>NC_143060.1:9548823-9864411 GCF_052426305.1 Pelodiscus sinensis
AAGCCACGGTGGCTCTTTATTAGATTTTTTACTATGTTTTTTAATTTGGGGTATACATTTAAGTTGGGCCTCTATTATGGTGTCTTTGAAAAGTGTCCATGCAGCTTGCAGGGATTTTACTTTAGTCACTTTACCTTTTAATTTCTGTTTAACTACCCTCCTCTTTTTGCATAGTTCCCCTTTTTAAATTAAATTCCACAGTGTTGGGCTGCTCAATAACAGGTGTTCTCAATAACATGTGTTAAATGTTATTACATTATGGTCACTATTTCCAAGCGGTCCTGTTATAGTTACCTCTTGGACCAGATCCTGCGTGCCACTCAGGACTAAATCAAGAATTGCCTCTCCCCTTTTGGGTTCCTGTACCAGCTGCTCCAAGAAGCAGTCATTTCAGGTATCAAGAAATATAGTCTCTGCATCTCGCCCTGAGGTGACATGTACCTAGTCAATATGAGGATAGTTGAAATCCCCCACTATTATTGAATTCTTTATCTTGATAGCCTCTCTAATCTCCCTTAGCATTTCATAATCACTATTACTGTTCTGGTCAGATGTTTGATATTAGATTCCTTCTGTTATATTCTTATTAGGCAAGGAATTACTATCCATAGCGAGTCTATGGAACATATTGATTCATTTAAGATTTTTACTTCATTTGATTCTAAATTTTCTTTCACATATAGTGCCACTCCCCCACCCGTATGACCTGTGCTGTCCTTCTGATATATTTTGTATCCCGGAATGATTGTGTCCCATTGATTGTCCTCACTCCACCAGTTTTCTGTGATGCCTATTATATCAGTATCATCCTTTAACATGAGGCAGTGTAGTTCACCCATCTTATTTTTTAGACTTCTAGCATTTGTGTACAAGCACTTTAAAAATTTGTCACTGTTTATTTGTCTGCCCTTTTCTGATGGGTCAGATTCTTTTTTATGTGAATGTTTTTCATCTGATTTGGTCCATACTTTATCCTCTTTCATCCTCTCCTCCTGACTAAAACCTAGAGAATCTCTATCAATAGACTCTCCTCTAAGATGTGTCTGTCCAATCTATGTGCTCCACTTCATCAACCGGCTTTCCCTCATCTCTTAGTTTAAAAACTGCTCTGAGACCTTTTTAATGTTAAGTGCCAGCAGTCTGGTTCCATTTTGGTTTAGGTGGAGCCCATCCTTCCTGTATAGGCTCCCCTTATGCCAAAAGTTTCCATAGTTCCTTATAAAGCTAAATCCCTCCTCCCTACACCATCGTCTCATCCACGCATTGAGACTCTGAAGCTCTGCCTGCCTACCTGGCTCTGCATTTGGAACTGGAAGTATTTCTGAGAATGCCACCATAGAGGTCCTGGATTTCAGTCTCTTTCTTAGCAGCTTAAATTTGGCCTCCAGGACATCTCTGCTACCCTTCCCTATGTCATTGGTACCTACATGTAATACGACCACTGGTTCCTCCTTAGCACTACACATAAGTCTATCTAGATGCCTCGAGAGATCCGCAACCTTTTCACCAGGAGGCAAGTCACCATACGGTTCTCCCGGTCATCGCAAACCCACCTATCTACATTTCTAATGATCGAATCTCCCATTACTAACACCTGCCTTTTCTTAATGACAGGAGTTTCCTCCCCTGGAGAGGTAACCTCAGTGCAAGAGGATACCCCAACATCTAGAAGGAGGGTCCCAACTATGGGAAGGTTTCCCTCTGCTCCCGTTGACTTCTCTCCTTCCCTGAGCCTTTCATCCTCCTTAACAGTGCAGGGGCTGTCTGACCGGAGGTGGGACAATTCTACAGTGTCCTAGAAAGCCTCATCTATGTATCTCTCTGCCTCCATCAGCTCCTCCAGTTCAGCCACCCTGGACTCCAAAGCCCATACGTGGTCTCTGAAGGCCAGGAGCTCCTTGCACCAAATGCACGCATACGCCACCCACCTATAGGGCAGGTAATCATACATGCTACACTGAGTGCAATAAACAGGATAGCCCCCACTCTGCTGCTGGGCTTCTGCCTGCATTCTCTCCTACAACTACCTAGGCGGCGAGGAATCCTGTGGCACCTTATAGACTAACTGAAGTGTTGGAGCATAAGCTTTCGTGGGCAAAGAAGTGGGTCTTTACCCACGAAAGCTTATGCTCCAACACTTCAGTACCACAGGACTCCTCGCTGCTTTTGCAGATTCAGACTAACACGGCTACCCCTCTGATACTTGACGACATACAGCTCCCTAGGTTATTGATAGGGTTTCTAGGTAAAGCAGGACGTTTTAATTAAAACCTTTAAACTAAACTATAAAGAATGGCAAGTGGACCTTGGCCCCTTCCCAACTCCCTCTCAAAACTCCCTGTTCGCAAAGCTCTCTGGTCACTGACTCACTGCTTTATAAAGACCTGGCCTTCCTGATAGCCCCGCCCCCTGACTAAGGATCATCCAATTAACAGAGGCTTCTAGATTTCAAACCTTTATAAGCTCACAGCTTGCAACTGCCAGCCACAGCAATATTGTCAATATATATTAGTATGTTCTTCTATTCTGTACTAAATAGACAGAGAATTTACTTATCTCTCATGGTTCTCTCACATACACTCCTTTTCTTTTCTCTTTATTTTCTGTATCCACTTTGTGTGAAGTTTCTTCTTGCATTTCCTGTGTCTAAACTCTTTAAGACTATGCAGTTTTAAACGTTTAAGACAAAACCTAGCTCATCAGCTTCCTCTATCCTCTACTTTATTCTGATCTGTTATTTATTTCCCCATATTCTCTCTCCCTCTTTTTTGTTTCTTTTCTTACTTCCTTAAATATTGCATTATTGTTCAAAAAAGAAAAAAATCTTTTGTATTTTGTATAAAATGTTATATAAATATATTATTTCACAGTAACAAAACTAATTTTAAACAGTGTACAAAATTATACAAAATTCATAAGTAGACTTAACAATAGCTGCTGTGAGAAAGGTAATTGAATTTTCTGACTGTTGTGTATTTCAATGCTCGGCCATAACATTCTATTACCACAGGTTTATGCATTTGGTTTCTTTGGTTTTCTCTTTAAAGAACAAAATGGGAAAAATGATTATAAAAAAAAACATGAACACAAACAATACCAGAGTGTTTTATACTATTTCATTAAAAAAATCAGAATGGAGAGGGATCCGCATTATATTTCTATAAACAGTTTTATTTTTGTTAAAGAAGTTGTTGATGTAATTCAACATTTATTTACTGTGATGTTGTATGCATACCCTGCATAACCCCAGTATATGGGAAGTGGAAGTCCCACCCTTCAGACCATACGAGGCATGGCCCACCTCCAATCAGCTCATTCTAGGCTGACCTGAGAGACATGATGCTTGATGGAGACTGTCATGACCATGAGTGTTAGACAGCAGACTGGGTACTAAGGGGTTAACCATGTCCCTTACCTAAGCCAGGTAGAGTTGGCCAATAGGAATGTAGGTAGGAATTTCAAACTGGGACAAAGGAATTGTTGGGTTTTCCCTCATTTGTTTCTGGGCAGTTTCTCTCCAGCTACTGAGGGAGTCAGACAGAATGTCACCCTCCAAGAATAGACTCTTCACTCTTCTGTACGTAGGGTAAAGTTTAAAAAAAATCCATTAGGTTTTATTGTTTTATGATTTGGGAAATGGTATCTGATGTCTGTGAATTTAAAATGGGTTTTTCCTCTCTTTTGCCACTAAGTTTGGGCCCATGGTGGAATTCCCCATGAGTATATTACTTTGTGACTTTACCATCTAGTCATTATGCTTGCAACAAGAATATTGTGGTGATAAGAAAAGTTCTCTCTCTTTTCTTTTTATTAACTTGGTATTGGATAATTTGTGTGTCCTGGTTTGTACTTTAGGGGTGAGATGTCTGGCCAAACGGACCAGTTGTGACAGTGAAAGGACAGGCTAAGGCTATCTGCTAAGACATTTTGGATCCCCAGCAGATTGGAGGCTATCAGGTGTATTCCATTCCAGACACAACAACATCAATGCCGGTTGAACTTGCCCCTGGTCACCAGGACCAGTTTGCTAGCTTGTCTTCCTGATGCAGTGTGGAGTAATGCTGTTCACTTGACTGCTCAGAGCTGAGCCACTTGGGTGCAGGGCTTGGATCTTGCCAGAAGGCAACTGTTGCTCCAGTGGCAGCTGCTGAGGAGCTCCATATGGCTGAGCAGTCACTATCTTTTAGGTTGACACTGCCAGTTGCGAAGAGCAAGACTGCTCCGTATCTCTAGATGGGTCCTTTCCCAGGAATGCCAAAAGAGTGTCCCTACTGGCAGATACCACCGAGACCTATCTAGAACCCCCTGCCTGGGCCTGATGATACACCCTGGGATCCAAAAAGCCATTGTGGATGGGTTTGCCACTGAGGAGGCCAGGATATGAGGATTCCTGACTTCTATCTGGTCTACAGCACATTGACAGGCATCACCTTCTTCAACTCCAATATGATTCCAGCTCAGACACTGAAGTCGAACCCAAGCAAGAGGACCAAGGCAGTGACATGCAAGAAGGTGCCAGGGACTGCTGTGCAGGCATCAGGTCTCAAGGATGGCCTCAACGTAATGAGCTGTCCTAGGAATAGTGCCGAGGTGACTGGTCCAAAGGCAACCAATGTCAAGATGATAAGTGACAAATGCTGCATCATAGCCTGTTGCCATGGGATTGTACTGGGCCCAGGACTGAAGATAGCACTAACTCCTGTACCAGGGAACCTCATGGGGAGGCTGAGCAGCCTGAAGTCAGCTCAATCAAGTCTTTAGTCACCTTGTAAGTTTTAGGGGTGGATGGCATTTCCACATCCCCCATCTGGCTCTCCCTGGATGGTGAGTCCACCAGGACCAGACTCAACCGTGCTGGCTAGTCGCCTGGCTGCAGAGGCTGTCTCTGCCTGGGATGGACCCCCTTCCACTTCTTTGCCTTTGGAGTAGGTGACCTTCCTCTCTTTGGGCATTTCTGGCACTTACACAAAACTGGAGAGTGTGATCAGTGCTGAGTGAATGGCGGTGCCACAGAGTTTTCTCCAAGTCCTTGTGGAGAGCTACTGTAGTCTGCACCAAAGATGGTGTGCTGCATACTGAGACTATCTGCTTTGACCGTGAGGCCTGGGGCACCAGATGGGAGTGGAAGAAGATTTACATGAGGAGCTCTCTGAGATGAAACTCCCTTTCTCTACAAGTTCTTGGCTTGAAAGCCTAGCAGAATCGAAAGTTCTCTGCAAGGTGTGCCACTCGAGACAAGAGTCAGAGGGGCCTCCATAGGCTTAAACTTCTGTCACTTTATACAAGGTTTAAAACCATAGAACTGAGGCATGCCCCGGTCCCTAGGATGAGGAGAAGAACAAAAAAACTCCCTGCTAAGAACTATTTACAACGTACTACTAACTTACAAACTAATTTAACACTTGAAAATTAACTACACTATAAAGCTAGGGAACACTTCCTTGAGGAAAGAGAAATAGCTCCAACAACCATCACTGGCAGTAAGAAGGAACTGAGAGAGGGAATGGTCACCAATGGGCTATATACCTTGCCATACTAGCACCATTATAGGGGTCTCCAGTGCTGACCTACAGGTCCTGCTAGGGAAAAGCTTTCTGATGACTATGCATGCGGCATGCTAACTTCAATACACATTGATCAATCGCTTGAAGAAGAAGGGGGGCCATCCTATCCCAGGAAATCAATGGGGAAAAACACACCATTTTAAATTTGAGACATAAACTATTCCCCAGGGAGATACAATACTCAACAATGGAGAAAGCGTCTTTGGCAATAAAGTGGGCTGCCAACACCCCATACTACTACCTGCTTGGTAGCATCTTCACACTGATTACTGATTATGCACCCCTCTGATGGATACACAGCATAAAGGATACTAAACACAGAATTATGTGTTGGTACCTCTCCCTCCAACCAAATGACTTCTGCATATATCATTGAGCCGGGCCCTGAGCTGGAATCCCACTGTTGCCGTCACTCCTTCAGGCGACAAGGACCCACTCCCCTAGCACCAGCTATTAGGTCACACAGCCTGCCTCCAAAGGCAATTATATTAATTCCAACAATTGGGCCACTCAGCTGCAACACACGAGTTGCATTGATTCTGACCTCTAGCCCACACAGCCTTGACCCTAAAGGCAGTTCTATTGAATTGACTTTAATGGCAGTCATATTCACTCCAGCAGCTAGCCACACCGCCCTAATCCTTAAGGATAGTTATATAGATTCTGGCCTCTAAGCTGTGCTGTTCTCAGCCAAAGAACAATCTGGTAGAATGCACCCACAATGGGATCACACACACCGTGCCCCAAAGGAGTACAGGGTATGCATAGCCATCAACAGCACCCAGTTAAATTATACTATCTCAAACACCCTAGCTGAAGTGTGTTAAATTTTTGTTCCCTAACACAGTGGCAGGAAAAATTGGTGATACTTTTTAAATGGTGATACTTGAAGAATGTACTGCAAAAGAAAACAAAGCAATGTTTGTTTTTTTTTCTAATGAAATAAATAAACAGCTATATTTCTTAATTATTTGTTCATTCTTCTGAAATTGGTGCCTCTTTTTTAGTACTGTTTAGACAACAAATCTTTAACAGAAAACTATTTTGCACCAGAAAAAACATATTTATATATATATATATATTTAAATGCAGATGGCACATGATGAAATAATGCAATGATAATATCTTATATCACTCTGATAAATAGGTCTGTTGGGGCTTCTAGAAATAGACTTTTGGTCTACCCTGATTTTTTGACATTTAAATAGGTTATGGGGATGATAAATGTGACATAAAGCTCAATTTGTTTTATTTTTATATTGAAAACTATTTCACACAAATGTTACAAGCAATTCGTATTGCCCCTGTATGATGAAAACAGCATATTAATTAAAATTGACCTTTACACACAAAAATGTATTCCTCCTCTTGAGCCAAAACACCTTAGCTGAGGTTACAAATTATAGTAATGTATTTGACACCACAGTTTAAGGGTCTGTCAGGCTTTCCATTATAAGCCCATATTTTCAAGGTTTATAAATCCGATAGATAGATCGATAGATAGATAGATGCTAACACTTGCCATATAAATTCTGAAGTAGGCAAGACTTTTTATTCTCTTTGAGGAATATTAAGAGAGAGCACAAAAGGGGAAAAAAAGAACTTTTTTTTAAATTACCGTCACTCAGAAAACAAAGATTAAGGTTTATAAATTAAATGTTGCATACTATTATTTCTTAACAAAATTTATTTGTATTTACAATGTTAAAGGGTATTTTATTTTAGAATTAATTACTGCTCATAAACATTCTGAGGCATTCAAACCCTTTTTGTTTTTATTTCAAATTATTATATGTACATGGTTTGCTTACTATATTCTGTAGAACTCAGCAGAGCCTCAAGATCAATATCCACAGCTAAAAATAAGAGGATAGACTTTGTCCCACCCAATAAGACAATAAGAGGAGATGATGAAATGAGCATTATGAGGTTGTCTAGAGTCTGCTTTTGGGGTACAGGACTGAGAACAGGGGGGCTGCGTTTAGACTGGCAAGTTTTTCCGCAAAAGCTTTTGCGGAAAAACTTGCCAGCTGTCTACACTGGGTGCTTGATTTTGCACAAAAGCACTGACATTCTACTGTCCGAAATCAGTGCTTCTTGCGCAAATGCTTTGATGTTCCCGTTCGGGCAAAAGCCCTTTTCCAGAAATGTTTTTGCGCAAGAGGGCCAGTGTAGACAGCTAAAAACTGTTTTGCGCAAAAAAGCCCCAATGGCGAAAATGGCGATCGGGGCTTTCTTGCACAAAACCGCATCTAGATTGGCACGGACACTTTTCTGCAAAAAGTGCTTTTGCGGAAAAGCATCCATGCCAATCTAGACGCTCTTTTCCGCAAATGCTTTTAACGGAAAAACTTTTCCGTTAAATGCATTTGTGGAAAATCATGCCAGTCTAGATATAGCCGGGCTGTATTTCTAATATTGCCATCTGAGAGCAAGTGAGCAGGAAGACAGGGAAGCACACAGAGTTGTGGATCCCAACCCTGTGTTGGCTAACACAAACAGGAAGCTGCTCCTTGTAGAAGATGAAGCACTTTGCCATGGTCTGAACTGAGACCTTCCTATGTTGTCTCACAGATAAGGGCTAGGCTTCGTGCACACTGTCTCCTGGGATGACCAACCTTTCCTCTTTTCTGCACCTGTGAGTGAGGCACACCCACAACCTCCCACAATATCCTCCCAACCCCATAAGTGCCACAAGCACCAGCCACCCTGGAGCGGGAACACCTGGTATGCCTCCATTCCATAAACAGGAATTTTAAGGAGGACCACCAGGAGTGCCACGCTGACCGGGAGCTGCAGTGCAACATTTGGCAGCAGCTGTCCCGGCACCAGGAGACAATGTGCATGGTATACACGATCGCCGTAAAGTGCAGAGTCAATGCCATGGAGTGGTCCAGCAGCCACCCGCAGCACCCACTCTGCCCAAGTCTCCCCAGCATCCGCCCCCACCCCGGCCCCGACTTCTCCCCCTAACCCCTTCTGGATCGCCAAAGGTGCCACACATGAGGTAGTGGGACCACCCAAGACAGACATCAGTCCCAACCCCATCCCTTATTTCAAAACATTGTAGTGAAGACATAGCCTAACTGGCTAAATCATGTGGCTGATGGAATAGTTCATTCTTATATCTCCAGAAAAATGAAGTTATCACTAGACTCCCCTCAAATTCTTTGAAACCACCTTCAGAATCTATGGTCCTTGATTATACAAATAATTTTGTAACAACATTTCCATTAGGAATCAAACTGAGGATAGATTTAGGGAAAGTAACATAAGCTATTCTAGTTCTATCCGAAGAGCAAAATTCAGGCAAATGCATAGATAATTCCTTATGTCACACAGTAGCCACAGTGAGCTGGTTCTCTTTGACACACTGAACATCTGGCATTTTGCAATCTAGGTGAAATCTCAGACTGCATCCAGTCATTTGAAGGATAAAAGTAAATGAGTGACTGTGCAGTGAATGAATCTGAGCAAAGGGGAGACCATTAACATCTAACCAAACAAGGAGACTGTATGCATCTCCTTAATAGGATTACAAATCTAAACTTTCAGACAGCTGATCTGCCCATTTAAGTCACAGTCATAGTTGCAGGAATATCTGGCTACACAAAAATGTATTCTTGCTTTCCAGAAGCGTGTGCAAGGGAAAATATTACAAATTAAAAAAAAAGACATTCTAACTGCAACTTACTCCATGAAACAATAGAAGAAACGCTTATCAAGAGCCACATTATATCCAGCATTAAAGCGTATGAATGCAATGATTTCAGGACAGAAACATACTGATGGAAATATACAAAATATGGTCCATGAATATCCTAGAAGACTTTCAAAGAACATGTCTTAGATTCAAAAGTTACTTACAATGATAGTTAAATCAACAGTTAGTTTCCAGTTAATACTCCTAGGCTATGTCTACATTGGCATGATCTTGCGCAAATGCTCTTTAACGCAAGAGTTCTTGCGTTAAAGTAGTTGCGCAAGAGAGCGTCTATATTGGCTGGGACTCATCATAAGAACGATGCGCTTTTGTGCAAGAGAGCTTCTACATTGTCGGGATGCTCTTGCGCAAAAGCAGGAGCCTGGAACCATTTTGGAGAGGGCAAAAGGGCACCAACCCTTTCCGGGGGCGGGGGCTGGAGCTCCTTTGAGACACATGCTTAAAGGGATCTCCCCGGACAGCCGTTTCTCTCCTGCTGCGAGCTTTAGGACCTTTTGCAGGGACTGACAGCTGTAGCAGTTCTAGTTGAGGTTGCTCTCTACCTTGTTGGACACCACAGCTTATGCCTTAGTGCCATTTGCTGATTTTTTTACCTCAGCTCTCTTCTTGTGCCATGGAGCCAAGGGTGGACTTGTGCCTGCTCTGACCCCTTCTGGCCATTTTGGAGTGCCTGCAGCTGCTGCTCCATGCTGCTGCACTCACCGTCGAGGACCTCGAGGCGCAGGTCGCGCTGGACTCCCTCCCTGTGGCATCCCCACCCCACCGTGGAGAGGACCTTGTAGAGACTGGATACCAGTACTGACTGGTGGGACAGGCTGGTCTTAGGGCAATGGGACGACCAGCAATGGCTCCGGGACTTTCGGATGTGAAAGCAGATGTTCCTGGAGCTATGTGACTGGCTTGCCCCTGCGCTCCAGAGAAGCACCACCCGGCTGCGGGCACCCATCCCCATGGACAAGAGGGTCGCCATCGCACTCTGGAAACTGGCCACCCCAGACAGCTACCAATCAGTGGCACACCAGTTCGGGGTGGGCAGATTGACCATTGGTGCCGTCGTCATGCAGGTAAGTCCTAGTGTGGGGGGAGGAGGGTGCTGCACTCTATGCCCAGGGGCAGGCAAGACTCCAGGCTGGGGTGATGGGGAATGCCCCGTCACCCAGGGGTTTGGGCCATCCCTCCCTTGCACAGGCCTGCTGGTGGGGTGGGGGGGAGGGGTTGCCTATGGGGTGAGGGGGCCCTGATGTGTGTGAATGTGAGGACAGAGGGCATCACGGGGGGGGGAACTCCCCCCAAGGGAGCACGCACTCACCCTGCCTTATGTGATGTGTTCCCCTGTGTTTCTGTGCACCCTTCTGCAGGTCGTCCATGCCATCAACGACGTCCTTCTCCAGCGAGTCATCTGCCAGCGGGACGTGGAGGCTATGGTGGCCAGCTTTGCTGCCCTGGGGTTCCCCAACTGCAGGGGAGTCCTGGATGCAACCCACATCCCCTTCTATGCCCTGGAGCATCGAGCGGCCCATTTCATAAACCAGAAGGGGTACTTCTCCATTGTACTTCAGGCCCTCGTGGACCACCGGGGCCACTTCCTGGACATTTATGCGGGCTGGTTCGGCAGGGCACACAACGCCCGCATTCTCCGAAACTCTGGCCTGTTCGGCAGGCTGGAGGCGGGCACTTTCTTCCCCCAGCAGGAATTTATTGTTGAGGACGTGCCCATGCCCACATGTGTTGTGGGAGACGCAGCCTACCCCCTGCTGCCCTGGTTAATGTGGCCCTACACGGGGGGGACAGACCACAGCCGGGCACAGTTCAATGACCACCTCAACCGGGCCCGCAACCAGGTGGAGTGCGCCTTCGGCCGTCTGAAAGCCCGGTTTCGCTGTTTGCTCACCCGTCTGGAGATGGGTGAGTGGAACATCCCCAAGGTAGTGGCTGCGTGTTCCACAACATTGTGGAGCAGAAGGGGGAGGCCTTCCTCCTGGCATGGGTGGCAGGTGAGGGCCAGGCCTTCGAACAGCCCCGCACAGCTGCCATCCACTAGGCGCACTATGATGGGGTGCGCATACAGGAGGCCCTGACAGAGATGTTCTCCGAGGCCCCACAGTAGGGTTGCCTCTGTCTCCCTTTACATCTCCCTCGCATCTCCAACCCTTCCCTCCCCATACCTCCCAATAAAAAACCAACACAGATTTTTTGGGTTGTTTTTTTTTTTTGGAAAACAACATCTTTAACTTTTTATTTACAATGGGGGGACTTGGGGTGGAAGGAGGCCCTGAACTGGGAGGGGGGAGGAGGAAGGGGGGAGCTACTGCTGGGAGGGGTGGCCCCTTCACCTGCCTCTGTGGGGGCAGACCATTATGTGTGGTTCAGGCAGCATCGGGGCAGGCAGCACGGTGAGGTAGGCAGGATGGGGTAGCAGGAGGGGACATTGCCAGAGCAGGAGGGGCAGCAGAAGGGGGCATTGCGGGAGCAGGACGGGGCACAGGCATTGCCATAGGAGGGATGGCGGGTGCATGGGGCAATGCCATCACATAATACACAGCATGCCCGATGTGTGCAGTGAGAATTGTGAGGGCATCGCTGATGTGCTCGCACTGGGCCTGGAAATGGTCCCAGGCCTGCTGATGCCACTCCAGGTCCGGATCCACCCGGCACGTGATGGTCACCTCAATCCTTTTGATGGCCTGGATGTGCCGCCAAAGGAATTGGTCCCGCTGCCGGACCTACCGGCTTGGTGCCAGGGCAATTGGGGGTGCTGCAGCTGCTGTAGGACTGGAGGGTCCCCCGCTCCTGCTTGGTCTCATTGCAGGGAACAGAGGAAAGGATGGGTCAGTCAGGCAGCCCAGCCACCATCCCCACACCCAATACCCTCTGCCCCTGAGCCCAGGTGACACCACAGTACTGTGGCTTGGGCCCACTAGGTCCCCCACACCGTGTTGTATGTTTGCATACAGGACTGCCCCCAGAGCAGGATCCTCCTCCAGGAATGTGTCCTGGCCCCTTGGGGGGGGGGGGGAAGGAGGAGAAAGAGGTGTGTTGTGTTAACCTGTGGAACTCCCTGCCAGTGGAGGCTGTGAGGCTTTGGGCTAATCAACGGCGTTTGACAGGGAGCAAGCTGAAACCCCACACAGTGCCTGGGAGCACATATCATAGAATCATAGGACTGGAAGGGACCTCGAGAGGTCATCGAGTCCAGCCCCCCGCCCTCAAGGCAGGACCAAGCTCCATCTACACCATCCCTGACAGATGTCTATCTAACCTGTTCTTAAATATCTCCAGAGAGGGAGATTCCATCACCTCCCTTGGCAATTTATTCCAAAATTTGACCACCCTGACAGTTAGGAATTTTTTCCTAATGTCCAATCTAAACCTCCCCTGCTGCACTTTAAGCCCATTACTCCTTGTCCTGTCCTCAGAAACCAAGAGGAACAAATTTTCTCCTTCCTCCTTGTGACACCCTTTTAGATATTTGAAAACCGCTATCATGTCCCCCCTTAATCTTCTTTTTTCCAAACTAAACAAGCCCAGTTCATGAAGCCTGGCTTCATAGGTCATGTTCTCTAGACCTTTAAATCATTCTTGTCGCTCTTCTCTGTACCCTTTCCAATTTCTCCACATCTTTCTTGAAATGTGGCACCCAGAACTGGACACAGTACTCCAGCTGAGGCCTAACTAGTGCAGAGTAGAGTGGCAGAATGACTTCATGAGTTTTGCTTACAACACACCTGTTGATACAACCTAGAATCATATTTGCTTTTTTTGCAACAGCATCACACTGTTGACTCATATTCAACTTGTGGTCCACTATGACCCCTAGATCCCTTTCCGCCATGCTCCTTCCTAGACAGTCGCTTCCCATCTTGTATGTATGGAACTGATTGTTCCTTCCTAAGTGGAGCACTTTGCATTTCTCTTTATTAAACTTCATCCTGTTTACCTCTGACCATTTCTCTAACTTGCTAAGGTCATTTTGAATTATGTCCCTATCCTCCAAAGAAGTTGCAACCCCACCTAGTTTGGTATCATCTGCAAATTTAATAAGCGTACTCTCTATCCCAAAATCTACATCATTGATGAAGATATTGAACAGTACGGGTTCCAAAACAGACCCTTGCGGAACTCCACTTGTTATCCCTTTCCAGCAGGATTTAGCACCGTTAACAACAACTCTCTGACTACAGTTATCCAGCCAATTATGCACCCACCTTATTGTGGCCCTATCTAAGTTATATTTGCCTAGTTTATCAATAAGAATATCATGCGAGACCATATCAAATGCCTTACTAAAGTCTAGGTATATAACATCCACCGCTTCTCCCTTATCCACAAGGCTCGTTATCCTATCAAAGAAAGCTATCAGATTAGTTTGTCATGACTTGTTCTTCACAAACCCATGCTGGCTATTCCCTATCACTTTATTACCTTCCAGTGTTTGCATATAATTTCCTTAATTTCCTGCTCCATTATCTTCCCTGGGCAGATATGGCAGACATGGCCTGGGCTCTCAGATCCCCATCACATGGATGTCTCCTGGACAGAACCAGGAGTGACTGGGGAGCGTACCATCCTTGCAGTGAAACTCAGGTGGCCCTAGGGCCAACCCAAGCGCTCCCCTCCCCTCCTCCTGCTAGCCCTCACACACATAGCCCAGGGACATGTGTGGCCACAGTGGGGACTTCCCTCAGAGGGCCAGCCAAGGCACCGGGAGCAGGCAAGGGGCTCAGTGGGGGCCATGCTCACAGGGCTGTGTCACTGCAGTTTTCCCAGGAGCAGATGGCTGTGCCGCACAGCCCAGGCATGGAGCAGTATGCTGTTCTGAGTACTGCACCCTTCAGGAGGTGCGGGCTCTGGGCTGAGCTCCTGGGGCCCCTAGCTGGTTCCAGCCCACATCCACCCTTCCAGATGTGTATAAGCTGCACAGTCCCAGGTGTGCCCTGGAGCTGCCTGCCGCGGCCATATGCCGCTCAGTCACCAGGCTGCATGTGGTTGCACGTGCTGCATACTGGTAATGCTACCCAGTGTCCAGCTCATGCTGCCTGAGTGACATTCCCTCCCCCTCCACCCCGGGCGCCTGGCTTCCCCACACCCTTGTGGGTACAAAGTGCAACACTCACCAGTGGATCCTTCCCCAGCCTCCGATGACACATTGGAGACGTCACACTGCTCCCCTGGTCCTCCTCCTCCTCCGACCCACTGGGCAACTCTTCCTCATCCCCCGCCTCACTGGGCCTTGTGACGTGGGGGCGCCTGCTGGTGTCCACTGGCACCGACGGTCCCTGGGGTGCTGCCTCTCCCAGGATGGTGTGGAGCTGCTGGTAATGGAGGCAGCTGTCAGCTCCTGCCCCCTGGCCCTCGCTGGCCCGGACATAGCCCAGGTGCAGCTCCTTGACCTTAGCCCGGACCTGTTTGAGGGTCCGGGCTGGATGAACCTGGTTAGAGAGCGCCTGGGCCATTCAGTGGAAGATGTCCGCGTTCCGCTGATGGGACCGTGGGTCGTGGAGGGCCTCTTCCTCTCCCCTGAGGTCCAGGAGGGCCTCGATCTCCCCTGGGGACCAGGAAGGGGCGCACCACTTTGTGCCCCTTGGGGGCCTCCTGCGCTGGGGGTGCGGGTTGTTGTTTCCCCCGGAGCGGCCATCCTGGCTGGTCTGGTGGCTTTTTGGAGGGAGCAGATCCGTGCGGCAGAGCTGGGTAGCAGATGTGCTTCTGCCTCGTGGCCTCTGCAGGCTGCATCTGCCTTTAAGGGGGCTCGGGTTACCAGGAAGTCCGGAGCTGCCTGCGCATATGGAGCGTCCAAGCAGCCACTAGGGCTTTTTTCCATTTGGACAGCTCTTGCACAAAATCTCTTGGCTGCCTGTCTACACTGGCCTCTTGCGCAAGAACAGTTGCGCAAGAGGGCTTCTTCTTGAGCAGGAGCATCAGAGTTCTTGCACAAGAAGCACTGATTTCATACATGAGAACGTCAGTGTACTTGCGCAAGAACTCGCGGCCAGTGTAGACAGGCCACAAGTTTTTGCAAAGTGGCCACTTTGGCGCAAGATCACGCTAATGTAGACACAGCCCTACAGCATAACTTTTCTGTGACCCTTCTTACTTTTAGGATAGAGGCACTGAGCATTTGCAGCTTCCGTAAAATTCTATGAGAGTTGTAGGCATTTGACACGTCCCAACTTTCATTTTCTACACAGACTAAACAGAGTCAAAGAAAAGTCATAACAGGCACTTTCCTGAAGAAAAAAAACTGAATTACCACCTCCCACCAGATAGTAAAAATGATCATTCTAAAATCTAGTATGGAAAGTCATGCAAGAAGGAGTAAATGGCTCAGAGAACTGCTCCTGGGATACAGTAGAAGTTGGATGGTTTGTTTGTTTGTCGTGCACAAAGGGAAGAGTTCTTTCTTTCTTCCACATTAGTGGTTCAAATTCAAAATTACAAAATATCATTAGTGGCTGTTAACTATAAAAGTTAGACAGACTACCTGAAGTAAATAGGTGTTCTTTTTTAAGTTCCTAAAAAACAGGTTCCCACTCTCACCTCACCAAAACTATTTTTTTTTTAAAAACCACTTGCTCATAATCTATCCAGGAAAGAAAAAGATTGAATGGTATGGATGTAATTAATGGTGAGACAGTGGTAGTAAGGTATCATTCTCAAACTTTCTGACAATGAAGGAAATTTTCTAGTTTTTTCTTCCAAAATTTTTGCAAAGATTATAACGGTAGTTCTGATTTCTGCAACAGCTTTTATACTACTTAGGAAGAATATAACAAAATGTGATTGAAAAAGTTTTGTATAATATGCAGGCAAACAGGAAAATATTACCCTCATCCCCTTTATAATTTTTCTATTAAGATAACCTTTGTAGAAATGATAATAAGGTAGCAGTACTGTTTATTTTTTCTAATAAATTTCCTTGGGTAGTGAATTGTGAAATTCTTCTTTTGGGGGAAACCACAAATGCAGCTGACAAATTCCCACTTTTTTAGATATAGATTACAGCCTCCCCTAATGTGATTTATTCAAGTGGAAGGTATACATTCTTTTCTTCTCATGAAAGAGGGAAGGACTAATGTGTGCTTTGATGAAGTTCAGTTAGAAGGAGGAAAAGTACAAATATTATCCCTTGCTCCTTTTACTGAACTCTGCAGTTTCTAACATCTTCACTGAAATGTTGATCACTGGAGAAGAAAAATGGTTTAAATTATCATTAAGACAGTGTAAAATATGTTAACTTAAAATTTGTTTATCTGAAAACTTTGTAATTATCTCTTAGCAATATTAAAGATGCCATGTGATGCAGCAGCTATTATAGTAATGCTTTTATAATGAAAAACAGATTAAACAACTGCATAAAACATGTTGTAAGTTCATCCATTACTATTGATGTGATGGTGCTATAAGTTGCATATTCTCTTTTTTTTAAAAAATATTTTGTTTTAGGAATGTATTCTCTTGAACTAAAAAAAATACATTCAATGAGTATACACTATAGTAAATATTATGTTTACTTTCATGGTAAAAGTTGCATCAGGTCCATTTGCACAGGGTACCGATATAAATTTTATATTCTGTCTGATTTAAAATTATTAGAGATACTAATCAGCAAACAATGTTTCTGCATATTTGCCATTTTGTAAAGTTGACAACATGTTTTTCATAGCAGATGAACATCTACAAAAATGTTAACTAAGAGCTACTTTTTTCAACCTTGACAAATACCATAGCTATCAACCAAACAAAAAGTACACTAAATTTTATAGTTTTAATTCTTTGATAGGTAATTAATAAAGTGTTTACTTTCAATGCACAATACTGTATGTTTTACATAGCATATGTGAAATTGACAGAGTTACTTCAGATTTAAACTGATAAAATATCAGCCAGGTATGGACCAAGGATTAGCACTGGTTCTGCTAAAAATATAAAATTTTATTGGCCATGTAGGGTTTGTGATTATTCACTGTATCTTCCTAAAAGGGAGGACATTTTCCCAAAAAGGACTTTACTTAATGAAATACAATTCAATAAGCAAATCATCATAAGAACACTGCACTTCTCAAATGCCTATAGTGATTTTGGCGTTGCAATTACGATACACCAAGGTATTCAGATTTAATTGCACAATTTGGTTATACTATTGTTTAAGTGACATCCATTACACTGCACTATCATGTTGAATCACACAAGAAACCTAACCACAAGCAAATATGTTATGTCATGCAAATTATTTTGATCCTTAAAGAATTATGTAATTCAACAGAATATGCAAGAATGTTACTGTGGCTTTTGCCCACAAAAATCTCATAATACTACATATATGAGAGAGAGAATCCACATGACCAAGCCCATTATTTCAAAATAATGGGCTGGTTATTTCAAAATGATGACTCCTGCTTTCCATGAGGAATAACACTTATTTCAAAATAATATTTTGAAATAGCATTTGTGTGGATGCTCCACTGCTGCTATTCTGAAATAACTGTTTCCCAGAGTTACTCAAAGTAATTACTCTCCAGTGCTTCCTGCGGCTCTAAGTCAAAGTAGCAGGTCAATATTAAGTGTGCATCTACACAGCACCCTAAACTCAAAATAAGATACTCAATTTGCAAGATGTGGGGTAGCTATTTCAGGATACCTCCTGTATCCCAAAATAGCCAGGCTGTGTAGACATACGCTAAGAGAGCCGGCCTTGGACTAATTTCAAGGCTTCCCTTTGGTGTGAACACACCATTTCAAACTAGTTATTTTGGAAGTTATTGTTTCAAAATAAGTTATTTCAAAATAATTTTCTAGTGTAAATATTCCCTTGGGTGCCACAGGACTACTTGTTGTTTTTACAGTTACATACTAACATGGCTACCCCTTTGAGATTGTTTTAATAGTCCAGTATTTATAAAAACTTTTGACCAAGTAATTTTATCATTTTATAAGTCATTTTATAAAAATGTTAAATGAGATTTCCTTCGCTGCATCAAGATAACTGCAGATAAAGCACTTAGTATATTTAAATGACAACTAGTGAGACGAATTTGGTCCCTGTTTTCTTCTATTCACATTTTTCGTACTGACATTCAGTGAGGCTTTCAACAACTCCACCAGCAACTGACCCATTTTCTCCATTGGCCATCACTGTGTATTTTCTCTAACAGTCTGACAATTCCTTAATTTATTACCTGAAAAAAGTAATTCTGTACTATATATTTTCCCAGCATCCTTTGTGATGACAACTGATGCAAAGAAATAGTACAGTGTCTTTAATGTTCTTAGCTGCTTATATCCCAGGTCATTCGGTGGACGTACCCATTCTCTTGCTCCTCTCGTTTCTGATGTACTCAAATTATTCCTTGAATGTGGATGTCTACTTGTTCTTCAAATTCCCATCTTGGGTGTTACCTGACCCTTTCTAAAGCTGCATGGTCTGAATTTCATTTTTCTATTTGGTTTTTTAAACTTAGCATTTAACCATACTGAGAATGTATTTTTATTTTCCTTGTCTTCCTACTTCATTTTGTTTAGGGGCATACATGCCTTCCAAGATTCAATTACAGTAGGTTTAATTAGCCTTTATGCTAATTAGCCTTTATGCTTTGTCTGAAAATGTTAATTTCTTCACTTTTGAGTTTGGAGTCTTTTTTACTAGTTCCTTTGTTTTAAAAAAAATCCTTTCTGAAGTTTAGCACTACTTTTGGAATGACTCTCTCTGCAAGAATGTTGAAATTAATCACACTATTAATTACTGGTTCAATTTTAGCTACATCTTGAAGCTATTCCTGTAGGTTACTTAATACTACACTGAGAATAGTTACTCTGCTTCAGTTCTCTAACACTGCCTGTTCCACAAAACAATAATTTGAAGGTGTAAATTATTTGTAAAGAAATTGCTTCTCTACCTTATTGTCCCCTTTTGATACCTGACCAGTTTACATGCGTATAGCTGATATTACTCTTTATTATTTAATAAAAACCAGCATATTGCTCCACATCATAAAACTATTTTTTTCATTTTTATCCACAAATATGTCAAATGATTGCAGAACAGAAGATCTAAACAACAAACAACTATTTGAGTTTTTCTGTGTTCTAAGAAAATAACATCTTAGCGAAGTATTTTATATTGTTAACTCTTTTCCATTAACATTGTTATTACAGACACTATCTGAGCAACACAGGAACAGATCTCTACAGACACACCTCTAAAGCCCCAACCAGGGGTATTCTATCTGCTACCCAAGATCCATAAACCAGGAAATCCTGGACAGTCCATCATCTGGCACTCTTACAGCAGGATTGTCTGGCTATGTAGACTGTCTCTCCTCAGGCCCTATGCTACCAGCACTCCTAACTATTTTTAAGACATCACTGACTTGCTGAAGAAATACAATCTACTGGTGGTCTTCCAGAAAACACCATCCTAGCCACTGTGGATGTAAAAGCTCTCTACATTAACATTCCACACAAAGATGAACTGCAAGCTGTCAGGTACTGTATCCCCGATGTCAGCCGGTTGTTGAGCTTTTGACTTTGTTCTCACCCATAACCATTTCAGATTAGGGGATGATTTATATCTTCAAGTCAGTGGCATTGCTAGGGTTCCCCTTTGGACCTACAGCATGCAAACATTATTGTGGCTGACTTAGAGCAACACTTTCTCATCTCTCATCCCCAAGTGCCCCTCCTTGACTTACACTGAATTGATATCTTCATCATCTCAACCCACAGGAAGTAGGCTCTTGAAGAATTCCACCAGGATTTCAACAATTTCTACCCCACCATCAATCTCTGTCATGAGCACTCCAAACAAGAGATCCGCTTCCTGAATACTACAATGCAAGTATGTGATAGTCACATAATCACTACCCAACAATGGAAACCTATTGTGACCGACCCAGACCACCTGTGTGCTGCACACTGACGACATGTTGCAGCTTGACTGAAAAGCTTTCTCTTTCCTAAGTTAAAAAAGGCCAAGCCTAAGTACAGCATAATCAGGCTGGCACCTGGGGTCAATTAGAACTTGCTAGAAGCTACAGGCTAATTAGACACCTGCAGCCAATTAAAGGCCTGTGGTGCTGCTTTGAAAGGTATCCCCACAGGAAAGGACAGTGGGAAGGAAAAGAGTGAGGGATTGGAAGGACAGTGTAGAAGAGTGTTGTCTGTGTGTGTTGAGGACTGAACAGGCACCAAAGGAAAGGTACTGGGAGGGATCATTTGGGCCTGTTGCTGCTGCCGCCTTAGGGTTCCTTGGCTGGAACTTGGAGTAGTGGGTAGTCCCAGGTTCCCCCCAAAATTTCCCCACAATATCACAAAGATCTGCCCCTGAGAAGGATGATCAGAGCTCCAAAGGGGAGTTTACCCCCAATCCTATGAACTAGCCAGAGTCTAGGGGGCCCAGCCTAGTAGATTTTGTGTGCTCCAGCTCTGCAGAGGGACTGTGGGGGGCTTGGAGCTCCAGCACTGGCTCTCCAATGCTGGGGGAGCCCCTGAGGCTTGGGGCCAGATTCAGGCAAGCTGGGGAATGCATCTGGCCTAGGGCCTGTGGTTCCCCACCCCTGAACTGTAAGAACTACAAAGAACAAACTAGCTGCAGCACTTGCTAACAAAAATGTATTTTATTCTCTCTCTCAACTTTCACATTTATATATTGTGTTTTCAAATAGGGTCTAATCTTGAAACTACATATGCACATGGGTAACTTTACTCATGTGAGTATTCCCATTGAACATAATGGGATTACTTGCATGTTTAGAGTTATATAGAGAGTTGTAGTAGCCATGTTGATCCCAAGATATTAGAGACAAGGTAGGTAAGAAAATGTCTTTTATTAGGCCACCTTCTGTTGGTGAGAGACACAAGCTTTGAAACTTACACAGAATTCTTCATGCCTGGGACCAGATCTACCCTATAGAATTATGTTACAGAATCATAGACGTGTAGGACTGGAAGGGACCTCAAGAGGTCTTCTCATCCAGTCCTTGCATGTTGACCTAAGTTACATCAACAGAGAGCTGGTGCAGTAAATAAATTGTTTCTGCATGTCCATACTACACTCCTTGTCAGTGGTGCTTGCATCTGAACAGAGAGTGGTGCAGAGTGTGTAGTTCTCCCCTGTGTAATTCACCATGTAGCACTGACTGTTTTGGGAAGGTTTTACAATGCCTCATGGGGCCAAGCAAGTCATGTGGGGATGACTGGGAACACAGCTTCAACATCTTATAATGCAGTGGTCTCCACTGCATAATTTAATCTGCATTCTATCATGTTCTATGCATTTTTTCAAAATTACCCACAAACTCATGGTTCCATTCTATATCTGTGTTAGAAGTATGGATTCAGCATAGCTCTAAACTACTGTGATGAGTTGTAAGCATTGGCACCTGATCCTCCCATATTTGCAGAGCTGCCAAAGGTGCTGTAGAGAACATGATGATTCCCTGGTGGCGGGATTGTTGTGAGCCATAGAAACAAACAATTCAAAGTTGCTGGCAGCATTTAGGAAGCAGATACAGACAGTGGATCCTGAGAAATAAGCACTGACTTCACTAGTGAAATCACATCATAATGCAGATTTGAGATGAGGAGCTGTGACTGCAGAACTTTGGATACACCAACTCACATTCTTAGATCTGTGTGTAGTGTTTGCCCCAGCACAGCAACACTAAAATGAAATCTGCTGCGACAGTGGAAAAGCAAGTACCAATCACTCTGTGGAAACTTGTAAAGACCAATTTTTACCAATCAGTTGGGAATCAATCTGAAGTTGAGAAATCCACTGTAGGGGTTATTGTGATGCAAGTGTGCAAAGCTATTAATCCCCTCCTCCTAAAAAAGAATACGACTCCAAGTAATGCACAGGACATAGCGGATGGTTTGGCAGCAGTGCAGCTCCCAAATTCCAATGCAGCAATAAATACATTCACAGCCACATTTTGGCACCAGACCATCTGCGCAGAGTACATCAACAGAAAGGGCTACTTTTCTGTGGTTGTACAAATGCTCAGGGATCATCAGGGATGCTTTAACAACATCAGTGTAGGCTAGCCAGGGAAGATGCATGATGTATGCATCTTTAAGAACACAGGATTGTTTAGAAAGCTTCTCTGTACTCCCACAACTCGTGATGCCATACACTAAGGAGCACTTCAACCACAAGATCAGCAGATTTTTAATGACAGCTGGATGTGCCTTTGGTTGTTTGAAAGGGAGCTGGTGTTACAAACTCACAAGATTGGACCTCAGTGACAAAAAAAATCCCTAAAGTTATAGCTACCTGCTGCGTCTTGCATAATATCAGACACACAAAGGGATAAAGTTTCCACCAAGGTAGAGGTGGAGAGGCTGTCCGCTGATTTTCATCAATCAGATAGTGGGGTTATATGAAGAGCTCAATGTTCAGCTATACAGCTCAGAGATATTTTGAAAGAACAATTCAATAGTGAGCTATAGTCATGTGAGTTGTAATATGTTCTACCCGGCATTGCTTTTTTTAACCTAGTAGGAACGTTGTCATGAGTTCTGTGTGTACAGTAATATAACTTTGCAAATTCACCTATCACTATTATCTGTGAATGATGTCAGCCCCAGCCAGAATATGTTGTGAACTAATAAAGATGAATTCAATTTCCATAAATAAAATTTTATTCCATATCTATGCAATCAGAAAAAATATATAACTAAATAAAATGTAATCTAGCTAGACAGATTAGAGAGTTTGTTCATCTGTCTGTGAGTCCACCCGTCCGTCTGTGAGTCCATTTGTTCAAGAACTTCTCCTAAATGATAAGATCTAAGACTATCAATTTGATGTGTAGCTTCCTCTTACCCTAATTTAAAGAAAAGTCAGGGTTTGGTTGTTCCAAATAAACATAAAGTGCTTGGAATGGAATTGTTTTCCATAATACGGAAAGGGAGGGGTCTGAGAGCAGAGACAGTTATGCTCCACAATGACCACTGGGGTCAGTGAATGCCAAGGACAGTTAAACTGCAGAGAGACCACAGGAGGCATGGCACCAGGAAGAGAGTGGTCAGCTGGGAGCCAGGGCTCTCCATATTGCTGGTTGTGAGTAAGTAGCCCCCTACCAGAGGAGCCACGGGCCAGGGCCCAGCAGAGAAGCCCCTACTCCCTCTTCAGGAGGAGCTGCCAGCCAGAGCCGGGCAGCATAGCCCTGGCTCCCCGGGAGGAACAACCAGCCAGGAAGCATGGCCCTGAGCACCCAGGAAACCAACATCATTGGAGCAGCACCATGCTCACCACCCTGGGCAGCTCTAGTACCACTCAGCCCTGACTTCTACACTCCCCAGCCTCTGCCCTGACACCCCACAAGAGCAATGCTGGGTAAATCCACTAGAAAATAGAAAAGAACTTTTGACAGGAAAAAATAGTCATGTCCATTTCAAAGACACATACATCAAACATGTCTTTCACAGATAAATGTGTATGCAGCTGTTATTGCCTGTACTCTTACCATGGGTGAAGAATGTGACACACTGTACCACAAAATAGCACCCTAGAGCCTCCATATTCACCAGTGTGAAATTATTGATACGTTTTGTACAAGGTATGCCTTGAGAGGTACAATTTGAGAAAATTAATTATCATTGTATATGAAGTTATGAAATGTGGCTATATCTGTTACTGAAATATGTTGTGAGACTAGGAGATGCCCACCATGGCCTTTCAATGGCAACAACTTTAGGACTAGATGTTCATTTGTTGATGGCCCATTAAAGAAAATTCACTCTTGCAGTGGCCCCTCCCAAAGCACACAACCAATGGAAACTGCTTAACCCTGTGACTCATCAGAGGACATAGAACATGTGATCCCTGACTCCAAGTTTGAGACAGTATCTCTCCATGCCGTGGATTGGGAGGTGGGGGATATAAACCGGAGTCTGTGACAACAGCCCCTGGCCTCTCTCCTCTCCCACCTATTCTGAAATCAACAAGAAGGTTTGGAAGAAAATATCTTTAAGTGGAGAGATTGCTTCCAGGCTGACAATGAATTCAATTTGTGTATTAAGAACTGGAAATTGCTTACAAAGCGTGGGGGGTGGGAACTAATTCAAATCTTGCCTAGTCTGTTAAAGTGTAGAATTTAGACTGTAATTTTAATTTCTTATTTGACCTCCATGCCTGTCACTTATAATCACTTACAATCAATAATTCTGTAGTTAATAAACTTATTTTAACGTTTTATCCTTCTAAGTGAGTTTAGCTGACATGCTTGGGAAATCTGCTCAGATTACAAAAATTACATATCCACTATACTTTGAACTAATTAAAAAGTTTTCATTATTCAAGAGATGGTTTTGAGTAGTATAAGATGGCACATTTCTGCAGTGCAAAGCTTGGGAAGTGAGAGATTTGCTGGTCTCTTCTCTCTCCATATAGTTCATGAGTGGACTGGGGAGCATTCATACAATTTTAGCTGGGGGTTTCCCTTTATGTAGTTGAATAATTACATCTCCTGGAAGGATTTTCTGCTTGTCACTAGCACCATATCATGAGAGACAGCCCAGACTGGAAAGTTAAGCAGGCACAGCAGTCTCACAGTTCCAGGTTGTAACCCAAGGATTCATCACAGAGTTGTAGGGGTAGTGCAGCAGCACCAGACTCCACAAGGAATGGGGGTGGGAGAGGATAGGGAGGTTCCAAAATGTATTTGTCTATGATCTGCAGAGGGAGGTGAACATGGGACTATTGAATATGAAGATCAAAAAGAGTCTATATCATGTCTGTTTGCTGCTTGAAAATCACTCGCATCTCTTGCTGCACGCACATCCCTTTCCTTTTCCTGTACCTTTCTTCTCCCCCACTCCATCGCTCACCACACTGTCCACAAGAGTGAGCCTCCAAGCCATATGCTCAGCATCCAAAATAGCAGAGGCTTGCAGGATCTCTTAGAACATGTCACCCCGCATCTTCTTTCTTCTCCTCTTTATCTGGCTAAACTGATGTACTGCTATGAATGCAGAGCCTTCAAGGCCACATTTCCTGCTGCAAAAGATACAATGCAAAGAGGTACTATTATGATCATATTTACAAGATTCATAGAAAGCTGGCATACTGAACTCAAGTTGCAAACACTACATTTTACTTTTCCTTGGGACTAAGAGTATGGCAGCAGTCCTAACGATAGTGAGTAGAGCCCAGGGAGGAGGGTGCAACTGAAATGAATACTGCTACAATTTTCCACACATGGTGGTGATTTTAGCTGACATCTCACTCCTGAGCATACTGGAGGCTGAAAGGGAACAACTTCTGCAGGCAACCAGCTGCACATCAGGGCTATATGATGCTAGCCTATATATTGCAGTGATGCCTGCTGAAGTAATTGCTGAATGTTGTGGGAAGGTGTCCTACCATGACAAAGAAATAAGGATTGGCAGAGGATTGCAGACTACCACCACAAAATAATTTCCTTGAGATCCCTACAAAGGAGTCACAACACCCCACTGCACATTAACAAACTGTTCCATGGGGTATGGGGCCCCTCTGCCTAACTCTCAAGGGAAATGAGAAACAATTAGCATTCTACCCCCTTCTGGTTGTTTTATTACCCCTTCTAGCATAGATAAAAAAGAGCAAATCAACAGATGTGTCTTGCTACTTTGAGAGCGCCATCTCTGCAATTTCAATGCAAACTGCATACTTCCAGGGGTTCTTTCCCCTGCATCAGGCTTGCCTGTGCAGGACTGCAGCAACTGCCTAACTGCCCAAGAGTCAAAAACAGGTCCTGGTTCACTGCACTGCTGGATTCCTTAGTTGCCTGTCCCCACGCCATACTCCCTCCATTGTTCACTGTGGGGGCCTGTGACTCATTCTGCTCCAAAGTATCCAGGAGGTTCTTGGGGGTAGTGTTTGGTGTCCACTGAGGATGAGATGCAGTTGTCTGTAAAAGTGGAAGGTTTGCAGCTCCACACCACAGTGACATCTGCTACAGCACCTTGGTTTTCACACTCCACACTTGGCACTGCTGCTGGTCCCCCTTCAGATCTCCTCGATGACCCAAGCAATCTGCTTGTAGATATTGTCTTTTCTACAACTGGATCAGAGCTTGCCAGCACAGCCTCTTCTCCCCACAGATCCAGAAAATTCAGCACTTCCTGTGTACAAGAGCACATCTGCAGCGTGATGCCTACTTGTTCAGACAGGCAGCTCCTAGGTGTGCTCGGGAGTTGCTAGGTATGCTCTCCAAACTGAGCAACCAGGAAATGGAATTTCAAAACTTTACAGGGCTCTAAAAGGATGGGGCAGCTTCCTGTTTACCAGATTTCCGAGCAGTGGAGTTCAAAATGGTGACCAAACTTGTCAAGGTGTAGCACCGTGGGACAGCTCCTGGAAACCACTAAATTGATGTAATTAACCTGATATCTGATGCTGAGTCTACCCAGCTACATCAACCTAAACTCTGCATCTTGAGGAAATAAAGTCATCATAGCAGTTATGCAGGCAGAAGTGAAACTTTAGCATAGAAATTTACAGTCAGGTTAACTTAAGCTGTTTTGGGTCAACTTAACTCCATAGTGTAGACCAAGCCTGTACTCTGTGTGTAGAAGCTAAATACAAAGTGGAACAGATTGTTTAGCATAAGAAGTTAACATATTTCAAGAGACCACTCAAGGTGAATTGGCCCATTAATGCCCCTCCATTCATACAGCTATCATGAACAGGCTATCCATATATCCTATGGCAACTTGCTTCGATACAGAAGTAAAACCCCCTCTGACTACACACTCCTATTTGTCATCTGAAACCCAACAGTAGAACCCAGACGGGATGATTGACAAGGATAATACCTAGAGGAAATCTTTCTTGAACACTTCTTTTGGCCTTCAAACAACCCCCTAGCTTCTCCAAGCTCATCATCAGATCCTACCAGAACAATAGATGCAAAGTCTGCAGACTTTTTTCCAGTGCTCCAATGATCAATATCCCTGACATACCTTTCAAGACCTAGGTGAACAACACATGCCTATCACAGATTGTGGTATTTCTTATCAGTGTACCAATTGCCCCAACAATAACTATATGGATTAACACTATACAATCACTATATTCTCAAATGAACACCCACACAGGAAAATGATGAAAAGTCAAAATATAATCTCCCCTTTTTTTCTGCTTTAAATGTTGGGGTTTCTGTGCCCCTCTGTGCCTCTTCCTCCACTCATATGAAGAAGTGGGCTGTGCCCACGAGAGCTCATGATAAGATATATATTTTAGTTAGTCTCTGAGGCTAGGTCTACACTGCAAGGTTTTTGTGCAAAAACATCTGTTTTTGCTCAAAAACTCATGGAGCGTCCACACCTTGAATGCACTTTTGCGCACGTAATCAACAGTTAAACGGCAGAAGAGAGGGCTTTTGCCGGTGTAGGTAAACTTCCTTTTACAAGCCATTTTGCGCTATAGTTATAGTACAAAAAGGCAAGTGTGGACGCTCCAGAGGTATTTCTTGCGCAAGAAACCCCTATGGGAAAAAGCACATGTGCTCTGATGGCCATTTTTTTAAATGGCCATCAGAGCTTTCTTGCGCAAGAGCGTCCATGCACTGTAGATGCTCTCTTGTGCAAAAGCACATCGCTTTTGCGATGTGCCTTGAGGTGTGGACATGCTCTTGAGCAAGAAGTTTTTTTCTTGCACAAGAAGCATGTAGTGTAAACGTAGCCTGAGACTATGTCTAAACTATATTCTTCTTTCAAAAGAGGAATATAAATGAAGCCAATCAAAAATACAAATGACGCGCGAATTTACAAATCTCGTGCTTCATTTGCATAATTGCGCGAGAGCACTTTTTTCAAAAAAGGGTTTTTCAAAAAAGAAACTGCAGTCTAGACAGGGTTCTTTCGAGGGGAAAAAAGCCTTTTTTGAAAGAACCCATACACCTCATTTTTCTAGGAGTATAGATTCTTTTGAAAAAAGGTGTGTTTTTCTTTTTTTTTTAAATAACCCTGTCTAGACTGCAGGGTTTTTTTCAAAAGAGTGCTCTTGCGTGATTATGCAAATGAAGTGCAAGATTTGTAAATCCGCGCTTCATTTGAATTTTTGATCGGTTTCATTTACATTCTTCTTTCAAAAGAGGAATGTAGTTTAGACGTGCCCTTGGGTGCTACAGGGCCACTCATTTTTTTGAATTTTTTTTTACCAAATCACTTGTCAGTGAACACTTTTCACAAAACAATCATTCTATGTCTGACCACTCAGCCCCCATTCTCAAAGGAAATCGGCACAACACCTTCATAAGATGACCCTCAGTGCTTAAATTTATAACTTTGATAGACACTAAAAGTCATTTACTGAATAGACACACTGGATTTATGACTTATTATTAACAATCTCTAACCTACTAACAATGTGCATCCCCCATGACTGGAGAGGTGTTAATGGGTCACTTCACCTTGGATAGTCTCTTGAAATATGTGTTAACTACTTATGCTAAACAATAAGTTCCACTTCGTATTTAGCTGTGATACTCTGAGTAAATTTCCCAAACATGAAGAACAAAAAAGCTTGTCTCTCTCACCAAAAAAATTTGGTTTAATAAAAGATATTACCTCATCTACCTTGTCATGCTTAAAGTTTGTCTTTTGAATAAACGTTTACAGGATCAGTGCCCTCAACTGTAAGAGAAGCTTATGTATTTCTATGTGTTTGTACATTAATTAGTACAATAAAGCTTGAATTCTGACGGAGATCTCTGGACTCAACTATGATATAAATAAATAATAAAATATATGTTTAAAATCCTCTGGTAAAAAAATGTTAAGGTTCCAAAGTCAGGCACTTCAAAGTTAGGAAATGGCAGGATTAAGGTTGCCTGTGCAAACAGGGGAAGAGCAGGAGATGTGGGAGGTTGCAAAGGATAGAAAGAGGGACAAGAGCTGGAGGGAAGAAGGACAGAAGCAGACGGGGAACAGAGATAGGGATGACAGGAGAAAAGGGATATGGGCATAGAATGAGAGGAAGTACAGGGTCAAGAATTGGGGGCAGAGGGAGAATAGTGGTTGAAGCTGGGGAGTCTCAACATTCCACTGCTGTCAATAAATAGCCGTGAAACCCATTGGCAAAGCATGTCTCTCAACCTTCTCCCCCTCTCCCCACACCTTCTCTAGGAGCAGGTCCACATAAAGAATAATTGTCTACCTCTGTCTACAACTACAAGCAGCTCAGGTGAAAGAGGTGTATAGTGTAGATCTAAAGTCAATGATAATGGGGAAAGGGGTCAGTGAGGTTTCTTTCATTTCCTTTTTTTAAACTTTGGACATTGCATAGTTAAAAAAAATAAATTAAAAGTTTAAGACTCAAAGGTAGAAAATGCCAAAATTAAGATTGCCAGTGCAACATGATTACATACTATTTTTTCCCCAGGACCTCTGTCTATCAAAGATATGAATAACACTAAAGAAACTTTCCAAAACTTCTATTTTATAAATTTCAGTATGAAATCTATTGAAATTCTCAAAAATATGCCTCATTTTACTCTTTACAAATTCAAAAATCTCTTCTCACATGTGATAATTAATAGACAGCTTTGGACTTCACTAAAGGAAATGAGGTTATGTAGTTAGAGGTAAGTACCTTTGAAAGGCTTTAATTATTTCTCAAAGAAATTACTGCTTGAAATATGGTTGAAAAATGGTAAAGCATAAAGTACTGACAACTGTAATCCTTATTTGGCAAATTGTATAATAGAAATATGATCAAAACTATACATACCTAAAAATATGTGAGTACTTATTCTTCAGTGAATTCTTCCAGTGAGAACTATTTCTACTATATAATTGAATAAGCTGGAAACTGGTTGAATATCAGTGTCTGATATCATATAGTAGCCCAGTGTTTGTGAGTGTGTAACGCTGAAATGCTGGCTGTTCCCTCTGGAGGGCCCATGCTGCATGGGGAATGCAGGGTCCAAATGGCTGCTTGCACCGCTTGCTCCCCCGCGGTTGGCCGGCTGAGTGGCGCAGAAGTCAGCCGAGTGCCATGGCGGAAGGGGAAGGGGAAGGGGGGGCGGGGCGTTGACGTACATGCCCAGGGGGTGGGGCCTGGCCATGTACGTCACCGCCTCGCCCCCTTTCGCCTCCTGCCATGGCGCTCGGCCAGGCTGCCATGTGGAAGCCCAAACACCTGCTTGCTGCCCCACAGCGGTCCGGCTGAGCGGCGCAGAAGTCAGCCGAGCACCATGGTGAGAGGTGAAGGGGGGGCGTGACAGCGGCTCCAGGCTCCACCCCCTGGCCGTGAACGTCACCGGCCCCTTCGCCTCCCGCCGTGGCACTCTGCTGACTTCTGCACCGCTCAGCCAGGCCGCCGCATGGGAGCAAGTGGTGCAAGTGAACGTTTGGACTCCGCGGTCCCCCGAGTGAGAGGCAGGAGGGGGAGGAGAAGAGAAAGAGAGAGACGGAGAGAGAGGCAGGAGGTAGAGGAGAGCTGAGAGAGAGAGGCGGAGGTAGTAAGAGGAGGAGAGAAAGAGAGGGAGAGAGACTGAGCAAGAGACCGGAGGCTCAGGTGAGAAAACCAACCTGGAGGAGAGACCTGAAAATCCCGTCTTATGACGGGCTAATTGGCTAGTTATAGCATAATTGTTGCTCTTCAGGAAATATTTAGTCTATTTAACTCCTATAAAGCTCTTCAACTTTTATAAAATAAAATTAAGCAGTTACAAGACAAAACCAAAATGACCTTCCAATCCGCTCACAAATCTTTCACAAGTATCTTTTGGACTTCTGTTTGAATTGTTCAAACCTTAATAATTTCTCCTCTTTTCTAACATAATGCAATAATAGCTATATAGCAATATCTACTATATATCTGAGAGAGTTTGACTGTCTGTGTGTATGTGCTAGGGATGTTAAAATGAGGTTAATTTACTAATTGAGTAGTTGATAGAATTTTTATTGACTACTTGTTTAGTCGATAAAGGAAGGCAGCCCGGCTCAGTCCTGGTTCGCGCCGGGTCCAGGATCAAACCCTGTTGCAGTTCTGCAATTTAAAAGCCATTAGGAGCCGGGCAGCCTGTTCCCCAGCTTCAGCAGGATCTCAGGTGTTCTTGGACCAGGGAGTCCTGACTGGGAGCCCCAATGGCAAGAGGGCTGGTGGCTCAGAGCCCGGCGGGGCAGGGCTGGGCCGGGACCAGCGCTGGAGCCCTGGTATCGCAGCAGGGGCTGCAGCAGCCCAATTAACAGGGCCAGGGATGTGGCAGCCACGGTAGCAGGGCTGGGTCCAGAGATGCAGTAGCTGCTATAGTGGGGCTGGAGACGTGGCAGACCCCATTGCGGGGATGGGCCTGGAGACACAGCAACCACAGAAGCTCCAATAGTGGGGCTAGGGCCAGGGAAGGGCAGCTGGGGCTGGCAACGGAAAGGGAAGGTGGCCTGGGTAGTCATTAGCAGGGGACTTCCTCTGTTCTGGCAAATTCCCTCGTTTGGGACTGATCAGGTCACGAGGATGCCTGACCAGAAAAGTCCAACCTGTACTGTGTTTTAAATTGCAGAGCCATAGCGGGGTTTGCTCCCAGGCCCGGCATGAGCCAGAACTGAGCCAGTCTACCTACCCTCCCCACGGCAGCCCCTGTCCACAATGCTGTGACCTCCTGCGGACATGGGCTGCTTCATGACTGCTTTCCCTCCCCACCCTTCACTGCTGCCTCTGATACAGAGGCCGCAAGTGGGGGACAATGTGAGTAGTTGATTCAACTACCCGATAAGACGAGGGTTATTGGGTAGTCAAACTACTCACTTACCTCCCTAGTGCATGAGTCTGTCTGTTCAAGAATTCCTCCCAAACGGTAAGAGCTAGGACCACCAAATTTGGTAAGCAGCTTCATCTTATCATAACTTAAACCAAGGTGAGGGCTTGGTTGTTTCATGAAAACGGGATATGTCCAGAATTGAATTGCTTCTCATAAAACCATACAGAAAAGAGACAAAATCACCAGGCAGGTGAAAAGAGTTGGCTGGGGGCACGCCCTCCACCATTCAGGACTGCTCCAGCCCCAAGCATCACATCCCCCAGGTGCCCTTTAGAGAGGGCAAGGGGGCTGCAGCTTCTTCTCCTCCTCCCTCGATTTATATGGCAACACTGCTATCTGCTCCCTTTCATCATGGAGTGAGAGGAAAGTGCACAGTTTGCTGCATTCCTCACTCTGGCTGAGGAACACTGGAGGCAGACAAACCTGGACTTGCCCCAGCTGAAGGACATGCACCCCTCCCCCAGCTGTGCCCGCTGAAACTGAAGCAGCTATGGACAGGTGCTTCTCACCTTACCCCAAGCTGCTGCGATGAGAGAGGACTGGGGTAGTCCTTTTTCCCTGGGACAGCCTCTTATTCCTAGCCCCACCACAGAGCGATGATTTAAATCAGGGGTGGGGAACCTCAGGCCCAGGATCCAGCCTCCAAAGCTCATGGCCTCCCCCTAGCATTAAGGAGCCCACACTGGTGCTCCAGCCTCCTTGCTATCCCACTGTGGGGCTGGAGCACACAAAATGTACTAGTTTGGGCCCCCCTAGACTCTGGTGTGTGAGGGGAATGTCTTTCTCCTTCTCAGTAAGGGCCACATCAGTGTGGGTTGGGTTTTAGTTTTTTGCTTTTCACTTGTGTGTGGCTCCCGACTGATTTTTCTGTGGGTAGATGGCCCCTGATTCCAAAAAAATTCCCCGCTCCTGATTTAAAGAAAAACAAAATGTAACTGAGTTAAGGACCTGAGCAACACAAGATAAATCTTCTAATTATAATATAATTACAATGCTGTCTTATTATGAAGTGTAGGAGCTGTGTCTGATATGAGACATAAACATCTTGAATCGCATAGCATTTGTACATATAGGTATTTTTACCCTGCACCAGCACGGCATTAGCAAGCCTGAATCCCTGCATCTATTCAGGGTATGTCTAGACTACAGGGTTTTGTCGACAGAACTTTTGTCGACAGATACTGTCGACAAAGCTTCTGTCGACAAAGAGCGTCTAGACTATATTCAGTTCTGTCGCAAAGCAAGCTGCTTTGTCGACAAAACCCTGTAGTCTAGACACAACCCTAGATACAATAACACCTTCTGTCGACAGAACTCTGTCAACAGAAGGCGTTATGCCTCGTAAAATGAGGTTTACCAGCGTCGACAAAACTGCTGAGTTCTGTCAACGTTATGTCGACAGAACTCAGCGGTAGTGTAGACACAGGTATAGTTTTGTTGACAAAAGTCCACTTTTGTCGACAAAACTCTGTAGTCTAGACACACCCTCAGTGTCCCAAGGACTTTAACAGCCCTCTGAATGGTGGCAGTGCCCTACACTGGCAGATTCAGTTCAGGACTGGAATCACATATTTCCTAACCACTAAAATTCAGCCGCTGTGTACTACATAGTTTAGTATAACACCACACATGGATATAGGACAGGAAATAAAGAATATTTTACATGCAATTGAAACTGCAAAGGGAATCTCAGAAAAAAGAATGTAGCTTTTTTTAAATGAAATTTGTCTAGGACCCTGGACAAAATGCAAATATTAGTAATGTTAAATATTACTTTTAAATAGCACCAATTTAAATTACATTTCTGTAACTGGAAGATTTCTCAATATATTCAAGTTCAAAGTAATAAAAGGGTATGATCAAGGTGCTTCCAGTTTTCAAACACTGTCTATTATCATGGAAAATTAAATTAGTGGCAACCAAGCACATAACCAGATGCCTGACTTAGATATTCCTATTATGGTTAAATAATTAAATGCAATCAGTTAGAAACCAATAAATACATGATAGTATAATGTGTATAAACATTTTTAAACAGAATAATCAAGAAGCATCAACTATTAAAGTAAGCAGCTGTCTCTACTATTTTACTATCAGTTTGAAAACACTGTAGAGCCTACATGAATCACCCATGCCCACCATATGTAGATCTCAGAGGGAATGATCTGGACCCATAGACATATTTCAGTAACTTTAATTACAACCAAATCCTAGGGTAGACTTTTGAAAAGCATTACCAATGGCCTAGTGCATTTCCCATTTAAGCCAAGGGTCCAGAGCTAGGCCTTACTGAGTATTTTTGAAAATACTAACCTTATTTTTTTAACTGAAATGAAATATCACTTCTACTTATAATATGGCATTTTATTCTGTTATTTCATCTTGTAAATAATGTGGTCAAGAAAATATACATATTCAGCGGAGAATAAGTTTAATGCTGGATGTTGAACCAAAAGGTTCTATGGTATTTTTTTCTCCAGCCAAGGGAATATATTCCCTTCCTTCCTTTTACTATGATTAAAAGGACAGTGACCCAAATGAAACATTAGCAGGCTACAATATTAATAACCCCCAAATGACTAACAAATATGGAACGAATACATATTAGAATTAGCAATACTAATTCAGATACAACAGTCCCAGACAGAAGCCTCTTCTATTAGCCAGGATGGGCTGTAATGATGTCCCTAGCCTCTGTTAATCAGAAGCTGGGAATAGGTGACAGGGGATGGATCACTTGGGGCATGTCTACACTAGGAAACTATTTCAAAATAACTAAAATATGTAATAACTCCTGATTTTACAAAATTGAAATAGAGTGTCCACACTACAGGGAAGCCCCAAAATTAGTCCAAGGTAGGTGCCATTAATGTGGACACGCTACCTTGATTTAGAGCCCCAGGAAGCACTGGGGAGCAATTAGTTCAAATTACTCTGGGGAGTAGTTATTTTGAAATAGTGGCACTAAAGCACTACCGCTATTTTGAAAGAACTATTTCAAAATTAGCATTATTCCCCAAGGAAAGCAAGAGTACAGATTTTGAAATAAGGAGACAATTATTTCAAAACAACAGGCTTGGTAGTGTGGATGTTCCACTTATTAATTCAACCTAAAGGGGATTATTTCAAAATAAAGCCCTAGTGTAGACCAGAGCTTGATGATTACCTATTAAGTTTATTGCCTCTGGGGCACCTGACATAGAGCACTGTCAGAAGACAGGGAATTAGGCTAGATTGACCTTTGGTCTATCCCAGTATGGCTATTCTTATATTCTCTTAAATGATTAGCAAGATAACCTGCATACTTTGATCATGCTAGTTACTCTCTCCCAGACTTTTGGAAACAATCTTCTGAGGAAATACAGACCCCTGAAAGAATAAGGGCAACGTGGGAAGAATGGGATAACTAATGAAACTAGAGCCTGAATTCCATTTCTACAAATTTAAATTCATTCTCTGAATTTTTATTTTCAGCTTACCAGAAAAATAGGATGATCATTCAACCATTTCTGCATGCCAAATGCCAACAGAGGGTAATTTGTGATTCAAAACCCTACCTGTACATGGTAGTCATGTTCACCTATCCCTAAATATTCCCTAGATATGTTAATAAGGTTATCTCTTTCCTACAGAATTCGAGACATAACTTGGATCTCAATCTGAAAGAACATTCAATCAAGTTGGACATCTTATATCCAATGTCTTTTAAAAGAGTATCAAATATCAAAGGGAGCTGAGCAGAACAGCTGGAAAGCAAACAGAGTAACACTGAATAGAAACAAATTAGTCCTAATTAGGGATATAAAACCTCATTTAATTAACCAGTTAAATGTGATGTTTAACCAGTTAACCGATTAAGGGGATGGCAGGCAGGGGGCTGGACCGGAGAAGCCACCACCCTGCAAGCAAAGGCTGCTCCAGTTCAGTTGGAGCAGCTCCTGCCTGTGATGCAACCGGGTTCATTGCAGACAGCAGCTCCAGCTGTTGGCAACTGCTGAGGAGCTACTTCAACCCCCATGGGTTACCTACAACCAGTAAACATCACCTGTTAAGGGTGATGCTTAGCAGTTAACCTTTCACATCCCTAGTCCTATCACTTTCATTTTGCAGTAGACTCCATGGGTGCGTCTAGACTGGCAAGATTTTGCACAAAAACTTGCCAGCTGTCTACACTGGCCACTTTAATTTGCGCAAGAGCACTGACATTCTAATGTAAGAATTCAGTGCTTCTTGCGCAAATATTTTGACGCTCCTGCTCAGGGATAAGCCCTCTCGCACAAGAATACTTGCACAGGAGGGCCAGTGTAGACAGGCACCTTAATTTTTTGCGCAAGAAAGCTCGATAGCTAAAATGGCCATCGGAGCTTTCTTGCGCAAAAGCGTGTCTATACTGGGCACGGATGCTTTTGCGCAAAAGCACTTTTTGCACAAAAGCATCCGTGCCAATCTTGATGCTCTTTTGCAGAAATACTTTTAACGGAAAAACTTTTCCGTTAAAAGTATTTTCGCAAAATCATGCCAGTCTAGACGCAGCCCCTATGTGAAGGTAACTAAATAGCCTCTAATTTTGGATCCCCAGATTGAAAGCTGTAGGTCTCAAGGTTGGTATCCAAATATGGAAGCATGCAATAAATTCTCTAAGAGTTTGCAGACAGAAACTGATTAGGACTCAGTACATGAAACTCAGAGTCAATTGTAAGCATAAACTGATTCGTTCTAAAGAAAGTATTGCAGCTTGATGCAAACAGAAAGTGAATAACCCTTGTCAGATACCTCTGAAAAATTCTCTGCAAAAGGTGAGGCAGAGGAAAAAAAGAGGCAAAAAGGAGGAATTAGCCATAAAGACAAACAAAAAAAGGAATAGGGGAAAAACATATAAAAGAGAAATCAACACAAAGGAGACTAAAGACAAAACAGGTAAAAGAGAAAGTAAATGTTAATAGAGAACAGAAATGAAAAAGAAAGCAGAAAAGGGGAGAGAAACAGAGGGAAAAGATGGGGGGAGTCAGTCACTGGGGCGAAGAGAAAGATTTGCTACATCAATGGAAATGTACAACCACTTTTTCCCCACTACAGGACTCCCTGGTCTGGCAAAATCCATCCTCTGGCAGGACCATGGATATTTCAGGACCAGAGAGTCCTGGTGAAGGATTGGCGGCTAAGCATCCCGCTGCTGGGCTCCCTGGCACACCACAACTAGGCAGCCAGGAACAACCCAGTGGGGCTGCCTGGTGGGGCCAAGAGCTCACTGCTCCACAGCAGGGCTGCCCAGCAGGGCCAGGAGCCCAGCACACAGTGAAGTAGTGGGACCGGCAGAGCACTGAGGCTGGCAGCAAGAGGAAACCAGCCAGGAGGCTGGTGGCTGGTCCAGGACTGGTGGGGAGCAGGTAGCAAGGGAGCCAGATATGACCTCCCCTGGTCCAGCAAAATCCCCCATCCGGAACTAGTCAGGTCCCAAGACTGCCACACCAGGGATGTCCAACCCGTACTTCAGCTCCTAAATTTACAATTAAGAGAAACAATCAGATATATTGATTTGAGAGCAAAGAAAGGAAAAATTTCATGTCAATCTTATGTTTGGGACAAGAAATATAAGAAAGTAGGAGGATCACATATATGATATTTCAATTAAGCTTACAAATGTAAACTGTTGCATGTGATGTTTAAAAAAATATTTTACTTGTTTTGTTGTATAACAGAAAACTGAAGGTAATAACATACCTGCTATGAAAATAGACTAGAAAAAAGGTCATAATGTAGTTCAGTATCTGTTGTGTCTCAATAATTTCCAGAATAAAAATGCTCAATTTGTAAGTTAAAAGATGCATTGTTGGTTTCTTTTCTAATGGGCCTGCAATCTCCATTTAGGTTATGAAAGTCAACCTGAATTTCTTCCTTCTCATGGATACCGTAATAAAGATACTGCAGGCCAAATTATGACTACAATTTCACCTTTGCGTCCACATTGTCTTCAAATTATGGTTTTGATGACACTATGCAACTTTATAGCCTTCAGTTGGGATTGCACGTCTAATTCAGTGAAATTTAGTAACAATTCTGTTGATGAAATATGAGAAAGAATAGAATCTATCTTCCTCTCGCAGAACTCTGTTTTTGTCTACAGGCCTAACAAAACTATGAAGCTATACAATCTACATTTTGCTGCTAAATCAGTACAGGCAGTCCCTGGGTTACGTACAAGATAGGGACTGTAGGTTTGTTCTTAAGTTGAATCTGTATGTAAGTCGGAACTGGCGTCCAGATTCAGCCGCTGCTGAAACTGATCAGTTTCAACAGCGGCTGGATCTGGATGCCAGTTCTGACTTACATACAGATTCAACTTAAGAACCCCAGGCATCCCCAAGTCAGCTGCTGCTGAAACTGATCAGCAACTGATTCCAGGAAGCCTGGGGCAGAGGCTTCCTGTAGTCAGCCACTAGTCAGTTTCAGCAGCGGCTGACTTGGGGACGCCTGGGGCAGAGCAGCTGGGGTGCTGCTGGGTTGGTCCAGTAGCGCCGCCGCTCCTCGGCGCTACTGGACCAACCCAGCAGCACCCCAGCTGCTCTGCCCCAGGCGTCCTGATTCAGCCGCTGCTGAATCTGACCAGCAGTGGCTGAATCAGGACGCCTGGGGCAGAACAGCTGGGGTGCTGCCCGGTTGGTCCAGTAGCGCCCAGAGCAGCACTACGGGACCAACTGGCAGTGCCCCAGCTGCTGTACCACAGGTGTCCGGAGCAAAGCCACGGAGCACGGGGGCAGCGGGACAGCCCAGACGCGCCGTGGCTGTCCTGCTGCCCTCGGGCTCCGCGGCTTTGCTCTGCTTTGCCCCCCGTCCCCCTGGTCTGCAGACCAGGGAGACGCGGGGGGGCTTTGCCCCCCGTCCCCCTGGTCTGCAGACCAGCGGCGGGGGGGGGGGCAAAGCAGAGCCAAGCCGCGGAGGACGCGGCCAGCTGACAGCTGTCAGCTGACCGCGCGCTCCGCGGCTTGGCTCTGCTTTGCCCCCCCCCCCCGGTCCCCCTGGTCTGCAGACCAGGGGGACCGGGAGGGGGGGGGAGGGGGGGGGGGGGCAAAGCAGAGCCAAGCCGCGGAGCCAACCCTGTCCGCTGCTCACGTGTTCCGCCGCTTTGCTTCCTCTCCCTGGTCTGCTGGAGAGGAACGGAGAGGAACGGCCCGCGTAACTCGGGGACCGCCTGTACATTAGTCTGAAAATACTCGGGGACCGCCTGTACATTAGTCTGTAAGTCGGATCAGCGTAACTCGGGGACTTCCTGTACATTAGTCTGAAAATACACATGAAACAGATCTATTGAGATGCCATTTTTATATTCACTTTTCAGAGTCAGACACACTTTAATGAAACATAAGAACACAAGAATTGTCATACAGAATCAGACCAGATGTCCACTGAGTCCAGAATTTTATTTTATAGAGGCTAATATCTAACGCTTCAGAGGAAAATAAATAAACCACAGTATGCAGATGTGTGATAATATGCCCTTCATATTAGGTCTCAATCAAATCTCTAATAAGGTAGAGATTCATTTAAGACTTGAAAAATGATGTCCAATATCTGTTAGAAATGTGTTTTATAATTCATTATAAATCTAGGATATTCTTGATATTCATATAAGTATTCAATCCTCTTTTGAATCGTATTAAGTTCTTGGCCTCTACAACTATATATGGCAGTGAGTTCTACAGATAAATTACTTTTGTGGGGAAAGTATTTATTTTTATCTATTTTGAATTTCCCACATTTAATTTTATTTAACATCTATTAGTGTTATGAGACAGGGAGAAATTCTCCAACTACTTCTTTATACCCCTAAATTATTTTATATAATTTTATCAATTCTTGTTTTCTTGCTAAAATAAACAATCCCAGTATTTTCATTCTCCCTTCATGAGAGCTTAAATATCCTTTTTAATATGTGGTATTGTAGTGGAGTGGCTGCTCCTTTCCGTCCAGAAAGGGGTTAAAGCCAGCAAGAGAGAGTCTGTGCAGAGCCCTGGCCAGTCAGAGAGAGACTTTTAAAAAGCCAATCAGAGGGCAGCTTGCTGGGGCAGCCTTGTATATTAGGAGCTGCTCAGGAGAGGAAGGCAGTTGGGTCCTGACTAGGATTACCAGGCGGCTTCAAAAAAAAATACTGGTCACACTTGATCTCAGATGGTGGGGAGGGAACCGGACGGTGGGATGCAGGGCTGGCGGGGGGTGGGTCGGGGCAGTGGGCTGGCCAGGAGAGATCGGGGGAGGGAGGAATGGCCGACAGGAAGCAGGGCAGGCCAGAAGGGGGAGGAGTGTGGTTGGCCAGGGAGGGAGCAGGGGGAGAGAATCGGCCGGTGGAGAGTGGGACTAACCCAGGCGTATGTAGATCCCGGGGTGCTGCCTGTCCCGTGCACTGTCCCAGCAAAGCATGAGTCCGGCCCCCTGGGATTCCCTCCCACCCCAGCCCCACTCCACCCCTCACGTAGTTGTGTACTGATACTCATAGTAATAATAAAACTTACCTAATTAGAAAATATCAGACATTTTATATGTCCGGTATTTAAATTTTTTTCCTAGACAGAAACCTCAAATACTGGACTGTCTGGTTCAAAACCAGACATCTGGCAACCCTAGTCCTGACCAAGGTTTCCTTTAAGTTGCATGGCAGCACAGCCCCACAGCTACTTAATCAGCCCTGTCCAATCAGGGGCTCAGGGCTCCATGCATGGAGCTGCCTCACTGGGCAGGGCCAATTAAGCAGCTGCAGGGCCGTGCTGCCATGCAGCTTAGAGATAGGGTTGCCAGGTGTCCGGTTTTTGCCCAAACTGTCCATTATTCAGGTCCCCCCTCCAGTTAAAAAAAAAAACAAAAAATACTGGACATGTGAAATGTCCAGTATTTCCTTTTCCCTTGGACGGAAACCTGGCAGGGCCAATTTTCCCGAAACATCTGGCGGGGGCAGGCGAGAAAGGAGTGCGGGGCTATTTAAAGGCGGAGTGCCCTCCCCCCCTTTTTTTTCCTTAACAACTTTGGCCTCACCCTTTTTTTTTTCTCAACAGAATTTTTTCCCCGTGTTTTTTTTTGGGGCGGTGGGAGGGGAGGTTGGTATTTTTTGTTAAATCATCTGGCAACCCTACTTAGAGAATATCTTGTCCCTAACCAGGGAGGATACAGGTTCCCTGAGACATGGTGGGGGGGGGGGGCAGTGAGCACGCATGAGCAAGCGTGAATCATGAAGAAATGAATGAACAGTGCTGGTCAAGCTCAGAGGATCTAGAGACAGAGGCTCCAGTCTGATACCTGCCAGAGTACTGAAGGAGGGCAGGAGAAGGCTGCCTCTAGAGGATTCCTCGGCTGGGACCAAGAGTAGTGGGAGGACCTGTGTCACCCCCTTACACCACATTATGCCACCATGAACGATGGCCTATACAGATTGTAGCTTGCCCTTGAGGCAGAAGGACTAGACTTTGGGGCCGCAGTTAGCCACAGTGGCAGGTGAAACTGAGGACTGCCGATACCTCCAGAAGGGTGCAAGAGACCATTGTGGTAGGCAGTGTTCTGAAGAGGATGCAATTGTCTGGGAGCAATGATCATAGGGAGAGCACAGACTGATGACAGGCAAGACACCCATGAAAAGGAGGCACTATGCTGAGGACTGAGCTAATTCCTGGAGCGACCACCAGGAGGCACTGTGGCAGTGAGTCGCACCCTGTGACTGATATCAAGATTGCAAACTATTCCAGATGAAGCTGAATACTGATAGTATATAAATGCATTGTAGTATTCTGTGTCTTATTCACGCTCCCATTCCTCCTGTAACCTACAGTTTGTTACCTTTCTTTGACTGCAGCTGTACATTAATCAGAGGTCTCTGTTGAGCTGTCTTGATTAAATATGGACAGGCTAATTTAGAATCCTGTAAGATGTATGAGTAACTTAAACTTTGACTTTTCCTTAAAATCACCTAGAAAAAAACCAGAATTGTGTAAGAAGGAAATAGCAAAGACTTATTTGTGAAATTCTTAGAATTGTTAGTGAAATGCCGCATGGAGGTCTATACGTAAAAAAAGAAGTAAAAGAAAAAGAATATTCTCTAGGGCTACGTCTACACTACAAGTTTTTTTGGAAGAAAATATGCTAATGAGGAACTCATTAGCATAAGGCATGATCTCATTAGCATATTTTCTGGTATTTCTTTTTGCGCAAGGGGTTTTTGCGCAAAAAGAAGCAGTGTAACCGCCTCTGGTTTGTGCAAAAACCCCATTGTATGCAAGATCATTATGCCTCTCCGGGACAGGCACAAGGACCTTGCGCAAAACGGGGTTTTTACGCAAAACAGAAGCGGCTATACTGCTTCTTTTTGCACAAAAACCCCTTGCGCATAAAGAAACAGTAGAAAATATGCTAAAGAATTCTTCATTAGCATACTTTTTGCCAAAAAAAACTCACAGTGTAGACAAAGCCTAGGAGTGGAAAATATTGAATATTCAAAGCTATGACGCATAATAGGGGCAAAACCCTTAACTCTCCCTCCAAATAAATTAACAGAATGAATTGAATGAAATAGTCTTAAGGGTAGAGAGAAGAAATGAAGGACATTTTCAAAACCTGATTTATCTGGATTTAGGATAAAATTTCAAAAGTGCCTAAGTGACCAAACAGGCTACGAACCTAAGTCCCATTGAAATCAAAGCAATTAGGTGTCTACCATACTTAGGTGCTTTTACATTGCCTGGCGCCAGGGCAGCTACCCCCATTGTCCCTCCCCCCCCCCCCCCAGTCAGTGGTCCCAGACACAGATATAAAAAATAAGAATGGTATAAAAAAGTAAACTGACATATTCTCTCATAATAAAAGAATGAAATTAAAAGGTAAAAATTTGAAGCTAATAAAAGGAAATACTTTTGTCTATGTGTAACTAATCTGTAGAATTCCCTGACACAAGATATCACTAAGGCCAAGAGTTTAGTAGGATCCAAAAAAGTACTAGATTTTACCTAGACAAATGAGAAGATTCACATTTATATTAGTTAGGATATATTTTTAAAGTAAGTATAAATTCTCATCCTTTCAGGCGTAAGCCAAGCACTAAATGCTAGGATTTAGAAAGAAATTTTCCTTTAAGAAACATTCTTCCAGAATTGTCCACTAGTGTTTTTGTCACTTTTCTCTGAAGCATCTGATTCTGACTATCATAAAAGACAGCATATTGAATTAGAGGATCCATTGTAATGATCCATAATGGTAATTTCTATGTTCCTAAGGACTTTGGAAAAGTAGCTTACGAGCCCTATCCCTCCGTGTCAACTCTGTACAATGGAGAAAGCAATAGTTACTTCACAAGAATGTTGTGAAGTTCAATTTGTTCTTTATGCTAGGAAGACAAGCAATATGCCATAAGAGCAAGTAAAGCATAAATGAAGCACTACATAACACAGGCTTTCAGACTAAACAACATTTTACACATATTCCACTTTTTATAACAAAGGGACCAAAATCACTTCCCTATCTATATGCAGCGCTACTAAAAATGTAGCTACTTCTGAGGTGGAAATGGGTAACAGATGTACAATATGCAATACAGTGGTGTGGGATAAGGGAAATTTTGGTCAAAGGCATCAAGGAAACTTATGAGAAGCACCATAGGATGATTAGTATCTGCAGTGTTGTTACCCTGTTTTTATCACCAATGGGTATGTCTACACTACCCCGCTAGTTTGAACTAGCGGGGTAATGTAGGCATACCGCACTTGCAAATGAAGCCCGGGATTTGAATTTGTATAAGCGGGGAGCCGCCATTTTTAAAACCCCGCTGGTTCGAACCCCGTGCAGCGCGGCTACATGGGGCTCAAACTAGGTAGTTCGAACTAGGATTCCTATTCCGAACTACCGGTACACCTCGTTCCTCTAGGAATCCTAGTTCGAACTACCTAGTTCGAGCCCCGTGTAGCCGCACTGCACGGGGTTCGAACCAGCGGGGTTTTAAAAATGGCGGCTCCCCGCTTATGCAAATGAAGCCCGGGAAATTCAAATCCTGGGCTTCATTTGCAAGTGCGGTATGCCTACATTACCCTCCTAGTTAGAACTAGGAGGGTAGTGTAGACATACCCAATCAGATTAATGCCCTCATTCATCAAAAACTGTCTTGGAGGTTTTTATTTTCACATAGGTTGGAACGGCAGCAATCTTACCTCATAATACCTGAAACACTCCCTCCCCCATCCTCTCCACACACATATCTTCAAACAAAAGCTGCACGGGACTTTTAACGTCCATGAAGAATGGCAGGACCTCAATTTCATCCACAGATCATTCAGTAAGCATAACAGTGGAATCGTTAACGTCCACACAGAGCGAATAGAATCCAGTTGTTTCAGGACTTGTCCAAAAGACCTTCACACAGAGTATCCCATGTATTATCAGTATAAAGTGTTCAGTACACTGTAACTCAGCAAACTCAATGCATTTTGGTCATAGTGGCTTTGGGAAAGGGAACCCTCCCCCCAAAATCCAGCACGTGATAAGGTTTTGTATGTCAGTCTCATGCCCCCATTAAAATATAATTTATTAAGAAATCAACACATATTGATCCAGCTGATCATTGTCCCGTGTGAAAGGGAAGCTCCCATCACCTTCTGTAGAAAGCATGCTTTTTCACCACCACCTTGTACACTGCTTGAACGGGATACTCCCTCTTATCTCATTTGTTCTACAAGTGGGATTCTCCTCTCCACAAACATATGCACATGCATGCTATGTGAAAGGGACTCTCCTCACAACCCCCTTGTCACCTGTGAGAGGACGATGCTCCAAAGACCCTCATCACCTATGTGAAGGAGACTTCTAGTCCCCCTTATGTGAAGGGATCTCTCCCATTGCCAGTGCAAAGGGGTGTCTCCCCCAGCCCACATTTCCCTACATGAGAGGCTCTCCCTACACTTGCATTCCCTGCCTGAAAGTGCTTTTCCCTCCACCTCCCCTGGGAAGGAGGCTCTTCCCTGGTATTCCCTGTGTTAAGGAGTCATCCCCCAAATCACCTATATGAGGGAGTCTCTCCCCCCCCCCCATTCCCTGTGTGAAAGGGCCTCTCCTCAAAACTGCCTGTGTGACGGGGTCTCTCCCCTCATTTCCAGCGTGGAGAGGCCTTTCTCTTGAACCCCCAGTGACTTCCTCCTGCCATTCCCTGTGTGAAGGGGCCTCACCCCCCCCGTGATGGGGTCTCCCCCTGCATTCCCCGTGCAAGGGTGCTTCCCCTGTAAAGGGGGGGGGGGGGTTCTGCCCTCACTTTCCCAGCCAAAGGGTCCCCCATCTCAAAGTCAAGAGGGGTCTTCCCCGCACTCCCCTCCCTACCTGAAGGGACGTCTCCCCTCTACCCCCATTGAAGGCCCCGGTCCCGTAACCCACGTAAGGCGTCTCTGCCTCTCTCCTTCAGCCCTTTCCCCCGGAGACTGCGGCTGGCACTGACCCGGCTCCGCCGTCTTGCTCCTCTCCGCCATGTTTGTTGTCCTCCCCCCCCGCCCCCCCAAGCTCTCCACACGGAGTGAGACGCTGCCCAGGCGTCACCATGGCAACCCACGTCACAGCCCGGGGAGTCCCTCACTCCGCCCCTCCCTGCCACGGGGTAGCGGCCTCCCTACAGGTGAGTCGGACCAGGAGGCAACGGCAGGAGCTCGCGCGGGGCGGGGCGGGGGGGCGGGGGCGCTCGCGCCGGGCGGCTAACGGCAGAGGCGCTGCGCGCGGCTGGGCCGGACGCAGCCGCTGAGCCTCGCTGAGGAGCAGTCACGGGGGCGGGGCAGACACACAAGTGCGCGCGCGCTGTGGCGACGCAGCCCCGGCAAAGCGGGAGGCTCATGGAGCGGACGGGCGCGCGCCTCCTCACACCTTGCCCCCCCAACCGGTGGCTCTGACCGTTACAGTGATGCAGCCCCAGGAGAGCGGGGGAGGGGCGCTCATGTAGTGTGTCTGACTCTACCCCCCCCCCCCCACACACACACACAGGTGAGTCTGACAAACTGACCATGCAGCAGTACGGTGATGCAGCCCTAGGGCAGGAAGCGATCGTGTCTGTGCAAGTGTACCCCCCCCCCCCTTCCCTCTGGTTGAGCCTACGTTAATTACCACGATGCATCTTATTGGGGAAGAGGGGCTCAGTGTGTGTATCCCCCCCCCCCCACACACACACACACGCTTCTTCTCCCAACAGATGACAGATTACACATAATTACAATTATGCAGCTCCAGGGAAGGAAAGGCTCTTAGTAGGTGTGTTTCGCCCGTCCCCACACAGCAGGTGACTTTAGGTGGCAATTACAGGGAGGCAGCCTCGGGGGAGGAGGGGCTCGTTACATACATGTCTGTGTTCCCCCTTGCCACTCACTATGTCATTTGAACCCTGCAATTAGTGGGACAGCCCTAGGGAAAGAGGGGCTCATTGTGTGTGTGCGCATCACCCCACCTTCCAGATTGCTACCCTGACATAAGAGAGCCTGACCACATTGTATTCCACAGGGAGATACTTTCTGCTTTGTTTCATATGTGTGCCTCAAATGTGCCCAAAACCCAGCAGGAAAGACTGATCAGCCGGCAACAGCAGGGTAGGTGGGCCTGTGTGCTCCTGCGAATATGTCCTCTCAACTGCAGCAGGTGAAACTCACTCTGTGACAATTACAATGATGAAGCCCTCATGAGAAGGCACTCTGTATGTACAGTAAGCAGAGCGTGACCATGTGTGTCTGAGTCATGCAAGCCTATGAGGGGAGGCTCATTTTCAGATTCCCCACCTCACACACATACACACACACACAGCCTTCAAGACCTTACTGGTGGGATTTACCATATGGCAGTTGACATATTGCAAATACACGAGGTAGAACTTGAGAGTGTGTCTGTTCGTGCCTCTTTAGATTTAGCAAGTGAGCTTTAAAATGCTGCAAACCTAAAACTTTAGGTAAGGTAAAGGATGTCCTGAAAGTATCTAGTTTTGAATTCTTCTTACTAACTTTCTTATGGATTCCTTCCAAACTGGTATTTGTCCTCTGTGGTCCAATGAAACCGTTCTCATCAGTGGCCACTTGATTTTTCATACTGTCAATCTCTTTCATACCCCTGGGATTTTATGACCCTGCTCCCCTTCTCTTGGTTCTTTTTATATAGTTCCAGTTACTGTTTTAGCATGTGTTTTGGTGATTACACCTCCACATGCTTCTTTTCTCACTGAGACTCTTAGATTTCTCTTATCTGTTGTTCCATCCATTTCTTTCCGAACAGATCACCCTTTGACTTCCTTCTCACCCTATGACAAATTCAGTTACATCCCTATGCCAATGATTTTCCAACAAATATTCTGCACCCAAATACCCTGAGATAGCATTCTTCCATAATGGGAAAATAAACCTGTGACTACACCCTTACTTGTCACCTTCCATCTCACACTGGAACCAGTATGGGACATTATTAAACCACTGCAACCCATACTCAATGGGGGCCATAGCTTAAAATAAATCTTTCCCAACCCCGACTCACTGCCTTCAAAGAATCCACCCAAACTCATCATCAGAAGCAAGCTTCCCACAGATTATAACCCACCAACTCATCAGAAGCAGATCCTGCCAGAACAATAGATGCAAAACTTGCAAACATATGTCCATTGCTACAATGATCAATACCACCACAATACACCTTTCAAGATCTATGGATCCTACATAAGCCTATCACAATGCGGTACTGCATCCGGCACACAAAATGCCCCAATAATAACTGTGTGGGTGAGACAAGACAATAGCTATGCTCTTAAATGAACTCATGCAGCACAGAAAAAATATTTTTTTAAATCACCCAGGGGGAAACAATTTTCGTGAGGCTGTCACTCCATATCGGACCTCTCGGTCCTTTGTCTTCAAAGGAAACTTGCACAATATGTTCATAAGATCAGCTAAAATTCATAGCTCTGCTTGACATTAAAACCATGGTCTTATCACAACTATTTGTAACCTGCCGATTCTCCTTTTCCCTGTTTTTTGTCCTTTGGCTGTGGTGGCATTAACAGGTCCCTTAATCTTGAATGATCTCTGAAGAATAAGATATGTTACTACTTATGGTAAACAGTCTGTTCCAACATGTATTTAGTTGTGACAAAGGAGTCAGGTTTACACTAGCATTTATGTCAACAAAATGTGAAAGAAACACACTCCTGAATAGCATACGTTTTGCTGGCAAAAGCCTTCAGATGAACAGTGTTGTGTCAGTGGGAGATGCTCTCGCACTGACATAGCTACCCCTGCTCGTTGGGCTGGTTTCAAGGGAGTCGATGGCCTCGCTGGACCCCTGTGCTACCAGGACTGCAGCCTTCTCCCACCTCCCTGTGCTGCCTTGAGTGCACTGTGGCAGCCCAAAGAGCTACCTGGAACATGCCACACGGCACTCCTGCAGCAATTTAAAGGGCCTGGGGTTCTGGGTGCCACTGCAGGACCCAGGACAATTGCCTCCTTTGACCCTCCCATCAGCTGGCCTGTCTGACTTTATCATGTCAAAAGAACTCTTTCCCATTGGCATAATGCCACTACACAACCTCTTATACAATGACACATATGTATTGATACAGCTGTAAGAATGTAAAGTGTAGACATAGCCTTGGAGTTCCTTACCTTACCATACCTGAAGAAGCTCTCTGTAGTTCAAAAGCTTGTCTTTTTTCACCAACAAAAATTGTTCTAATAAAAATATTCCCTCACCTACCTCATCATTCTGTATTCTCATTTAACACGATAGGTACGTTTCAGAAAATGATCGTGCTAAGTGAAAACGTGTTATGCGGGGTCAGTTTTCCCATTGAAAATAATGGAAAACATGGGGGTTGCGTTTCAAACACACGTGCGCTCGCCGCTCCAGCCTGCACTTGTTAGCAGCTGGGACCAGGACATAAGGTTGGGGTAGAAAGAGGACTGGGTTATAGCAGGGAGGGGAGGTGTTTTGCTCTGGAGAAGGGAAGGGAAGGACAGGGGAGGTGGTTTGCAGCCAGCGGCTGATTTTCCCTGGCTGGCCGGTCGCCGGCAGCTGTGCGGGGCTTCCCCTGCCTCCCTGCAAAGCAGCAGAGGTTCGCCACTCGCCGTGCCGTTCCCCGGCGACCCCCGCTGGCCAGATGCCTTGCATCTGGCAAGGAGGAGTCACTGGGGAACAGCGCAGTGAGCAGCGAACCTCCGTCGCTTTGTAAGGAGGCAGGAGAAGCCGCCAGCTGTAAACGGGGGGAAGAGGAGAGGGAGCGAAGCATCCAGCCAGAGGGAGTCACCGGGGAACGGCACGGTGAGCGGCAAACCTCTGCCGCTTTGTAAGGAGGCAGGGGAAGCCCCATGCGGCTGCTGGCGACCAGCCGGCCGGTAGGGGAAATCGTGTTATTGTGGGGACAGGTCGCGTTGTTTGAAAAATGTTCCCTAAAAAAAAATTGTGCTATCACAAAAACGTGTTAAGCGGGCACGTGTTAAGCGAAGAATTAGTGTATTTTAAAAGTCATTTGCAAAGAAACAATATGGGCTCATTACATTTTTCTTGCTCCTTTGGAATGTATAAAAATACCTGAAGAGTATGTTTCAAAAGTTGTTTCTCATAGATTGTGAGGCCCAGCAGGACCACTGATCATCTAGTCAGACCTACTCTATAATGCACCCTATAGAACATCCCTGACTTAATGCCAGTTTGAATTACAACATGTCTTTTATGAAAACAACAGTTTTTATTTATTTAAAAATATCTAGTGAGAGAGAATCCAGCACAGCCCCTGGCAATTTGTTCCAATGGTTGATTACTGCACTGTTAAAAATGTACACATTAATTCCAATCTGAATTTGTTTAGCTTCAGCTTCTAACCACTGGATCTTGTTATCCCTTTGTCTGCCTGATTAAAGAGCCCATCATAATATTTTTCGTTCCTCATGTAGGTACTTATAGACTTTGTTAAACTAAACATGTTTAGCTTCTTGAGTATGTCACTATAAAACATGGTTTCCAGTCCTTGAATCATTGTCTCTTTGACCCTCTCCAAATTGTCAACATTCTTTCTGAAATGTTGACATCAAAACTGGACACAGTATTCTAATAGCAATAGCCACGTGCCAAATACAAAGGTAAAATAATCCCTCTGTTATGTGAGAGTGTGTCTAGACTACCTAGTTTTGTCGACAAAAGTGGACTTTTGTCGACAAAACTATACCAGTGTCTACACTACCGCTGAGTTCTGTCGACATAATGTCAGACGCGTCTGGGCTGTCAGCTGATCGCGTGCTCCGCGGCTTGGCTCTGCTTTGCCCCCCCCCCCCCGCCGTCCCCCTGGTCTGCAGACCAGGGGGACGGGGGGGGCAAAGCAGAGCCAAGCCGCGGAGCGCGCGGTCAGCTGACAGCTGTCAGCTGGCCGCGTCCTCCACGGCTTGGCCCTGCTTTGCCCCCCCCCCCTCCACAGACCAGGGGGATGGGGGGGGGGGCAAAGCAGAGCCAAGCCGCGGAGCACGTGGGCAGCGGACAGCCCAGACGCGTCTGGGCTGTCCACTGCCCGCATGTTCCGCCGCTTTGCTCCCCGTCCCCCTGGTCTGCAGACCAGGGGGACGGGGAGCAAAGCAGAGCAAAGCCACGGAGCCCGAGGGCAGCAGGACAGCCACGGCGCGTCTGGGCTGTCCCGCTGCCTCCGTGCTCCGTGGCTTTGCTCTGGACACCTGTGGTACAGCAGCTGGGGCGCTGCCAGTTGGTCCCATAGCGCCGCTGTGGGTGCTACTGGACCAACCGGTCAGCACCCCAGCTGTTCTGCCCCAGGAGTCCTGATTCAGCCATTGCTGGTCAGATTCAGCAGCGGCTGAATCAGGACGCCTGGGGCAGAGCAGCTGGGGTGCTGCTGGGTTGGTCCAGTAGTGCCGAGGAGCGGCGGCGCTACTGGACCAACCCAGCAGCACCCCAGCTGCTCTGCGCCAGGCGTCCCCAAGTCAGCCGCTGCTGAAACTGACCAGTGGCTGACTACAGGAAGCCCCTGCCCCAGGCTTCCTGGAATCAGCCGCTGATCAGTTTCAGCAGCAGCTGACTTGGGGATGCCTGGGGTTCTTAAGTTGAATCTGTATGTAAGTCAGAACTGGCGTCCAGATTCAGCCGCTGTTGAAACTGATCAGTTTCAGCAGCGGCTGAATCTGGACGCCAGTTCCGACTTACATACAGATTCAACTTAAGAACAAACCTACAGTCCCTATCTTGTATGTAACCCGGGGACTGCCTGTAGTCTAGACATACCACCGGGGACTGCAATAACCCTTGTGACTGCACCATTATACTAGGAGTTCAAGTTCATCTGATTATCCACCAAGACTCCCAAATCTTTTTCAGAGTCACTGCCTCCCAGGAGAGTGTCCACCAGTAAGTATGGCCTACAGTTTTTAGTTCTATTTATGTAGTTATACACTTGGTCCCATTAAAAGTACATTGCTTGCTCATTGAGTCATCCAGATCACTCTGTGTCCAGTGACTTGATTTCTTCACTACCATTTCTGGTGTTTTAAGTTACATCAGTACTATTACATTTATCAAATAAACTTGAAATCTCATCAAAACACGTCAGCTTATTTTGACAGGATCTTATTCATATAAGACCAGGCTGACTGGCATTAGTTCCCCTCTTTTAGTTATTTATAGAGTCCTATATCAGCCATTCAATTATTTTTCTGAGACCAATGTTAGACTGACAGGCCAATAATTGACTGGATCATCCTGTTTACCCTCTGTAAGTATTGTCACGACATTAGTTTCCTTCTAGTCTTCTGGAACTTTCCCTACTATTAAACAATTGTTAATAGTCAGAATTAACTATCTAGTGAAGTCCTGGGGTAGCTCTTTTAAAACTCTTAGCTGCAAGTTATGCAAACTTGCTCATTTTAAAATGGCTAACTTTACTAGGTACTGTTTAATATCATCCTCAACTGCTATTGGACTGTAGCATGTATCATTATCATCTGTTTTTCCCCAAATACATAACCAGTGTTTACTGAACTGTTTCTACTTTTTCTACATTATCAACAATTCTACCATTTCTATCTAGTAATGATGAATAACATTCTTGGGATTCATTTTGTTTCTAATGTCCTTCCTATTGTTCTTAACTGTTTGGCCATAGATTTCTCCTTATATCCTCTTGTTTCCCTTATTGATTGTCTGCAATTCCTAGCTTCTGATTTATAGTCATTACTACAAACTTCTTATTGCTTCCATTTTTTTTGTAACTACTGTACCCTTATTTCTACTCTATACAGGAATTTTTTTTTTAAGCCAGCATGGCCTTCTTTTTCAAATGAGGGGTTTGGGGCATCTAATAATTATCATTCACGTTTTTCTGTTAAAAACATTTTCTGCCAACTGATCTGACTCATAACTGTTTTCAGTTGTATATAAATGGGCCTTTTAAAGCACTAAGTAGATATATTATTGGTTTGGACTTTATTCGGTTTGCACATACCAAGCATGAATAAGTCATGATAAGCTACCACTAATTTTTAGGTCTATGCTCAAATCCTCTTTATCTGTCAAGACCAGGTCTAATATAGAATTCCTCATGTTGGATGCAACACTTTTTTAGGTAGAAAGTTATCATCTATAATATTTAAAAATTCTAAGGATGTTTTAGTATTGCTAGAAGGAGAATCCTTGAATTTTAAACATTACATTTTCCTTTTTTGTCCATCATCCAAGGCTATGTAGTAGCAGACAAAAAAAATCAGAAGATTAAAGAGAGATTGAAAATCTGAGAGGGGGAAGAGATTTTTGATCAGGCACCTTAAAATGTGTTGGCTTTTGTTTTTATTAATGCCTGTGTAACTCAAATATCTCAGAACATTTCACACACAGGATATTTTGGGTTACAGATTCAACCACTACCCATTCACTTAAGGTGTGGCTGCCCATGATACACATGGTATTGAGGCTCTCCAGAGATTTTCAAGCATAATCAAGAAAGATCAGATTTGACATTCCTGTGGGAAAAGAGAGACTTTTTTAATACATTACAAAAGAGGCAAAAACTCAATTTAAAAAAAAAAATCATTTGCGGGTGACCTTTAAAGTTTGATTTGAATGAAGAATAGTTTGATGAAACAGTTCTGCTGACCCTGGATAGAATGTGGTGAGGAAAACGTCATAAAATGCTTCAAAGATAAGCAGATAAATAGGGCATCAAGGATGGTACCTATGATGGGGAAGAGGCGGTATTATGCAAAATAAGAGACCAGGTTGGTGGGCAGGCATAAAGTTACATCCTTGAAAGTGAGGACAATTAATGTGAACTTGATATAGAAAAGAAGGGGAACCAGTGGAACAATTAAAAAAAGGTGTAATGTAAAAAAATTAAGCAGTTGTGCCTTTAAGAAATAAACGCAATGTACCTAAGTAACCTCATAATCTTCCTATTGTAATCCTCATCCCTCCCTTTTTCTCTTCCACTACTATTTCTTACTCTTATTGGTTTTGTAATGTTTAAAACAAGATTGTTAAGTGCCTTGTGTTGGGACAGTATTTTTGTCTGCTTTGTAAAGCATCTAGCACACAATTAGGTGCTCTGATCAACCTCACTTCATGGATTTATTCTGTTATTATTAATCCTGGGAAAAATGAAAATATAGCAAATCTGGGAAGGTCAAGCTATGTCTGTCCTGACAGTATACCTGGCTTTAGAATACATCAAAATCTGTGCTAAGGCAACTGATACAAAATCTGAGACAGAGAGTCTGCAAAACGTGGATCAAGTTATACCCAAACATTTTCATTATATTCCTGAAAATATTTTAATTCCATATTTTAAGAGTATTTTTTGAAATAGTTGTTCGTAGTAAAAATAGTCCGGTGGTGGTAAATATTCTATAATTATTTAACCTTTCTGCCAAGTGGAGCCAATGTCAACTGGGAACTGGTTCAGTATCAAGGGGTTCCTTTCCATCAGAGCAACTCAAAACAGCTTGACTCCTCACTCATTAATCAGAAAATTAATACTACCCTGGGACACTCCTGAGAGAGAGTAATTCTTCACTCACTGAGTATGAGTGTAGAAAAAAAACTTTTTAAAAAAATGAGGAAGTAACTTGGTGTTAATTTGGAAAAACACCATAATCAGGGTTCATAAATATAAACCATGAGTAAAAGACCCACCCCAAGTAGGTTGGCTTTCCTATCTGGTTCTTAAGTTCAGCAAACCAAAAGTCCCTTTCACATGCCTTACATTTCTCTGCACCCCACTCACAAATTGCTGTCTTTGGTCAGTGCAGACCCAGAGTTCAGAGGTATATCTACAGTGTACCTCTTTAAGTAAGAGTTAAAGACACACTTTATTTGCTCCACTGCTTGGGCTCTCTCTCACCACGCCTCTCTACCAGCCACCCTGCTGGCTGCCTTTCTTACCACTCGTGTCAAGCATCTCTACCAGCTGCCCTGCTGACCACTCATCTCGCCACTCCACCTCATCAGCCACCCGTTCACCAGCTGGTTGTCAGTTGCCTTCTGCTGCCACCTGCCTCTCTGCTGTGACCCCCTGCACGTCAGTGTCTTAGTAATTTTCAAATCTTTGCAGGCTGAGCAGAAACACTGCCACATGGCAAGTGATTTTGGCTAGGATTCTTACCAGAAACAGAGTCTTATCACAACTGATTTCAGCTGTTTGAGCATTTAACGTAACAAATGCTCCTAATTACCGGTAAGTCTTTTAGTTCTGTTCTTTGAACATCAGGGAAGAAAAGGTTGAACCAGTGTAGGGAGGACCCTTGGTGAGAGTGTGCTGTGCCCTGGCTGGGATACCTGTCCACACTTTTCTTACTCTCACAGGACTCTGACATTCAAACCCCTGGCTTAACAAGGTTCTTTCAAATGAGGTTGTTCCCCCTCATTTGAGACAGGTTAAGCACTGTTCTGCTTCTCTGCATTCCCACAATAATTTACAACATTGGTAACCCTATTTCATTACCCCTGCATTCAATACTAAGATGATTTGTACCCAATACTAGCTAAGGTTGATCTTTTTTACCACTGCATCTGCTGAATATGTAAGCAGAGCAGGAGAAATCTGTATTTACATAAACACACTCAAGTCTCTCTGGCTCCCAGTGTTGATTGGTGTGTCTGGCCAAAGGAGAACTAGTTTAGAGAAATGTCCCCCTACCCACATCTATCATTGGGATTTGCTCTTAAACCCTTAAAATAAAACTGACTAAAGTGTGGGTGCGAACAAACAAGACATTTATTAAACCATCAACAGTTCTGAAATGAGGTAAAACAAAGGTAAACTAGGGAACCAGAAGCACAGATATAGCAAGGACCTCCACAACCAAAGGTAAATGACAGGTTAGATGGTATACTGACTGACCCAGTTGAGTTCCTTGTCCTAGGACAGGGCTCAGGTAAAGAAATGGAGGCTCAGAAGACAACTACCATGTCTTGCAGTTTGAGGACTCTCATGACAATGGGACAGTTCCAGATTAATTTCCAAGTGGTATTGATAGGTAAATAGTGGACATCTGGATCAGGCGATATTAGCTCTGCTCTGGCGATGGCTTGGCTCTCTCTCCCTGTGACATGGTGGGCAAGTGTTAGTCCTCAGATAAAAGGATAACAGCTGGCAACACAGCCTTTGTGTGCAGGTAAGACCACCCTTCTGCAACCAGATCTGTACATGTGGTGCCATGCATACACGTCTAAACAGCTGAAGACCTGAGATGATCACAGCACTTTCCAATGATAGCGCTAGCAACACCTCCAGATTCTACCACACAGAAGGGAAGCCCCTAGAATTGGCACGGCAGTCCTTAAACAGCCTGTGGTTGCTGAGCAAATCTCTGGTCACATGCTTTACTGTATTTTCCCATCAAAGGCCAGAAAGAAGGAAAGTGCTCTTAGGGGAGGAAGGGAAAATGCAGCCAAGATGGAGTCCAGGTTGTTGTTTGGACATTCCAAGATGGCGCAATTATGATGTTAAGCACCAATGTTTTCCCTCCTAAACCAGCTAGCTGTTAGTGAAACATTCATTCAGACTCCATTTAATTATACAGAGTAAATATCAGCCTGAAGGAACCCAGGGCTTGCTCCTCAGACCTTACATGGTTGACTTCATTAGGCATTCAAAGGGAATCCAGGATCAGGCCCATAATTGGAACTTACCATCACACATCTCAGGAGGAAGAAAGCTAATGATTTATTTATATCAGCAGAGAAGGAGGATGGTTCAGTGGTTAGGGTGCTAATCTGGGACTAGGGAAACCACTTTGCTGGTCTGCCACAGACTTACTGGCTGTGTCTAGACTGGCATGATTTTGCTAAAATACTTTTAACAGAAATTTTTTTCTGTTAAATGTATTTCTGCAAAAGAGCGTCTAGATTGGCACGGATGCTTTTGCGCAAGAAAGCTCTAATGGCCATTTTAGCCATCAGGCTTGCGCAAAAAATTAAGGTACCTGTCTACATTGGCCCTCTTGCGCAAGTATTCTTGCGCAAGAGGGCTTATCCCTGAGCGGGAGCGTCAAAGTATTTGTGCAAGTAGCACTGAATTCTTACATTAGAACGTCAGTGCTCTTGCGCAAATTTAAGCGGCCAGTGTAGACAGCGGGCAAGTTTTTGTGCAAAAGCCGCTGCTTTTGCGCAAAATCTTGCCAGTCTAGACGCACCCACTGTGTATTCTTGTGCACTTTGGTTAGTTTATGTGACTCAGTTCCACATCTCACAGGGGTGTTGTGAAGAGAAATGCATTTAAAAGATGTGAGGCTCTGAGAGGGCCATATAAGTACCTCATTTGGAGGCATTAAAGTATTTCATAGCCAGGGGTAGATGACCGTTTTGCGGGGCCCCAGGCAGCATAATTCCGCAGGGCCCCCCTTTGCCACGGCGCATGCGCAGTGACGCCATGCGCAGCGGCGCCACGGCACATTCGCGGGGCTTTCTGAAGCGCGGGGCCCAGGGCGGCCGCCCCATTCGCCCTGCCCTATATCCGCCCCTGTTCATAGCAATAATTTCAGTTTGTCCTGAACTTTCATTTGTATCATGTATTTCTCTAATGTTGTCCTTCAGAGTCAGTGGTTGCATCGACCATTTTGCATCTTCAGAAAAGGCAGTGTATGAATGTGTTAGAAATATTATCTCGACGCTAAACTATGTGTTCTATGGAGGTCTCCCTAATAAGTCTTCCTGAAATCCAACACATGCTACTACCCAATGCCAGCACTGCAGGCAGTTAACGTCTTGCACACGTACAGCCAGAGAGCTACCACTGAAACTTCTCTCCCTTGAGAACATTGTGAGACTGGCCTCAGAGCCAGAACACTTGACTCCACCTCAGCAGCCCTCTCCTTTGGCCATGTCTGAGAAGGCTGCTCCCTCAGGCTGCTCCAGCACCAGGGACTCTTCCTCCCACCATTCTGGGAAAAGATCCCACTCTTCAAGTAAAGGTGATTCCCTTTCAAAGAAAATGGAGCCAAATACTTAAGATACCCCCTGCACTGACCTCTACTAAGGTACCAGACAGGGAGGTCCTGGGACTGTCAGACACCAATGGCTCCCGAGGGTCCAAGGACCTTACTAAGATGGGCTCCAAGGCACCTGAGAAGCCTAAGTCGGCTCCGCCAGCATCATCCAACTCGAACTTAGTGCCGACAGAGGCAAAAGCCAAGTCAGCGCCCTCAATGTACCACCAGTGCTGAAGAAACTGAGGTGCCGCTTGGTGCCACTGGCACCTATGCTGCCCCTAGCATTGAAGAGGCACAAGAATGCAGCACAAGCGACCCCGCACACGGCAGCATCGGCACCGCAAGTAGCATCTGTGCACTGCAGCTTTTCACTTTGACAGAAGAGCTAAGAGTAACATCCGTGCTGACAACCCCATTATTCGGTGCCAACGGTATGCCCACGTCGACAGGTTCACTCTTTCCACTCCTGCAGGCTCAGCACTACCCCTGTCCATCTATGATGACGAGGAACCCTTGATCAGTACCCACACACTCAAAGCTTTCTTCACCAGAACAGCCTCTGCAGCAAGCACTGCCTCAATGGCAGCCACCTCAATGGCTGTCCCCTGTAGTGCCAGTGCCACAGCGACCCTATGGCACCCTACAGACGCCAGCAATCACAGCAGATATAACCTCAGGCACCTACCTCCACTCCATCAAAGGCCATGTCTCTCTTTATAGATCCACTTATCAGGAGAAGGATGAACCAGGCTCAAGTGACAAGAAAACCTCTGCCTCCTCACCTTCACCAACACACATATCATCATCTTCCCCTGATGACACCCTGATGCCCCTTTCTCCCACAGTGGGAGATGTTTTCAATAGTTCCAAGAACTTTACAAGAGGGTGGCTGACATGCTGGAGGTCTCCCTAATAAGTCTTCCTGAAATCCAACACAAGTTAATTAGCATCCTGCATGCCTCTCCATCCACTAAGCTGGCACTACAGATGGACCCATCCCTCATGGACCCTGCCACAGTGATCTGGCAGACACCAGCGACAACTCCACCAGTCTGTAAGAGGTCAGACCGTAAATATTGTGTAACACCACAGGGTGCTGACTTTTTGTTCTCCCACCCATATCTTAATACCCTTGTAGTAGATGCAGTTAACCAAAGGGGAAAAGAGAATGCGGCCAGAAGCACAACTTATGATAAGGAGTGGAAACGCCTGGGCCTCTTGGGGAGGAAAGCTTATTCCTCTGCTTCTTTTCAGTTCTGGATCTCAAACTACACTGCAATGCTCATAAAATATATGCACCACATTTTCAAGCAACTATCGCATTTTATTGGAAGCTTCCTGGATGAAAAAAGAGAGCAATTCAAAGATAATATAAATGAGGGCACCCTGATTTCATGCATGGATCTATAAGCTGCCTTGGACACGTCTGATACCGCATCCTGTTCTATCGCGATGGCTGTCATAATGAGGATGCCCCCATGGCTTCACCTATACAGGTTTCCTCATGAAGTTCAAGCCACAGTGGAAGATCTCCCTTTCTAGGGCTCCAAGTTGTTTGTGGACACCACCAATGCATCTCTCCACTCATTTAAAGACTCTCATTCCACACTGAAAACACTTGGCATTCATGTCCCTGCAATGAAACACAAGCAGGGAAGATATTTTACTCAGAGATATAAACCAACACCTTTTAGTCAGCCACAGAGGCACAATGACAACAGAAGGAAGCAACATCAAACCAGACAGAGACAAACTCCTGACCAGCCCTCTACCTCTCAACCCTCAACCTCGGGACAAACATTTGGAAGTTCAGGTTGAGGATCTGGTAGCACTCTCTGTTTAAGACAGTCACATCCCTACCAACTATTCTGCAAATGTTTAGCACCCTTCTACCCCCAGTGGTCTTCTATTACAACAGACAGATGGGTATTGGACTTTATAAAGGACGGATAATGTATCCCACTTTGTCTGCCTCCCCTTTCCACCCTTCCTTCTTGGCCCTCTTCAGGGACCCATCTCACCAGAACATTCTCCTCTAGGAGCTCGACCACCTGCTCCAATTAGGGGCTATAGTACCAGAGTGCCTCACTGTTACAGAGGCAAAGGTTTTTACTTCCATTACTTTCTCACAACAAAAAAGTCAGGAGGATGGAGAACAAACCTTGATCTCAGGAGGCTCAATCGCTACATACAACTACAATGGTTCAAGATGGTCACCTTGTCTACAATAATCCCTACCTTAAATGAAGGAGACTGGTTATCGACTCTCGACCTCCAGGATGCATACTTCCATGTTTCCATTCACCCAGCACACAGGAAGTACCTCAGATTCATGGTTTGCTACACAAACTTCCAATGCACAGTGCTGCTATTCAGACTCTCCACAGCTCCAAGGATCTTTTTGAAGGTGCTTGCAGTGGTCACCGCTCATCTCCGCAGACAAGGGATCTTTATATTTTCATGCCTCAATGACTGCCTGATAAGTGCACACACAAGTCAAAAAGCAGAAGATGCAGTTTTCCTAACCAAGACACTCTTCCAGACCCTCAGCCTACAGATAAATCTGCTCAAGTGCAAACTACAACCAGCTCAGATAATAGATTTTATTGGAGCCCATCTCAGTTGCTGTGACGAGGTGCCCCCGTCCCCGTGCCCTCCCACGGACAACCCCGAGGTCCGGGGGGACGGAAGGGAGACCGGCATGCTCCCTCGGCAGTGTGGCACATGCGCCAAGGTCTGCACACCGCATTTAAAGAGCGGGCAGATCAGCTGTTGGGGGGTGGAAGCAGCCGGGGACACGGAGCAGGCGCAAGGCTCCGGGAGAGGGGCCGGAGACGCCGAGCGGCTGGGAGAGCGGCCGGAGATGCCGAGTGGGCGGAGGGTGGCTGGAGGTGCCGAGGCGAGGCGGCTGGAGGTGCTGGGTCAGCAGAGGCAGCCAGGGAGGTCGGCGGAAGGCGGGGAACTGAGGCGCCAGAGGAAGAGGGGTCCAGACCCCAGGACACGCACAGGACCTGAGGCCAGGGCAGCCAAAGATGACACCCCTTGGCAGCACTCCCAACAAACCCCAGAGGGGCCGTGAGTAACCCCACGGCGGGCGCCAAGACCTCCCCACCCCAAACAACTGGTGACTCTTCCCCAACCCCAGGGAAACATACGGCTTGCTGGGTGGTAGGTTGGTCTCTCATAAGTTCACTTGCGTAGACTGATACCTACCCCCCTTCATGGTACAAGCCCAGAGCAAAGGTAGGGGTGGATCCAAGTCCTTAGGGCCCTGGGCTGGGGCCCATGAGCGAGGGTGGGTCCGGGCTCCCCCTTCTCCCTCCACATTATCCTTTGTCGCCGTAACTAGGGTGTTGTGGCGGCGCTGTAAGAAGGGAATAGAAGTTCAATGCTGATTCGAGGGAGGGGTGATGGTGATGCCAGTGATGAGCACCCGAGACAGACTGTAGGCGGTCCAGTAATGGGCTGAGTGAAGACAGTCAGTTGGGGCACTGAGGCACGGTGGGGGAGGTGGGCACAGGAGCGCCTCCTGACAATTAGACATAGATCTTTTTCTGGGGCAGAGAAGGAACTCAAGAGATGAGTGCATAGTAGTGACACCGCACATGCCATCTGCTCTGTGTGAGCAGCCTACCAAGGACACTGCTACCTACAATCTCCGACTAGTGGCACATCAGTGCCCAGTCACCTAAGGTGGATCACCCATAGGCACAACCATCTTGAAGAACCTCCATTACTGCACACGGTGAGTAACCCTCTCTTTTCCATCACATGGAAAGAGAGGGGGTTGATCAAAGGGACAACTATACTGCAGAATGACCACTGGGGGCAGTGAGCACAGCAGATAACTATACTGCAGAGTGACCACAGGGGAGCAGCTACACCAGAAAAGAGTGGCCAGATGGGGCTGGGACTTGCCATCTTGCCAGCCATCAGACAGGGTAAATTGTCCCCAGGCTCCAACCCCTTCCCCTGGCCCTCGGCCACATTGCCAGATAGGGTGGGGGGAGCGGGAGGCCCACTGCTATTGGCCCTGCTGTTGCAGCTCTTCTGAGATTATCTTTTTTTTCCTCAAGATAAAAGAGTGCACGTTGTTGAAATAACTTTACATCTTGTGATCCAATGTTTTTAAATCATTGGGATGCTTGGTGCAAGGTTTTTTAGTCTCATATGATTACAAAGTCATTGGATCAAGAAAAAATGTCTTTAATTTTATAAATTTATTTGAATATTTCACTACATAAAGTGCATTCCATGCCTTTCTTTAATATCGATATTTTGTCCAGCTAATGTCATACTAATTTTTTAAATCATTGTGATTATCACAGTTATTCTCATGTTTTCAATGGACATTGCAGACAAACATGCAGTCTGTATGGTATATTCCGACTCCTAGCTCCCTTCCTCCTGAGAGCAGAGTCTGTGGTAAAAGTGACGGATCATGTACCTTAATAAAAGTTTGCATCCAATATATTTTTTTACATTCTAGAGCTTCAGGGAGCTTCTCAACCAGCAATCAACCAGACACTCCCCACCCCCTTCCCCTTCTCTTGCAATAGGTTAGTAGCTAGGGAAAATCCTTAAATTAGGCCCTTAAGGAAATTGCTATATATAGTTGATTAGAAGCCACATAATGTACTAAATTTAATTATTTCCCAATACAGCTTGAAATCAAGGATGACCAAAAAATGAGGACACCCCATCGAAGTAAAAATACTCTCCTCTATAGCTTGGATAGTAAAACTACATGGTATAAATCTATTTATTAATTAATTGTGACTGCTAAATTAAGATATATTTTAAATCACAGATGGACTAATGTTTTGACTTAATCAACAAACCCACGATGATTGGCATGAGAGAACGTTCCTGTGTGTTCTTTCACATCCCTTTCCTTACATTTTTGCATAATGTTGAACTATCACTTTTGAGCTGATTAACTAACTTAGCTTGTGTGGTGGCTGCACAATGAACATCACTATACCAGACAAAGGAAGCTGATTAGTATCTAATCTATTAGAAGGAGGTCCAAACTGGGGCTTAAAAAGTCTCCCTGAAGATGGTTCCACACTAGAAGCATCTCCAGAATAAGGACCTTAGACATAAAAACTCCTAAAAATTTAACTATAGATTCACAGCTGGGACTTGCTCAATAATAACAGTACTATCTAGTATCATATCCCATTTGTGATGATTCAGTCTTTTCAAAAGTTACAATATCATGCTCTGAATAACCCTTCCTGAGGACATCACTTGTCTCACTTGAAAATAACGTTCTATAGTGTATGTTTTAGGTACTTAGATTTACAGTAAATATCTTATTAGTATTGCTGTAGTATTAGAGCACTTAGTCTTTCATGTATTTATCCTCACAACATCTTTGTGATGTTGTGATATAGAAGTAGTATTAGCCTCATCACTGTGATGGGTTGGATACAGAGATCTCCTTGGGGCTGTCCCCTAGTGTGCTGATCAAGCCACTGATGCCTGCCTTACTGCTCTCTGGGGCTCCCTAACAGCCTGTCCTGCTGGGTCAGAAGTTCTGGTCTCCCCCAGATAAGGCATAGAGTAGGGGTTACCACCCCCCAAGAGGCCAACACAGACAGTGCACCAGATCAGCTCTGGGAGGGCTTGGCAATTTCAGCTCAGCACCCATGAACACGGCCTCCCAAAAGAATCAAAACCCCAAGTAAATCCGTTGTCTTCTGTATAAAAGTTCTATACAGAGAAAGCTTATAAGATGCCCACCCGCTTTATCAATGAAAAGGAGATATGCACAGTAGTTGCTCCCCCCTCCTGGTAACAATTATTTACACTGGGCTTCATAGTAAACAAAAGTATTTTATTAAGTGTAAAAAGTAGGATTTAAGTGATTGCAAGTGAAAACAAATCAAAATTACTAAGTTAAAATAAACAAAAGATGCCAGCTAATTCTAATATACTAAGAAACTTGTTACATGCAATTTTTTACCCTAGACAGTTGTTCTCATCTCATGTAAAATCCTTCAAGTCAGTTGATCTTTACTCTGACTTGGCGCTACAGCTTTTTCCAAAGTTCTTTAGAGTCCTTTGTTTTCAGGTTTCACGTGTATCCTCTTAGGGTAGATGAGGCAGTTTCAAAGGCCAGCTGAAAACAAAGATCTGATTGCTTTCCATTCTTTAAATAGACTTTCTCCCAGTGTAGGAATCCTTTGTTCAATCTCTCCATCCCCATGGAAAAATACAAGATTCAAGATGGATTCTAGTACCAGGTGGTGTGGTCACATGTCTTTTAGGACCAAGCACAGTTTGGGCTTAAAGGACAAACAGGACCATTCACATGTCATTGTTCTGAGTACTGAGTCGTTAAGTTCCTAAATTACCACTCATGGCCCTCATTAGCGCATTTAGAAATAAAACCAGATTCACACTTCATAAATCTAACTTCACACACAAGAATGATAAATGCACAAAAATGGGATATACAGATTCAGCAGATTGTTACTTTAAAATTGATATGTTACATGATATGTTTTGCATCTAAAGCATCTTTGAGTTATGCATATTCATATTCATAAGACAATTTTCATAAAGCATGGGGTCTGCATTATAGTCATTATTTTACTAATGGAAAACCTGAGATACAGAGGCACATTTAAGTAACTTGCCAGAGTCACGCAGGCAGCCTGTGGCAGAGCCTGGAATTTCACCCAGAATGCCAAAGTCGTAGTCTAGTCCAATGGCCCACAGGCCAGATGCAGTTTGCCAGGTTCAGCCCCTGGTGGACTGCTGCTGTTCTATGTACCTGTGCAGCCGCAGATACAACCACTTGCAGCTCCCGTTGGCCATGGTTCACTGTTCCTGGCCAATGGGAGCTATGGGAAAAGGCATGCTGATCCACACCACTTCCTACAGCACCCATTGGCTGGGAACAGCAATCTGTGGCCAATGGAAGCTGCAAGCACCTGTACCTGCAGCTGCACAAGTAAATAAAGTGCCAGAGGTCAACTAGGAGCTAACCCTGGCAAACTGCCTTTGTTTTATTGCTCACCTCTGGTCTAGTCCCTAACATCCGGACCATCTTTCCTATTGCACCGAGATTGCCAGTCACAGTCTAGTCCCTAATATCTGGACCATTTTTCCTTTTCATATTTATAGCCTTTAAAAATAAGCATATACAGCCAACCAGTGACCTAGTAAGTGAGAGAAATGTGTGTCTAAAATATTCCAGTACTACATTGTGCCCTTAGTTTTACAAAGTGGGCAGGATTTAAAATCAGTACTCAAGAATACATGCCCGTTAATTAAGACCTTCACAAAAACCATTTATTGTAATCTGGTGATTTTGCTGAGGGGAAATCTTTACTCAGGCAAAATTTATTGGAGTATAAACAATGTCCAATTCTAAAAGCTAATTAAACAGCAGGTCTAAGGTAATAGAGAGTTTTGCCTGCATGACTGGGGCATAAGGTTTATAATCCATGCCATTATGAGACAAAAGCGTCAAGAACAAATATTTTGTCTATTCAAAAAAAGTCAATTATGTCATTCTTTAAGTAATAACATGTTCCTGAGGTCAAAGAGGTATTATTTAAAACAATCTAACCACTTCTCTTTAGTGCTTGAAGGTTGACAGCCATTCAATGTCGATTAAGCAACTGACAGCAGTAGAACCAGCCAGAATAGAGAAGATTACACCCCAGCATGCAACACCAGACTGGAGCAAATATCTTATTAAATTATGACCCATTCTTCTGAAGTTCTCAGCACCCTTACTTCCATTGACTTTGGTGAGCACAGAATCTTAAGGTATCCGAGCCTAGGAGTTCATCTTTTGTTTTACCTTAAGTTAATTGACAAGATCAGTTGAAGACAAGTAAACCTGATTAAAAAAATACATATATTTTGTAGTTTATGAAACTGGAACAAATTAGAGGACAAATCAAACCTCTGTGCAGAAATAGCCAGAGAGGCACCCAGAAACTTCAGGATTAACCTTGTAGAGTGTCCTCAGAATTATTACAACAGAATAGAGCCAAGGGGTCCATCTGGTAGGTTAAAAGCCAGAGCCTCTGCACCAGCTATGAGACCCTGTGACTCTGCCCTCAGTTCCCAGAAGCACAGTGCACTGGAACCTTGTTGCCAGGGTCATTCCAGTTGGTAACTCCCCAGAGCAAAGGAACCTTTACTATTTTAACTTGCTTCTTGCTTGTGCCTTGGGTGCTTCTTGTTTGTCCCTTGGTAGGAGTCCTTGACTATTCCTTTATTGGTCCATGCCTATCAGCTCACAATCCCCTTCCCTCTCATGGATTCTTGAATACACTAATATTTCTCTGTGGAATTCAGGGGACCAGAAGAATAGTCTTACAGAGATGGCTGATACCCCCACTCCTCTGTTTGGACAGGGAGATCTCTGTCCATGGAGGAGGACCCTTCAGACTGTGTTTTAGGGCACACCTACCTCCTCTTTCAAAGTGTCCTGCTCCAACTGAAGCCAATGAAAGCTCTTCTGGTTTTAGTGTGAATCATACTGAAACCTACCTTTGTTTTATAAACTGGTTTTGCTGACAGTACAGAGAATAAAGTATGTTTGTTGTAACTGCCAACATTGCCCCTATCACGGGCATCACTCATTGTGAGGGCCTCGTCCTACTGGCTGCTTGTGGGAATCAGCTCTTTCCAGGTCCAATGTCCCATGTGCTGCTCACTGCACAGCCTACTGGCTCTCTTTCCCACAGTCTCTTCAACTCAGGGTGCTCCCTCTTCAGGACTTGACCCTCTGGCCAGGTAACTGCAGGTAACTGTTTTCCTTCTCCAGTGTATCAAAGTCTTTCTTCAGCAGTCTTGGACAGCATTCTCATTCACTGCCTCTATGGTGCCACCTCCCCAGTGGTTGATAGGAAACCCAGGGCCCACTCTCTATTCTGGGCTCAAACTCACAGACCCTGTGTTCAGCCATCAAGGTCTGTTCCCTCTTGGGTCTTACTGCTTTTTCTTGAGCCTCTTCCATACCTTGTGGATTTCTCCCCTTCTCTGGATTTCTCAGCCTCACAACTCCTTTCTCCCTGGAAGTAACTGTAGGCTACCGTCTTCCACAGCCCCAAATCCAACTCCCTTTTCCTAGTGACTGACTACAGCCAGCTTCTTTACAGCCCCTTTTTACTTTCAGCTCTCTGGCTTTATATACCCCTGGGGGAATTCTTTACCATTGCTCATGCACAGAATTCATGTCGCCCACAGATTTCTTTGCTTCCCTGCAGAAAAATGACTTTCTGATGGGGAAGCAAAGGGAAACTGCAAGAACAGTCATGTACCACTTCCTAGCAATGCAAGTGCATCATTTCAGGCAGCTGGCAAAGAGGTAAATTACCACAGGGTTAGGGACCACCCCAGCCAGTTATTCCTACCCTGAACGGAGATCAACTCTGCTAATCCCAGCCAGGCTTGAGGCAGGAGAGGACAGGGATTCCTCTTTCCCTGCAAGGAGTGGTTAAGTCTGTGTCAGACTAACCCCTAGAAACCTTCCCCAACTGCAGGAAGCTCAGCAGCCTCCCCTGCTTCCCACCCTGACACCCCTGCCAAGCCTCAACCAGCACATCCAGAATCTAGAACTCCCTTAACCCTCTATACCCAAACCCCATCCTACAACACCTCAACTAATATACCCAGACTCCTATGCACTCAGACCCCTTCCCACTGAGTTTTCTATACTCAAACTCCCACTCTGATTAAGAGGTTTCCCTCTACTTTTTTTTCCATCTGTGGGTGGAATAAATTTTGTTATGTGCACCAGGGCATGTGTAGATGTACACCAGCAAAAGAAACACATGCTGTTTGCTGTGGCTACTGTGGGCCCTTGGCTAATCAGCTAGACAGCACCTGAATCTCTCCTAGGCAGCCACTCAAGCCCTCAGCTTATAGAGAATACTGCTGATGAGCTCCATCCCCTGCACCACGGGAAGCTTCCACATCCAGACCCGATGCCACTGACCCCCAACTAGCTGCACACAGATTCCTACCCTACCAAGCCCCCCTCACCCAGCACCCAGACTCCTCCACTGAGACACAACAACCATCATTTGGAGGCACCTGCAGAGTCCCACTGCCTCTGCACCTAGAACCTATGCAACAAGCCTGTGTGCATCCAGATCTCCCCACACCTAGACCCTCAACTGAGGTGCCTTTACCCAGATTGTCCCATACAGAATCCCCACACCTGGATCCCCCCACACTGAGCCCCTAAATACTTGGATCCTGCCTGGTTAAGCCAGTCTGCCCCACACATTGTGTGCCTGGCAGAGAGGGGCTGGGTATAAGAGTGTTTCTGGGGCACCTTCATATAGCCCGTGGCCTGTGCTTTCCTCTGCCATGCTGGAGCCTCTGAATTTATTTATTGACAAATAAAGTTTGCAGAATTTTAAAATACTGCACATTGAATTTAATTTTTTGGTGCAGAATTCCCTCAAGAGTACTTTATAGAAGCTCTGCCTGTTCTCCCACAGGTAAGCTTCTCCTAATTAGGGCTTCCTCTCAGCATTCATTCTCTCAGCTTGTAGCATATAAGTGAATTGGCCCATCAGACCTTCACTGACCCCTTTAGGACAAGTATGGGGACACCACTTAATAGATCTTCAAGTGACTTCAGTTCTATGAGGTGGCTGTATATTGAGCAATGGTATATAAATGTACTTAAATCCTATTTTAAATCCTAAAAAGATATCCTTTTGAAATATACCCACTTTTCTGAGAGAACAAATTTCTGCCACAATCCAAGTAGAAAAGCTAGCTTCAAAAGTAGGATTATTACAGCTGTATCCTTTAACAATATTTCATACCATGTAGTAAGTATATAAATGTACTCAAACCTTAAACATTTTACTATAATTTTTAACTTTTTAACAATTTCATTTACTGCATTTTAGATTCAAAAGTTGCAAGAACAGTAACTTCAAAAGCACAATACAACCAAAAGACTATACAGAATAAAAGAACAAATGCAAAGAGGATCAAGACCTTTCAGTGAGATCAGCTATTAGCTAATTAAATATGTGAATAAAATACATCATGTTAAACAGAAGCACTATTGGTGATGGGTAATCTATTAGGCAAACAAATGGTAGTGAAATTTTTTTCACTTTAGAGAGAAACATTATTGATCTTAATATGATTCACTGTGACATAAATGAGATTAAATAAATCAATGTTAATTAAAGGACCTTGTCAATCTGATATTTTTTTAAATCTAGTTTCTAATATATCACCTCTTACAAAGCATGACCTGAGTTTTTTTTAAAATATTCCTTTAAAATGTACTTGTTCTTCTGCCCTCTTGTGTGTATTAATAATTGTCTTTTCAGCAAAGGAGGAGCAGATTAATTAAGGCTCCAATCCCGCATCAAGTTCCACTACTGCAGACTGCTACACCTCGGTAGAGGGCCAATAATTTTCAGGGCCTAGAAACCTGAGCCACAAAGGGATAGGTGCCCAAGTACCGGTTTAAGGTACCACTGGATATGTCTATACTGGGATAAAAAAAACCACAACTGGTCCAGATCAGCTGACTTAGGCGGATGGGGTTTGGGCTCTGGGACTGAAAAATTGCTGCGTATTCGGTCTCAGGCTGGAGCAAGGCTATGGAACTATTTAAGGATGAAGGTTAAAGGTATAAAGGTTCTCTGAAAACCTATAATACCTGCCTCTGAGAATACATGCTACTCACTCAGGCTATGTCTACACTACAGAGTTTTTTCAGAAAAACAGCTGTTTTTCTGAAAAAACTTCAGTTATATCATACTGCAATCGCGTTCTTTTGAAAAAAAAATCAAAAGAACAGTGTGATTTTTCTAACATTGGTAAACCTCTTTCTATGAGGAAGAAGTCTTTTTCCAAAAGAGCTCTTTCAGAAAAAGGCACGTGTGGATGGGGAAGAGGGAGTTCTTTTGAAAGAAGAGGAAAGAGGAAAAAGCACAGGTGTCCTGGTGGCCACTCCATCCATAGTAATCACAGCTTAAATGCAAGAGAGCGTCCCTTCAGTGTGGACGCTATCTTTCAAAAAAGCAGATTGCTTTTTCAGTGTGCTTTGGCAGTGTGGACGCTCTCTTTTGGAAGAAGTTTTTTTGGAAGATCTCTTCCAGAAAAGCTTCTTCTGAAAGAAGCCTGCAGTCTTAGATGTAGCCTCATTCTAGGCATCTGGACACCTATTTCATCCCTACGTACCAGCCTGATCTTCAAACCAGGCAAAGACGAGCAAAGGAAGATAGGCAGAGAGACTGATGCCAGTCTTCCACATAGAGCCTAATCTAGTATGAATGCTCAAAGGAGGAAGCTCTTCCTTATAACCTTTGACCGAGTAGTTAAGATATTCATCTCAGATATAGGAGATCCCTTTGCATTATTGATGAAGCTTCTCACCTAGCATGCCAGCTTTTTAAGTTCCTATTCTTTGGTGTCTGTGTCTCCCTGATCACTGTGTAGGAAGCCTAGTCATGGAACTCAGACATTATGAATCCCGTTGTTGTTCCAGTGATTTTTTTAGACACACAACATTTCCTAAGTCCCTTTGTGGAACCAGTCATAAAAGCATTAGGTCTATATTAGACCAGGAAGGTCAACTTAAGGTACGCAACTCTGTCTCACCTTAAATCGAGTCATGGTGGCGTCCAGACAGTGGGAGGCCGAGGGGAGCAAATGCTCCTGTCGGCTTCCCTTACTCCTCACGGAAGGAAGAGTATAGGATGCCAGTGGGAACAGCCCTCAGAATTCGATTTACAGGTCTATATTAGACCCGCTAAATCGAATGCTAGAAGATCGACCTCCGGAGTGTTGATTTTCTCGTAAGTATAGACATGTCCTAAGAGAGCACTGAAACCGACTATACTCAAAGGTCAGACAAGTGCATTTACAAAAATAGATTTTTTTCCCTCTGTAATTAGTCTTTCATTTATAGCAAGCTTATACCTTACCTGCAAGAACATAATTTTCTGACAGCAATGCAACTTTCTAGTATGTTGCAAATGAAATGAGATTTCCAGATTAAGCAGAATTCTCTGATTTTCCCTCTATTTTTCTAAGAAGAAGTCATTGTAAATCTGTTAGCAAGACTTTAGATGTGGGAGGATGTTTGGATTTCCGGCATATTGCTACACAGCTCTTGGCCACCGGCAAAGAAATTCATTGAAATATCACATATGTGTTTTAAAAAATTAAACCTTTAGACTAGTTTCAGGATTGTTAATTCTAGATAATTAATCAACAACTTTTCTCCAGAATACGAACAAGTGGGGTAGCTGAAAACACTTATTATAAAGATGTCCTAATGGACCGCATGTCTTGGATAGTGGCTTTCAGATGATGTGAAGCTGTGCCAAGAGAAGTAAAATAAATCTTGTGTAGTATGCTGAACAATAGGAGTCTAGAGTTCTTGATATGAATCAGCTCATTGTTCCCTAACTTTAATATTTCTTTTCTGGTCTAGTTTTAACAGTTGTTTATACTCTAAAGCTTTTATATTAGCTTTATCTTTTAAGTAAATCCTAAAATCTTTTTCTATTCCATATGTTCTCCATATACAAACATCTCTCCAATAAATCAGATTGCATATGCTTCTATAATATGTTAATTTTTTTATACATGCACATATATGTATCCCTTCAGTTCATAAGCTCATTTTCCCAAGTCATCCATGTAACCACTCCCACCATTTCCCTTCTATTCTGGTAACAACTGTAATTATGAAAGGGCGAATTCATAACTTCAGGATTATTCATAAGTATATCATGAAATGATGATTTTGCCTGGATTCCATTAGATTTTAAAACTAAAATGTAACAAACTAGGTTTGCCAATTTAGAAGAAAATCCAATAGAATAACCCCTTTTATTGAATCTATGGAACGTTAGCTTACTAGTTTAATGCAGTGTTTTTTGGGGTCAACTTTTCACTTGAACGGTATTTCTCAAGTCAGGACACTTGCTTTTTTTTAATCAACCAACAATTTATTAATTTACCAAGAACTACATTTACATATAATTAACAGATCACCACTCAAATATAGACACAACTAGTTTTGTGTACTACACACACAATCACAGACTTGAGTTGAAGCTCAATAGTTATATCAAAGACCAATGCAAATGTCCAAGATTTCTTATTTACTCATGATCAACAATTCTCCATTCTTTCATACCTAACATATTCATCACACTTCCACGGATGTGCTTGTCTTGAAGGTGCTTTGAAGAGTGTTATTACTTCTCTTTCACTGGATTGGTCCAAAAGGTACACATTTAGGCTGCGTCTAGAATGGCAAGTTTTTCCGCAAAAGCACTTGCTTTTGCAGAAAAACTTGCCAGCTGTCTATACTGGCCGCTTGAATTTCCGCAAGGACATTGACGATCTCATGTAAGATTGTCAGTGTTCTTGAGGAAATACTATGCTGCTCCCGTACGGGCAAAAGCCCTCTTGAGCAAATGCTTTTGCGCAAGAGGGCCAGTATAGACAACGCAGTATTGTTTTGCGCAAAAAAGCCCCGATTGCGAAAATGGTGATCGGGGCTTTCTTGTGCAAAACCGCATATAGATTGGCACAGATGTTTTTTCGCAAAAAGTGCTTTTGCGGAAAAGCGTCCGTGCCAATCTAGACGCTCTTTTCCGCAAATGCTTTTAATGGAAAAATGTTTCCATTAAAAGCATTTTCGGAAAATCATGCCAGTCTAGACGTAGCCTTAGAGTATTAAAAACAGATGCTTAAAACAATCCTTTTCAATCTCTCTTAGGCCAGTTTGCTTGGATTTATGAAAGTATTAGAATCTGAAGTATAATAACTTGAGTGAGTTAGGGTATGTCTACACTACCACCCTAGTTCGAACTAGGGTGGTAATGTAGGCAACCGGAATTGCAAATGAAGCCTGGGATTTGAATTTCCCGGGCTTCATTTGCATTTTGCCGGGCACCACCATTTTTAAATGTCCGTTAGTGCGGACTCCGTGCTGCGCGGCTATACGCGGCACGGACTAGGTAGTTCGGACTAGGCTTCCTATTCCGAACTACCGTTACTCCTCGTTTCACCAGGAGTAACGGTAGTTTGGAATAGGAAGCCTAGTCCGAACTACCTAGTCTGTGCCGTGTCTAGCCGCACAGCACGGAGTCCGCACTAGCGGACATTTAAAAATGGCGAGGCCGGCGAGATGCAAATGAAGTCTGGGAAATTCAAATCCCAGGCTTCATTTGCAACTCCGGTTGCCTACATTACCACCCTAGTTCGAACTAGGGTGGTAGTGTAGACATACCCGTAATGATATTAAAGAACAGAAGGGGAAATACAGTCTTTGAAATGTAATCTCATCACTTATTTTCCTCTTACTACTCAGATGAGGTACAATACTTTCCACATGGCTGGTCTGGGCATTGGTCACACTTAGGATGCTTCAGTTTCTTGTGTTGAATTCAGTCAACTCCCACAAGCTTATGGTGACCTCATTTTCACCATACATTTATATTCCCTAATTTCAGGACTCATTGTCTGGGTCCTCCCTATTATTCCTATTGAACACATGCCAAGGTTTTAGTTTTCAATTTCTTTCCTGTTTCCATTGCTCTCCCATATATGGAAATGATGTGTAAAAAATTCTTTCCCAATCCGTTTCTTATTGGAGGCTGTTTATGTTTGATTAATGTCAAAGATCGTTTTTCTTTATTAGTCCCTCCTATCAATTGGAATCCACTCCCTCCTTTTAAGCAATTTCTCAAAATATTTAAAACTATTCCTTGGTTTATATCTGTAAACATTTCTCCTTCCTTATGCCAGACAATTCCTATTACTTCTAGAGTGCAACAGCTATTTACAATGAAAACCAACAAAATCTTTATCATCTTCTAAATTTGGAGGATTCATTCCATACATTCTTCAGTTATACATAACCATTTCACATAATTTAGGACTTACATTAGAAAGAGATCCAATATCTTCCTTTGTTGTTTGCAGTGTTCTTGTAGCTATGTTGGTCCCAGTACATGAGACAAGGTATGTAAGGTAATAACTTTTACTGGAAATAGGTCTAGTAAAAGATATTACTTCACCTATCTTGTCTTTCTGTTACAGGGATGGGCAATAAAATGGCAGTGGTTCACCAGGGATGGGCCCTGGCAGGCTGCCGCTGATATATTTGCCTGTGCCTCTGCAGCTCCCATTGGCTGCAGATCACCATTCCTGGGTAACGGGAGCTGCGGGAAGCAGCGTGGACTAGGACACCACTTCCTGCAGCTGACATTGGCTGGGAATGTGATCCATGGCCAACAGGAGCTGCAATCACTTGTACCTGCAAAGGCAGAGGTAAATATAGTGGTGGTAGTCCACCAGGGGCTAATCCTGGTGAACTGTATTCATCCCATCGGCCAGTATTTGCCCACTCCTGTTCTACTAGAACAAGAGATATTTTTTCAAATACATAAGGATGTAGATCTGACTCACAAGGCAAACAAATGTTCAGATTCTTATTTGGGATGAAAGACTATTCCAATGTATATGATTTACAATGAAACAATATATAATTAATAATTTGGGGTGAAACCATATGGCTCAGATTTTCTGGAGATCTTTTTAGCTGAGACAGGACGAAGAAAGAAATTTATAAATGTGTAAACTATGAGACATTCTTGCCTAGGTGATTAATAATACCCTCGTTTAGACATTTTATTTTCAGTTCATGGGGAGGGGAACACTCAATATGGGCTGATTTGTGCATCTTTCAACAAAGTGTCTCAGATTATGTGAACAATTTACTTATTGTCTTTACATGTAGGTCCTATTTTGGGATAAACAGAGGTGGATGGCTTTTCTATTTTTGTTTGTTTGCTTTGTGGTCCAGAAAGAATAATTACTTATTAATCATTCAAGTCATATCTATTCCAGATATCCCTTGCACACCCCTTGCACACCCCAGCATAGACTTGTTCTTTGGTAGTTAGGCACCATATGCTTATTAAAATTCAATTGAAATTGGATCCCCATAGCCTCTTTTGAAATTCTATTGTAGACTGTAAGTTAAAACCACAATTCTTACATCCTCCTCTGTAAATAATGATTCTAGAGTCAGAACTTAACTGACTGGGTTGATGATGCACTGGGGAACTAAAATCCCTCTTACTCTTCTATAGCAGCATGTGCTGTTCCATGGAGAAAAAAATATTAGTCATTAATGTAATTAGAGATGAATCAAAGACACCTAGAAAGATACAATTAAGAAATCAGGTGCCATTTCCACATAAACAAGCACTTTTCTGATCCTAACTGCACATTAATGGATATATGTTTTTATTAAACAGAACCATTATATTTTACTGTACCAGCAGCTTCCATCTTCATCATTGCAAAAACAAAAGATGTTAAAAGCATTTTGCTTATTTACAGACATTTCCATAATGCTCATCACAATAGTTCAATAATGTAAATGCCACAAAGGTAAAAGTGTGATCTGTTATTGTAAAAGTCAGTGATCCTCAAGCTGTCTTTGGTGTTACAGAACTTCCCCAATTCCAGGTAGAGAGCAACAGCACTAAATACAAAGAAAAAAGTTGAGTATATTCCTTTTGGATTGTACTCTCAATATAGAATGCTGAGGAAAAGCACATAGCAACCTTTTATACAGGCAGTCCCCGAGTTACGCGGATCCGACTTATGTCGGATCCGCAGTTATGAACGGGGATTTTCTCGCCCCGGAGGACTGGAGCAGCGGGACGCCTGGTCCCGCCGCCCGCCTCCTCCGGGGCGAGAAAAGCTGCTCCCCGTCTCCCTGATCTGCTGGGGGAGCCAGCAGACCAGGGAGACGGGGAGCAAAGCGGCGGAGGACCCAGGGCCGGACCCGCGGCGCTTCCAGATCAGCGCCGCGGGTCCGGCCCCGGGTCTTCCGCCGCTTTGCTCAGCGTCTCCCTGGTCTGCAGACCATGGAGACGCTTAGAAAACGGGCAGAGGACCCGGGGCCGGACCCGCGGCGCTTCCAGGTGATCTGGAAGCGCCGCGGGTCCGGCCCCGGGTCCTCCGCCGCTTTGCTCAGCATCTCCCTGGTCTGCAGACCAGGGAGACGCTGAGCAAAGCGGCGGAGGACCCAGGCCAGACCCACGGCGCTTCCAGCTGATCTGGAAGCACCGCCGGGCCGGACCGGGTCCTCCGCGGCTTTGCTCAGCGTCTCCCTGGTCTGCAGACCAGGGAGACGCTGAGCAAAGCCGCGGAGGACCCGGGCCGGACCGCGGTGCTGATCTGGAAGTGCCGCGGTCCGGCCCGGGTCCTCCGCCGCTTTGCTCCACGTCTCCCTGGTCTGCTGGGGGGGGACGCAGCTAGTGCCCCCCCAGCAGACCAGGGAGATGTGGAGCAAAGCCCGGGGCCTGTGGTAGAGCAGGTGGGGCGCTGCCGGTTGGTCCCGCAGCACCGCTCCTTGGCGCTACTGGACCAACCCGGCAGCACCCAAGCTGCTCTGCCCCAGGCGTCCCCAAGTCAGCCGCTGCTGAAACTGACCAGCGGCTGGCTACAGGAAGCCTGAGGCAGAGTTGCTCTGCTCCGGGCTTCCTGGAATCAGCTGCTGATCAGTTTCAGCAGCAGCTGACTTGGGGACGCCTGGGGTTCTTAAGTTGAATCTGTATGTAAGTCGGAACTGGTGTCCAGATTCAGCCGCTGTTGAAACTGATCAGTTTCAGCAGCGGCTAAATCTGGATTCCAGTTCCGACTTACATACAGGTTCAACTTAAGAACAAACCTACAGTCCCTATCTTGTACGTAACCCGGGGACTGCCTGTATTGTAGACTTTGCCAGCCTATCACTCTGCAGGTCATGATGCATCTGAAGGTGCTGACTGAAGCTGAGAAAAATTATCAGGATTTCTCAAACCTTGGATCTCAGAAACAACATTGTGATCCACAACACAATGGAACTATATTCTGCAGCAAAACACCATATATTTCATGACAATCCCTAGATTCTGAATCTACGTTAAAAGTATTTGATTGCTACAAAACACTCTTCTTTCCCATCTTTGTCATCCTCACACAAAACACACAAATATGGTTCATAGCTGAAAATACTCATCGGCATAAAATTCATCAATGAGTATATACACGGATTGTTGTTTTCCCACTATGATCTTCAGATAGCTGGGTCCACTCTCTGGCTCTTGGCTCCTGCAATGTTGTCCAAGCAGCCCGCTCAGAATCTCCTTCTCCACATGCATTCAAAGAAGGAGATGGGGAAACTTATATCAAGCTTCAGAAGCTCATCTTCCCAACAGCCCAGACCCTGGCTGCTGGCCCTGCTGCGCTATTTTCTATGCATCCCATCTTGCTAGCCTACATTTGTGGATTCCTCCATTGCTGCTGCAGAGTTGCAGACTAAACTCCACTTCTGATTTCCTGACCACCTGCTGCCAAGCAATATGTAACAACATAGAAACATGCACTGTATTCCAATTAACTGCCCGTTGCGGGGAAAGCTGGAGAGCAAGAGAAAAATGCAAGCAGTTCCTGAAAGGACCAGGAGACAGAAATCAAGTATCAAGTGCCTAGCATCATTAAACAAAACTGAATTATGTAGCGTCTTCAAAAATGCCAAATTCCAAAGCTGCAGAATCATGGAGTCCATGGGGCCTTTCATTGAATGAATGGGGCAGTGGATGGCTTTGAAGACTATTGCTTCAGGCTCTCTGCAGACTCAGACAATGTACCTCTGGTCGATTTTGGATTTTTTTAAATTTTCTCCACAATCATGAGAGAGAAACATTAAAAAAATCAAACCTGAGTTTCTGAAGTAGCAAAGAATGAATTCTGCAACATATTCTGCAGCTGCAGAACACACAGGCCCTGATTATGATGAGCTACAGCCTAGATGCCAATCCCTAATGCAAATATTGACACAAAGGGTATCAAAAGCAATACATTTAATCTGAAACAAAGATCCAGTTAACACTTAACCAAAAGTTTGCAGCATTAATGTCTGCAAGCCCTTCAATATATCCTGTAATTTCTCCTTTGAGATCCTAGACATTTTCTTTTTAGAAATATTCCAGATCATGTACCTTATCAAAAAATAATTCCATTGTAGGTGTGTGTTATAGTTAAATCATCGGTGTGTAAGCTGTGATAGATCACTTGTTTTCTGCATACAGCCATTTGTCGGATCTTTGCTTCATTCATGAACTGCATCCCTCTTTCTCTCCATAACCGAAAACTGACTTACAGGTTCATACATACTCTTTTGTCTGTTGTAGCCATGGTTCCAAGCATATTTCCTGGATAATTTTGCTGTGGTAAAAATTCAGAAACAGAAGTATATTCTACCATATAAAATAGTGAAGAAATCAGAATTGAGACGTCTTTGTTGACACTTCAACAGAAACAAGGCAAAATGGAACAAATATTAATAATTTTGAAGCTGGTTTCTATTACAACCTTAACTCTGGCCCCTATGAATATTTTGGAAAAGAACCAAACTTTCTCAGAATTATTTCTTCAGTAAGACTATGTAAATATATTGGACTGTGAACTGTTTTATGTTTGTTACTCTTTCTCAGTAATATTGAAATGCTGACATGTAGAATTTAGCATTATTCAAGTGATATGATCATAAGACAGAAGACCCTGTAGTCATGTACACACAGAGACATAATTAAGGTTGCTGTGGGAAACTTTATTTTAAATTCTCTAACTTTTATGCAATTAAAATGTCAACTTTATGTTTGTTAAAACAGGATTTTGTAACTATTAAACATATCCCGCATAATTAAACAAATAAACATAACTACGAGTGCCTTTCTGGGCAACAATAGTATGCCTTGGTGTTGTCAACAAAGTAAGACCAAAGACCAACTGACTTTGAGCACCTGAGAAATGAAGTGATCTTCCTGAAGTGCTCTAACATAACCTAATGTATCAGAGGGAAAACACTTTGAATCTGTGTATTTACTGCACAGTAGAGATAGAGATATGGCATCATTAATAGCCATTCAGAAAATCTGTAAAAAGAGTTGAAATAATTTCACATTAATCCATTAATTTAAATAATCTAGCTAAATAATATTAACCAACCTGAAGGTAAAAAAATATAGTGAGTTGTCATAAACCACCTCTTTCCATATCCCAGAAGAACCTGCTCTGTTGGCTGTGCCTAATTAATAGATTAAACCAAGAGGAGGAGAACTCATTATTCCAGCCAAGGAGGAGTGGGAGCTATGAAAAATGCTGTTTATCCACATCTGGGAGGGATTGGGGAGCTCCCCTCTGCTGTAACCTCTTGTTGCAATATAAACTTACTATATGTACCCCATCTGCACATACCAAATATGATAAGTTACATTTAAGAGACTTAATTAGCACCTCTTCATGTCTGAAATGCTTATATGAATAGGTAACTTTGTGGTTCTAGATGGGTCATCAGCAGTGCAAAATCAGGAATGAGATCAAGAAATGATGTAGGAATTAGCCGTGGAAGGTCAAAAGAAATTACAAAAAGAAGTAAATCCATTAAAAACAGTTTTAAAACAAATGAACAAAAACCACAAGTAGTGTAACAATGTAACTGAGGACAGAATGGCTCAAAATCATTTCAATTTCTTTGTGTGGCTGTGAGGGCTGATCTTTTAAGCTGTCCCTAATTAAGTATGGTTGATTTCAGCAGGATTCCAAGAGAGTTTTTCAGATTGTCCTCCATAAATAGTGCTTATTAAATGCTTATTTAACATACATATGTGTGAATATTGTAATATTGACTGAAAAGAGCACATATATGAAGTCTGTGTTAAATATGAACATGTCCAACCCATTCTAATATGTCATTACAGGCTCATGAACAGCTATAGCTCACCAGAAGAGTAGAATATAGGTCAAAATCCTTAGCAGATAAATGCTTAATCCAAGATAAACATTCATAAAGCCAAAAATGAGATTAGGTCTTTAGCTTAAATATCCAATGAACTGTGTGAAAAAGCAACTGAACGATACCTACTGACTCAGTAAAATATCTGTGCAGCACTTTGAAAAAGGGGAAAATAGTTATATGAAAAACAGATACACTATTACTATTGGAACCCCCAAAACTGGAACTCTCTCCTCTGGCAACATCCGTGGTCCAGCAGGACAATGGATGTTCTTGGACCAGGAAGTCCTGACTGGGAGCCCCAGTGGCAAGAGGGCAGGCAGCTTGGAGCCTGGCAGGGTTTAGGCTGGGACCGGGACTGGAGCCCCAATAACACAACCAGAGCCAATAGCAGGTGACCTCTCCTGGTCCAGCAAATTCCCTCGTTCGGGACCGGTGAGGTACCGTGGGTTCCAGACCAGAGACGTCCAGCCTGTACTATAAATCAGACCAATTACCCCCAGGAGCTGGATCCAGACTTTCCCAATGTCCATGAGGCTTGGATGTGCTGTTGCCAAATGAAGGAAATTCTAAATGTGGCTTTTCATTGGGATGTTGTATAACATCCAATACTGAATATGTGCCCGAGACTGTTAAATGTTGGTCCCTCTAGATTTAAGATGAAGCTATAAGAAAATCACCTACTTTGTAAAACAAATGTTTTATTTATTCCCTCATCACTCCTACTATTCTGAATCCACATAAAACCAACCGTACACCTAAGAACAAATCACTCAGTGGGATACATGCAATCTACCTCTCCTTGCTCTTGTTGGCATATGATAGTTGGCTAAATTATTATTAAATATTTGTATGATGCTTTACAAAAATAAAAACACATAATGATCACTAAAACCAGCCATCTGATAATTGACCATTCTCATGGTCAGAGATGAACAAAAAATGTGACAAGGAGAATTATGACATTAATCTTCTTTTTGTTGTTGTTGAAATTTGGGATTACCATGAATATTTTTTGTCTAAAATTATACACTGAATAATTTAGACTAGCCCTAGTCACAACACAAGTCCACCAACTAAACAATGACCTGATGTTGTAAATCAAATGCTAAATGTAGATAATATTTAAAAGATTTTTCTTCTGTAACAACAAATCTAAACCAATCTTGTCTTTAAATGAAATATGTTCCTTTAGATTTCATGTTTTTTAAATCTTGCATGACTTGACAAATAAGTAAAATGCAAAAAACTTCTGTGAGTGAAGCTACACAAAATTCTGAGTTTCACTAGCATAATAGACCACTAGAACTTCACACTCAAAATTCCTCTCTTTGGTCATTGGCTTTAGTGAGTTTTGATTCTACAAAGAATCCAAATTCTCTTCTGAAGTCCTCCAAATATTTGAGGTGTGTATAGCTTTATAGCTCTCAGTTCCAACGACAAGAATTGTAATGAGCTTTCATGCTTGCCTTTAACTTGTAGAGTATTCTTTCTTTATTGCTTAAAACACACCCAAATCGTTATTTTAGATTGCATTTCCTATTCACACTAAAATTGTGTGGTATGCTAAATGACATAATGATTTGGGGTATAATATTTTGAATATATAATTTGTTCATTGTGCTCTAATAGCACCATGAAATTTCAAACTCACTATTTAATCTTCCTGCTCTATTAGATGATGCTATCAGCAAAATTTCATACTTTGCTATAAGGTTTCAACTGTGAGACTGGTAAGCCATTTATCAGTAGTAAATCACACTGTTTTCATTCGGTCCAGATTTCTGATATCATATTGATGTTATTGTTCAATTGCTCAGCTTAGACAAAGAAATGGGGCGGACTGTGGGAGGAGTAACACAAATTAAATGCTCAGGTACAGACAAACGTATATAGACAAAGAAACACAGGTGCCTACTAATTCAGGTACAGAATGAGCACCATACTCTTTTGCTGATTTTGGACTTCATAGCATTTTCATTACCTTCAATACAGGACTTGTTTTCTGAAGGTGAAAAGTAAGTCTTCACTTTATTTCTCATTTACTAAGATCTTTTTGTTGGTGGTTTTTTTATGTAATTAAGACAAGAAGGCACGTCAGAAGATTACGAGACTACATAAATGTTAGTGAATTTTCAAACTGTACACTAACAGTACTTAGTGAAAAGAAATATATTAGTTAAATTTGCATTTCTGCAATTGAACAGCATTTATATTAGCATTCTCTTTTCTATAGTGTTAACATAACAATTTTGAGAATTACTTTTTTCAGAGGGTAAAGAATATCTTTGAACATTTTTAGTAAGATAGGTAATAAATTTAGTATGTAATACCGTATGGATATAGAATATTATCAAGTGAATGCATTTCTCTGTAGAATGCCCCGTTTGCATGACATTGTTGACCTTTTGTAAATTATTGCCCAGAATAGTTTGCTGCAACAGAATCAGTAAGAACAGTAAAGGACTAAACATAGTTTTGGGGTATTATGTGAATTTTTAAAAATGATTTTCAAGAGACTTTACAAATCCAGAGAAACAATGAAATGCTGAACAATGCACACTCAATATTCTATCAATAAAAACACTAAATGTGAGAATACTTGAAAGTAAACAGATTTTAGAAAAGCTGTTGTCTAATGAAATGATGCCTAATCATGTAATGGATTGGTGTCCTTTTCATGACTGTTATTTGAGATTAGGTGCCTCAAATTTTCAAAAGAAAGTATATTTTAGAATTTAGTTGTATAAGGTAGTTATACTATAATAAAATGTTTTATTGTATTGAAAAGGTCAGATTCACTGTCAGAAAACAAAAATCTGTGCTAGCTTGGGTTAAATTCTACTCTGAAAATCATGCTTCATATATCCACAGGTTAGAATCATTTATGCATTACCTGAGATGCCACCCTGAACTATTGACCCTCTAGTATTCTTCCATTTTCTACACAGAATGTACCACAAGTTCACTATGTTTGTGTTGTCAAATCTCTTAAACAGGAAGAATTTTGACCAAACTAATGGACAGAGTTAGCCAAATAAATAAACTATGTTTCTATGTTAATATCTGAAATAAATAGATCTTGATGCACTCTTCAGTAATGAATGTAACTCAGTGCCAAACTGATGAGGGATCATGCATGTGTTCAAGCCCGCATGTATGCATAGTGTACAGGAAGTATTGTTGCTATGATAACTCTTCTTATAACTATGTTAATACACAAGAGCTGTGAAAATCAAAGAGCGTAATCAAGGGTATATTCCACCACCCTTATTACATGAACCAATCAAACTATTATTTGGAGGTTGCATGTGTAGATCTTCAAAAGAGTTGAGAAGCAAGGGCCTTAAACACTCCTCACTTTGTAGTAGAAAGCATTCTTTGAACGCCATATCAAAATCTTTTAAATTACTGGAGACATTCTATTTTAATATGAAAACTGTCAGAGGGTTTTTTTTTCTTTAATCAGGCTTCATATGAGCAATTTGCTAAGTATGTACCTCTTACTACACTTACTGCATATGTGTGCTGTGTATGTAATGCATAATGTCATTTCTGCCTTTTGAATCTGTAAGCAAAATTCAGCCTTGTTAGAACTGTTTTCAGTGGTAGTGTATCCTCTTAATTATGTGCTGAATTTACTTTTGATTATGATACAGATACAAATGATTCTATGAAAATATAAGGCAAAGCCTATTTTTAGGGAAAACTTCTCACAAAGTACTACTTGTGGCTTAAGATCATACATTTGTCTCAGTGTCTCATCCTTCTCTTGGGTGTTGCTCAAAACTGGCTTTTAAACCTATTAAATGCTTCTTAGTAGAGTCTTACAGTACATTAGACTCCAAATAAGAGACATCCCTTCAAATACAGGTCAGAGAGAGAAATATGATCCTATGTAGGGTATGGTTTGGTTGGTCTTTGCATAGAAATTTTAAGGCATTCAGCACAGAAAAAAAAAAAGACACTCTGACTGTATAGTATTGCAACAGGGTGATCTATGCTCTGAAGGGGTGGAACTAGCCAGTGCTGTTGGATTATCAGCTTTAGCTGGGAAACCCTGAGAGAGCTCAGCCTTTGGAGGGGATGGTAGGAAGCAGTTTCCTGTGGCAAGCTCTAGTCTAGAGCAGTGTTTCTCAACCGTGGTACAAGTACCCTTAGAGGTGCTCGAGAGAAATCTGCGGGGGAGGGTATGTCAACACAAGTGAAATTAGGAGAAAACTGAATTTTAGTTTTAAGTTTTACATTTTTATTATTAAGTTATTTTATGATTAAGTTATTTAAACAAAAGTGTTTCAATGGTTAAAAAAATGTTTGTATATATATATATATATATATATGTGGCCTCCTCACCTCAAAAAAGATATTTTGGCATTAGAAAAGGTTCAGAAGATTGCAACTAAAATTATTAGGAGTTTGGAACAGGTCCTATATGAGGAGAGGCTAAAGAGACTGGGACTTTTCGGGTTAGAAAAGAGGAGACTGTGGGGGGGGGGGGTATCATAGAGGTATATAAAATCATGAATGGTATGGAAAGGGTGAATAAAGAGAAGTTATTTACTTGTTCCCATAATATAAGAACTAGAGGACACCAAATGAAATTAATGGGTAGCACGTTTAAAACTAATAAAAGGAAATTCTTCTTCACATAGTGCACAGTCAACCTGTAGAACTCCTTGCCAGAGGAGGCTGTGAAGGCTAGGACTGTGAAGGCTAGTATTCCTTTTGAGAGAGGAATACAAATGCATAGGAACAAAACTGGAAATGAAGTGCGGATTTGAAATTCCCACGCTTCATTTGCATAATTATGTCCGGGAGCTATTTTGAAATACCCTATTTCAAAAAAAGAAATGCTGTCTAGACACGGTTATTTTGAAAGAAAGCCTTTCTTTCAAAATTACTCTTACTCCTTATAAAATGAGGTTTAAAGGTAATTTTGAAAGAAGGGTTTTCTTTCAAAATAACTGCGTCTAGACAGTGTTTCTTATTTCGAAATAGGGTATTTTGAAATAGCACCCAGACGCGATTATGCAAATGAAGCACGGAAAATTCAAATCCACGCTTCATTTGCAATTTTTCTCAGCTGCATTTACATTCCTCTCTCGAAAGAGGAATGCAGAGTAGACATACCCTAACAGTTTTAAAAAGAGCTAGAGAAATTCATGGAGGTTAGGTCCATAAAAGGCTATTAGCCAGGGGATAGGAATGGTGTCCCTGGCCTCTGTTTGCCAAAGGCTGGAGATGGATGGCAGGAGACAAATCACTTGATCATTGTCTTCAGTCCACCCTCTCTGGGGCACCTGGCACTGGCCACTGTCCGCAGACAGGATACTGGGCTAGATGGACCTTTGGTCTGACCCAGTATGACCATTCTTATGTTCTTATATATATTTTAAAAGGGGTACTTTATATAAAAGGTTGAGAAACACTGGTCTAGAGGAAGGGGAAAGGCCTCTAGTCCCCTGAATCCTGCTTTTATGAGAATAGCATCCTGTTACTGAATGTTGTCTGTGAAGACTAAAATTGTGCCCTGAAGACAGGGTCTGAACAGACTTTTAGAGGTGGTGTCAGCTATTACTGTGCTAAGCTGGGTGGACTCTGAGCAATCTCAGTATGTGCATGTTTATTAGTTTTCAGTGCTAACTATACTCCTGAATTTTACATTTTATATATTAAAACTGCCAATCATATAAGAAATCATTCCCAGGGAGTCCTCCAGCTAATATCCCCAGCATTTCCACCTCACCCCTGCTTCAGGAGGGCCTACCCCTCATTCCAGGCTTTTGTTTTGTCCTTTTTCCTCAACTGACTGAGGGGTTGGAGGTGATTCCCCTGCAGGGTCATGCAAAGGGCCAGGGGCTCCCGGGAAGGGGTCTCTCAATGCACCTAGCAAAGGATCATTCAGAGCCAAGCCGAGCAAGGCGGGGGTGGGTGCGAAAGGGAACCTGTTGCGTGGGGAAGGGTCCCCTGGGACCAGCCAAGAACAGAGATTTTTTTTGGGGGGGAGGGGATTTCCCAGGTTTTGCCCTTCCCCATCTCCGTGATCCCAGAGGGGAGGTTGTCTCTGCAGGCAGGCCCGGGCCCGTTTGGGCGCGCGCTCCATCCTCCCCGGCTCCACGTGCTCCCCGCTCCCGTTCTGGGGCGTTCCACGTTGCGCCGCCCGCCCCTCGCGGGAACGTGACCCCCCCCCCCCGCCGGCTTTGGAACCTCGTGCTGGCCTCGGCCCCGGGAGCCACGTGCAGCCTCGGGCCGCGCTGTCGCCTTCGAGAGCGGCCCCCCGCCCCGAGCCTGCCTCCCGCGCGCGGTCTCCCCCGAAAATGCGTCTGAAAAGCCAGGTAACCCCCGCCCACGCGCAGCCGGCCCGCGCCGCCAGCCTGATCTCCGCTGGGTGGGGAGAAGGGGGCTTCTGCACTGGTTAGTCACCCCCCCGCCCAGCACGCAGAGACTGCGGTGGGAAGGGTTTGGAAAACATGCATTTGGGGAGAGGAAGTGATTTGCAACCCCCGTATATATCGCCCCCCTTTTTGAGGAAGAGAGTGTCACCTCCCGCCCCCATCTCCTTTCCTTACTCTCCTCCCCATTTTGGTATATTGACCCCCTCCCCCGACTTTCCAGGAAGAGAGTGTATCATACACCCCCCTCTCCTTTCCCTCCTTCTCCCCTCCCCATTTTAGTATATTGACCCCCTCCCCTGACTTTCCGGGAAGAGAGTGTATCATACACCCCCCTCTCCTTTCCCTCCTTCTCCCCTCCCCATTTTGGTATATTGACCCCCTCCCCTGACTTTCCGGGAAGAGAGTGTATCATACACCCCCCTCTCCTTTCCCTCCTTCTCCCCTCCCCATTTTGGTATATTGACCCCCTCCCCCGACTTTCGGGGAAGAGAGTGTATCATACACCCCCCTCTCCTTTCCCTCCTTCCCCCCTCCCCATTTTGGTATATTGACCCCCTCCCCCGACTTTCGGGGAAGAGAGTGTATCATACACCCCCCTCTCCTTTCCCTCCTTCCCCCCTCCCCATTTTGGTATATTGACCCCCTCCCCCGACTTTCGGGGAAGAGAGTGTATCATACACCCCCATCTCCTTTCCCTCCTTCCCTCCTCCCCATTTTGGTATATTGACCCCCTTCCCCGACTTTCCGGGAAGAGAGTGTATCATACACCCCCATCTCCTTTCCCTCCTCCCCATTTTGGTATATTGACCCCCTCCCCCGACTTTCCGGGAAGAGAGTGTATCATACACCCCCATCTCCTTTCCCTCCTCCCCATTTTGGTATATTGACCCCCTCCCCCGACTTTCGGGGAAGAGAGTGTATCATACACCCCCATCTCCTTTCCCTCCCTCCCAATTTTGGTTTATTGACCCCTGCCCCCTTTTTAGGAAGAGACTGTGAGACACCCCCCCCCCCTTCCCTACTCGTCCTCCCCATTTTACAGCTGGCCCTCCCATCTCTGCTGGAATCCCTCTTGTGGCTTCAAGAATAATTTCTTTGTGAAACTGCCACCCCAGGTCCTCGATGCCCTTTTCTGAAAGAGGCAACAGTGAGGGAGTGGATGGGAAGCCAACAGGACTGCAGAAGGTGCTCTTCTGCCTGCGGAGACTTATTTGCCAGAGGGTTCATGAGCTAAAATAAAAAGTTAAGGGGACATTTTATTTAATAGATGGAGCCTCCAAGTTACCTCATTTTTCCTGCCCCATCGTGTTTTATAATAGCCCGCTTATGCCAAGAATTTATGTGGAAGAGAATTTTGCTGTCAGGATGGTGATCTCGGCCACCAGACCCAGCCATTACCCTCTTTCCATTAGTCAGGATCATCAGTTCTACCTGTTCATTACTTTAGATTCTGCTCTTTAGAGCCCTGCGAATCTGTGTTTATCTGCTTTATATCCACAGGTTGTATCTGCGGTTGTGTATGGGGATATATATGGCTCATTTTTGAAGCTACACAGGCAATACATGGCAGTGTGTGGAGGGGGCACATGACCCCCCCCCCATAAAAGATGTGGGTGGAAGGAACAAGGGGCCAGACCCTCTAGGCATCCCGGGAGGACTAGGTTGGGAACTGGCACCTCTAGCAGGAGTCAGCCCAACCCCCACTCAGCAGCAGCAGGGGAAGCAGAGCAACAGGACTCTGCTCCCACCGCTCCCCACAATGTCACTTGGAGGAGGGGTGGGACTGCCTCCCCCACTCACCAGTGGGGAGCAGAGTGACACAGCCATAAACTGGGGGAACAGAGCAAGCTAGGGCCATGTCACTCTACTTCCCTTGCTGCTGCTGGTGTGTACAAGGAGGCCTGCTACTGGTACCAGGCCCACACTAGTCCCTCACACCATGTTGTTTGAGGAAAGAGGCAGGGCAGAGCAACGGGGAGAGATGGGGTTGGGCCTGGGCAGGACCTGGAGTGGAGAGTTGTTGTCCCAGCCCTCCCCAAGCTAGTGGTGGCATAGGGAGGAGTTATATGGGGAAGCCATCAGGTGGCTGTCCCCTCCCGTCCCCCCCATGTCCTTCCTCACTAGTCACGCCTGGAGATACAAATTTTATATCTAGAACCCTGCAAATTTGCAGCTATCTGCTTTTATCTAGGGACCTTAAAATGCAGATAATTGTGTAAACGTGTAACTTCTGAAAAACTCCCAACCCGCTCTCAGGCAGCTGGCTGCTGCCCCGTGCTGGTGCCTCTGTATCAGAGGCAGCAGTGTAGGCTGGCAGCCGGGTCCCTGGAAGCTGGTGCATGCTAGGACCTGGCTTTTAAGCTGGGGAGCTGAGTAGAAGCATGCGTGTAACTGGACGTTAACCGATAATCCCAGGCTTATAGTTAACAGTTTATACGGTTATATGTTCACATCCTTATTTATATACGTGTGTATCTGCATCCATGGATCATTTTTACAGATGCTTGAAGTGAAGCCTGTTCATGTTTGTTTGTAGGATTGGGAGTTGTATCTCCAGTCTTCTCTGTTGTCAAGTCTTTAGGTCAATTCAAGTTTATGCCTTTAACTTGGGTTTAGCTTAGAGAGAGACAGGCTGCATAAGGTAATACCTTTTTTTGAACCTATTTCTGTTGGTGAAAAAGACAAGCTTTTGAGTTTCACAGAGCTTTTCTTTGTGTTTGTGCTTCCCCACCCTTCCCAGGATCTGGACACACACTGTTCATTTACTGACTACAGAAACTTTATGTGGAGCTTCACATGATGGCAGAATTCATGTTTGGTATCTTACCAGGGAGCACATATTTCTTATTCCAGTGTTTGTTCATTTAATTACAGTCAGTCTTTGAGCATAGCTCCTACTGATTTCATTGGGATTTAAATACACAGAAAAACTACATTCTGGGTTCTTTTGGAGGTTATTGCTTTATATTATATGGAAGGCCACCTAGTATTATTTAAGACACATTGGCTATTCAGGTTTTAGCCTCTTTTCAAACAAAAAGGGTACATTTTGGTCCAAGAAAACAGATTAAGGATTTGGGTTTTTTGGTAGAATTAAAAGAAAACTGTTTCCTTTCGCTTTTTAATATTTAGTAATTCCCTTGCATTATTGGAAACGTAAGTACAAGAACACTGTGCTAGTGAATGACAAGCATACTATGCAAAAGATTCAAAGCAGAAATGAAACTGACAGTGTACTTTCATTGTACAAGCTGAGAAAAATGCAAAACAGTGAAGTAAGCCTTAATGGTGAAAAGTAAATTAGATTTTTAAATGAGGTAATGTTTGAAGATGTTAGAATGTTATCACATTTATTTCATTGTTAATACTCTGAGGTGTTCTAGGAATAAGTAAGGAAAGATAAATTGTACCAAAATAACTTAAGTGACACTTTAAAAAAAATCAGCTATATTGTGAAGCTTATTTGCTATGCAAAGGAAAACCCTTTAAACAGAAATAAGCATTTATTCTATGTGCTGGATAGAAAAAAAAGTCTAAATGCAAAATAAATGTCCAGCTTTGAGAGTGGGGAGGTCTTTATGTTTATGAGGAGGTATGAATGCTCCCTCATGCTTTCATGGGTGGTGATGGGGAAATGTTTTACATCAGTCTTCAGTCCCAGGTTTGGTGTTGGTAGCAAGGAACTTACCGTACTTCATGTATATAGAATCATAGAATACTAGGACTGGAAGGGACCTCGAAAGGTCATCGAGTCCAGTCCCCTGCCCTCACGGCACGATCAAGTACAGACGAGACCATCCCTGATCAACATTTATCTAACCTACTCTTAAATATCTCCAGAGATGGGGATTCCACAACCTCCCTGGGCAATTTATTCCAGTGTTTGACTACCCTGACAGTTAGGAACTTTTTCCTAACGTCCAACCTAAACCTCCCTTGCTGCAGTTTAAGCCCATTGCTTCTTGTTCTATCCTCAGAGGCCAAGATGAAAAAGTTTTCTCTCTCCTCCTCATGACACCCTTTTAGATACCTGAAAACTGCTATCATGGCCCCCCTCAGTCTTCTCTTTTCTAAACTAAACAAACCCAATTCTTTCAGCCTTCCTTCATACGTTATGTTCTCTAGACCTCTAATCATTCTTGTTGCTCTTCTCTGGACCCTCTCCAGTTTCTCCACATCGTTCTTGAAATGCAGTGCCCAGAACTGGACACAGTACTCCAACTGAGGCCTAACCAGCGCAGAGTAGAGCGGAAGAATGACTTCTCGTGTCTTGCTCACAACATACCTGTTAATGCATCCCAGAATCATGTTTGTATCACACTGTTGACTCATATTTAGCTTGTGGTCCAACATAACCCCTAGACCCCTTTCTGCCGTACTCCTTCCTAGACAGTCGCTTCCCATTCTGTATATGTGAAACTGATTATTCTTTCCTAAGTGGAGCACTTTGCATTTGTCTTTATTAAACTTCATCCTGTTTACCTCAGACCATTTCTCCAATTTGTCCAGATCATTTTGAATTATGACTCTATCCTCCAAAGCTGTCGCAACCCCTCCCACCTTGGTATCATCTGAAAACTTACTAAGTGTACTTTCTATGCCAATATCTAAATCATTGATGAAGATATTGAACAGAGCCAATACCAAAACAGACCCTGGAGGAACGCCGCTCATTATACTTTTCTAGCACAATTGGGAACCATTAATAACTACACTCTCTGAGTATGGTTATCCAGCCAGTTATGCACCCACCTTATAGTAACTACATCTAAGTTGTATTTGCCTAGTTTATTGATAAGACGATCATGCAAGACTGTATCAAATGCCTTACTAAAATCTAGGTATACCACATCCACCGCTTCTCCTTTATCCACAAGTCTCGTTATCCTCTCAAAGAAAGCTCTCAGGGTACGTCTAGACTACATGCTTCTGGCGACAGAGGCATGTAGATTAGGCTACCAGGCATAGGAAAATGAAGCGGCGATTTAAATAATCACCGCTTCATTTAAATTTACATGGCTGCCGCGCTGAGCCGATCAGCTGTTTGTCGGCTCAGCGCAGTAGTCTGGATGCACAGGGGTCGACATCAAAGGCATTTGTCGACCTCCCAGACTTCCGCGCTGAGCCGACAAACAGCTGATCGGCTCAGCGCGGCAGCCGTGTACATTTAAATGAAGCGGCAATTATTTAAATCGCTGCTTCATTTTCCTATGCCTAGTAGCCTAATCTACATTCCTCTGTCGCCAGAGGCATGTAGTCTAGACGTACCTTCAGATTGGTTTGACATGATTTGTTCTTTACAAATCCATGCTGGCTGTTCCCTATCACCTTACTACCTTCCAAGTGTTTGCAGATTATTTCTTTAATTACTTGCTCCATTATCTTCCCTGACACAGAAGTAAAACTAACTGGTCTATAGTTTCCTGGGTTGTTCTTGTTTCCCTTTTTGTAGATGGGCATTATATTTGCCCTTTTCCAGTCTTCTTGAAACTCTCCGGTCTCCCATGATTTTCCAAAGATGATAGTTAGAGGCTCAGATACCTCCTCTATCAGCTCCTTGAGTATTCTAGTATTCTAGCATTTCATCAGGCCCTGGTGACTTGCAGGTATCTAACTTTTCAAGGTGATTTTTAACTTGTTCTTTTTTTATTTTATCTTCCAAACCTACCTCCTTTCCACTAGCATTCACTATGTTAGGCATTCCCACAGACTTCTCGGTGAAGACCGAAACAAAGAAGTCATTGAACATCTCTGCCATTTCCAAGTTTCCTGTTACTGTTTCATCGTCCTCCCTGAGCAGTGGGCCTATCCTGTCCTTGGTCTTCTTCTTGCTTCTAATGTATTTATAATAAGTCTTCTTGTTTCCCTTGTTTCCCACAGCTAGTTTGAGCTCATTTTGTGCCTTTGCCTTTCTAATCTTGCCCCTGCATTCCTGTGTTGTTTTCTGATATTCATTCTTTGTAATTTGTCCTACTTTCCATTTTTTATATGACTCTTTTTTTATTTTTAGATCATGCAAGATCTTGTGGTTAAGCCAAGGCGGTCTTTTGCCATATTTTCTATCTTTCCGATGCAGCGGAATAGCTTGCTTTTGGGCCCTTAATTATGTCCGTTGAAAAAACTGCCAACTCTCTTCAGTTGTTTTTTCCTTCAGTCTTGATTCCCATGGGACCTTACCTATCAGCTCTCTGAGCTTACCCAAATCTGCCTTCCTGAAATCCAGAGTCTCTCTTTTGCTGTTCTTCCTTCTACCCTTCCTTAGAATTGTGAACACTATGATTTCATGATCATTTTCACCCAAGCTGCCTTTCACTTTCAAATTCTCAATATAAATGTTTATTTGCATTAAAAGGGTTCTTGAGGGCGCAGTTAACATTTTTTAACCAAATAATAAAAAGGAAGATTTTATAACTTTATTTCCAAATGCTGGAACAGCAGTATCTCAAATATTAAAGCTGGAATCTGGAAAGCAGAAATTCAACTAAAAGCTATTGCTACAGAGCTGGTTCAAACAGACTGACTAGTTTCATGTGTGCCTGGGTGAGAAGGAAGAAGATAAGACTGCTCCCAACTAAAAATGTTACATATCAATTAATTTATTAGTCGAGTAGTTGATAGGCACCTCCGCATTGCTCTTTTGAAATGTACAAGAGGCCCAGCGAGGGCTCTTGTGCATTTCAAAGTTGGAATTCCATGTGCAGTCCAGAGTCAGTGGGAAGTCCTGCTGACTCCGGACTCCATGCAGCACTGCCACTTTGAAATGCCCCGCAGAACTGGGGTCAGCTGGAGACTCCTGGGCTCCGCACAGCATTTCTGTGGAACCTGGGGTCAGCTAGAGACTTTGAAATGCTGCGCAGCGCTGGGGGTCAGGGCTCCATGTGGCATTTCAAAGCAGCAGTGCCGCACAGAGCCCGGAATCAGCTGGGGAGTCCCCAGCTGACCCCAGGGCTCCACGCGGCGCTGCCACTTTGAAACGTCATGGCAGCATTTAAAGGGGCAGTACCACACAAAGCCCGGGATCATCTGCATGGCACTTCCCCTTTGAAATTCTGCTGTGGCATTTCAAAGCGGCAGCACTGCATGGAGCCCATAACCCATACTGGTCGACTAGTCCTTAACATCCTTACTCCAAACCATCTGTCTAACTGGTTTGTAAACCTGGCGGGAGGGAAGGGGTGCCACCAATTAGATGTCTTTGCAAAGAAATAAAAATGATGCTTCTAGCCCTGGGACCTCTTTAATTGGGGGAAAGGGAGGAGGAGAGAAAAAGTTAAGTAAAAACAGCCATTGTTTGGACCTAATAGTTCTCCCATCTCCAAGGTTGAATTCCCTATGGCTAATTGTCTCCCTGCTGCTGTGGAAGACATAATCAGATGGTGTAGATAGGACTCTTGAACTTTATCTGTTTGTTTGTTTAGGGGGAGATAACTTACTTGTATATCCCTCATGAGAAATAAATGAAAAAGGACAATGGAGGGAAAATAATTCTGAAACTGCAAAATGGCAAAAGGGCCTGAGTGATCTCTTCATCCTTGTGAAACCTGTGACACTGTCAGTGCTGCTCTTGCTAATTCATGGCTCACGTTGTGCTATTGTCCTGTTGGCAGCACGCTGGACCAAAACTTTTCTAAGGACTCCATCAGCATCTACTATACTTAAGATTGTAGTCTTAAAACTTAAGTTTCTGGCTCTTGTGGTTGTAGAGATGACTTTCCAAATGAAGACTAGTTCCAAATCTTCACTTATTTAGAAATAAGAGATCGGGGAGAGACAGCTCCATGGGGACTTTGAAACCTGAAGATAAAACTTCGCTTCTTACCTTTTCAGCAGTAGCATCCATATATTGTCTGTGGAGCTTTCTCTTTTCTATCACTCTGACTTCTGTGACTGCTGGCAGTTAAGAAGGAAGAAATAGCTCTTCATGTCCCCCTTGTAGAATAAAATCTGTATTTTTCTAAAGAATTTTAAATTGGTTCTGCTATTTATTATTTTCTGTTTGAGTTTCTATCAGCATTAACTGTTATACCCACAGCTCGACAAATCAGTGAATCTACTAGCCCATGGTGAGTAGATTTTAGCTGGTCACCCCATTCACTGGCAGCGTGCACATGCTCAGTGCGGGTCTGGCGCATGTGCAGTGCGGGGCTGGTGAGTAAATTTCGCCACGTTTTGTCAAGCCCTGGTTATACCGTATAAACAATTGGCATGACAACAGGAGAAGCAATGGAATTTGGAATATAGATGTATCCACCTGGAACTGTGGGCGGAGCAGTAGAAGTAGTAGAACTTTCTAATGACCACAGTGAAGTCCTTTTAGCTCTTCCTGCCTTTCAGGCTTGTCTACATTTCATGGTAAATTGATGCTGCAGATATCGGTTTATCGCATCTGCTGTAGACACGATAAATTGATCTCTGCAAGCACTCCTGTCGATACTGGTACTCCACTAAGGCAAGCAGAGTAGCTGGTGTCGACGGGAGAGCAGCTACCATTGACCTTACTGCACTGAAGACACCACGGTGAATATGTCAACTTCAGCTATACTATTTACATAGCAAAAGCAGTTTGATGGTGCAGATAAGTATAGATGAAGCCTATGGGGAAGTACATGCCCAACAATAAACCTGTGTGAAACTTTATCGTCTTCTTAGGCTGTCCTATTTGGATAATGGTAAAATATTTTGCAGAGGTCAATGTCATTGATAAGATGTAAAGATAGCAGCATCTATCAGTAGTAAGCATGGACCCATTCAGTATGTGTTAATGGTACAAGTTATTATAATTATATGCAGGGCCCGACAATTTATGTAATCTACTCGCCCGTGGCGAGTAGATTACATCCCAGAAGAGCCGGGTTCGGGCGATCTGCACATGTGCAGAACAACCTGCACATGTGCAGAACGCAGGACAGTGCAGCTGACGAGCAGGGCTCGCCGCAGCTCAACGAGCCCTGATTATATGTATCATGATAGGCTAATCCTGTTAAGCAAACAAGAATGGCTGTATATAAAAAGAGAACTAATTACAAGAAATATGACAAATTATATCTATTACGTAAGGTTAAACTTGCATGCTGTTCTTTGGTTCCAATGATTTTGCAATGGAAGAAAGCCCACATTTAACACAGAACACTTGTGGATTAACCAGCAACCTAGAAAATGATTATTAAAAACTAATAGTGAACCAAAAAACTCTGATTGTTTACAATTAGCCTGTATGCTTCATATAATTGACCTAACATTATTTTCCGTAGAAAGTATTGTATGTACTCTAATGGGTTTTTAAAATTAGCTCTGACTGATTTCTCCTACATCTTTTAATTAAAAGTTGGAGGGTAAGGTATTTGATAATTATGATTTACCTGTTTAGACTTTGTTATGTTTTTAAATTCTTTCTTAATATAGAACTGGTCTTTGTCTGAGGTCTTCCATAGTAATTTTCCTGGGTTTAAAGGAAATGATAATCAGCCTTATGCTTGTTCCATCTTCAGGTGCCAGATAAGAGAGACTCTTTGTAAATGATAGCTCAACAAATAGGCGTTTAATGTTCATCTGTGACCAACTACTGTTAGTAATAAATTGACTTTAAAATGTTGAGTGCTTAAAAGCAGACCAAAATGCTAGTAATTTTCTCTGGTTTCTTCTAGGGATGTAATAGCATAGTCGATTAACCGATAAGCAAAAGCTTGTAGGTTAATGCTATAGACTACATGCATTTCCCCCTCAGCCTTTCCCTGTATGTTTTTTTATCAGGCTGACCAGCATCCCAGCTCAGTCCTGACTTGCACTGGGTCCTGGACCTACCCATGCTGCTGCTCTGAATTTAATGTGTATTAGGAGCCAGGCAGGCAGGCAGCCTGACTCAATTCTGGCTCATGCCGGGTCTGGGAGCTCAGACCCCTCCCCCCCAAACAAGGGCTGGCTGGGGCCTATATACTAGTCGACTAACCGATAAGAATTCATGAGGTTAATCGACTGTTCGGTTAACCGATATTTAACATCCCTAGTTTCTTCAGTGGTTTGGTTTTGGGTTTTATTTAGGGCTGTCAATTGACATACATTAATGCCTGCGATTAATGCAGTCCAGGATTAACTCATTAAATTTTTTAACGCCTTAATCGCAGGAATTAATGCTGCACTACCCCTTTGAAGTGCCGCTGCAACGCTTCAAAGGGGCTGCGCAACACAGAGCCTGAGGTCAGCTGGGGACTCCCCAGCTGATCCCAGGTTCCGCTACCGCAGGGAGCCCATATTAAGCTGGGAGCCCCCAGCTGGCCTTGGTTTCCGCTGCTACGCAAAGCCCAGGATTAGCTGGGCAGTCCCCAGCTGACCCTGGGCTCCAGGGAAGCTGCCCCTTTGAAATGCCAGAGGTGGCGTTTTAAAGGGGCAGCTGTGGAGCCTGGGGTCAGCTGGGGACTCCTAGCTGTTCCTGGGCTCCCCGTGGCAGCGGAACTCCCCAGATGACCTCATGTTCTCGGGAAATGCTGCACAGAGCCTGGGATCAGCTGCGGAGTCACCAGCTGACCCTGGGCTCCACAGTTGCCCCTTTGAAATGCTGCCTTGGGGTTTCAAAGCAGAAGCACCATACAGCTGTGCGTTGCTGCCACTTTGAAGTACTCCTCCCCCCTCCCCATCTGATAGAGGCAGCAGAGGGAGGTGGGGAATTGACTAGTCCACTAGTAGACTGATTATCTGATGATAATTTGCTTATTGGATAGTCAACTAGTCTTTAACTTCTGCTGATCCTGGCTCCTAATGTGCTGCCCCTTTGAGGTGCCACCCCGGCGCTTCAAAGAGGCAGCGCTGCATATAGACTGGGGTCAGCTAGGGACTCTAGCTGATCCTGAACTCCATGCAGCACTACCCCATTGAAACACCACGGTGTAGTTTCAAAGGGGAGGCGCACACGATTAATCATGATTAAATGTTTTTAATCACTCGATAAAATGTTTTTTAAGTGCTTGACCGCCCTAGTTTTATTTGTCTTTGGGGAGGACAGAGAGAATGTTTATAGCCCTTTTTCACTGTTTATTTTTCCCAGAAAACTGTCTGTCCCTGATGTAACATGAAACCAAATAGGACATTTTTAATCTCTTGAAAGAAGGGACTATCATTTGCTGAAAGTAACTGTACATTATGTAGTATAGAAAGCATGAATTTGAGTCAGGCTTCGTTCCCCGTTATCAAAAGGTGACAGCTGCAAAGTATTACAATTGCTTATTCACATAATTGATACAGGTTTGTGAAATTCCAAAACTGTGCAGAAGCATGTTTAGTCTTATTAAGAGTAAATTTATTTTTAAAAGATAAAATGTTTTTAAATGAACATGTCGATAATTCTTTAGAATTAGAGTAAGTAATGATGTGAGCGATTCAGTACCCTAATGTGATTTCAAGTTGGTATAAGCTGGTGATTTAGGAGTTGTGAATGTTTGTTTTCAGGTTTGGGTTTTTTTTTTTTAATTCTACTTTGATGGTGGGGCGGGGAGGGAAGGCAAAATAAACTATATTTTTGCACTCTTATTTTCCCTCTGCTGATTATGTAGCAACAGTTAATTAACAGTATTATTCTCAGAGCTGCGTTGACGTTGGTGGTATACAAGAAAGGAAGTAAAAAAGCCATATTAATTCTGCGTTCAGTTAAAAGGGTGAAAAAAATTGATGTTTGCCAAGTTAAGAGGGAGAAAATAGAGATTAGACCCTAGGACTAACAGGATTCTTGGATTCTGTTCCTGGCTTTTTTCCAGACCCTTTTTGGGAACTTAAATGATTGATTCGCTTTAGGCCTAGTCTACACTTAAGTTTTACTGGCAACACTATGTCATTTAGGGATATGACATTCCCCCCCCCCTTTTTTTTAACCCACATGTCCATGCAGATAGACGCCCAAGTTTGAATGCAGTTATAATGGCATAAGCCAGGAGGATGGGGAACCTGCGGGCTGGATCTGGCGGCTGACTTACTTTGATCTGACCCACAAGGCTCAGAGCTTCTCTCTCCCCACATCAGGGGGAAGCAGTAGGGAGCGGATGCTATGTGGCTGGCTTTGTCCAGCAGGGAGGGAGGAGGAAAGCAGCTTTGTTCCCTGCTTATTCCCCCATCCCCTGGCTGGGGGAACAGCAGCGCAAGGAATCATTCGCCTGCAGGCTCTGTCCTCGTCACTCTTATTGGCCGGGGAATCGTGGCCAATGGGAATGGCAGGGGTGGTGCCTGAAAGCGCAGGGCGGCATGGATCCACCCCCCGGGAGCTGCACCAGGTAAGTGCCTGAATCTCCTGCCCCTCATACATCCCACCTCCTGCCCAGACACCCGCTCCTGCAACCTGCCACTTGTCCACAGCTTGCATCCCGACCCTAGCACACTCCTCAGCAGCCCCTTCCCACAAGTGAATCTTTTATTTCTGGCCTCATGCCAGAACATCAGAAGGCCCCACAAAATCTACTAAGCTTAGACCCTCAGAAGAGTTATTCCAGCCCTGGAGGGAAGCTCCGAGTTTTGGTGGCCCATCCCCACTAGACTGGAGCGCTGGGGGACCTTGATGCCCCAAGTTGCAGGAATGAGGTGAGTGTGGGTTTTTTTTTCCTGCTTCTCAGTTGGGGGCCACATCAGTGAGGGGTATTTTTTTGGTTTTGTTTCATTTATTTCTCACTTGTGTATGACCCCAAACTGATTTTTCTGTGGGTCACTGCCCCCTGTCCCAAAAAAAGGTTCCCTACCCTTGATTAAGTTGTAGTAGTATGAGTGCTTTTAACTGCAACCACACAAGGATCTGGAGTTATAGCTATGCTGATGAGCTAAATTGATGACTAAGCTAGGAAAACATTCAGTGTTGATAAGCCCTTAATTTTGGGGGCCTGATGTCAGTAAGGGAGTCAGACCACTAATTCCCATTAATCCTCTCATGTCTTATTGACCATCCCAGCTTAGTAGGTAAGTACAGGCAGTCCCCGGGTTACGTACAAGATAGGGACTATAGGTTTGTTCTTAAGTTGAATTTGTATGCAAGTTGGAACTGGCTCCAGATTCAGCTGCTGCCACTGAAACTGACCAGGGGCTGACTACAGGAAGCCGGAGGCAGAGTTGCTCTGCCCCCAGCTTCCTGGAATCAGCCTGATCAGTTTCAACAGCTGCTGAATCTGGAGCCTGGGACAGAACAGCTGGGGCGCTGCCCGGTAGGTTCCCACAGGACCAACCCGGCAGCATCCCAGCTGCTCTACCCGAGGTGTCCTGCAACAAAAGCCTGGTCTGCTGGGGGGGGCGCACTAGCTGCGCCCCCTCCCTCCCAGCAGACCAGGGAGACCCGAGCAAAGCCGCACAGGCGGAGGGACCCCGCCGCCCATGTGGCTTTGCTCCTGTCTCCCTGGTCTGCTGGGGAGGTCCAGCAAAGCCGCTGGACCCCCCCAGCAGACCAGGGACACCCGAGCAAAGCCGCCGCCTGGGCGGCTTTGCTTGTTTGCCCGGGAGCAAAGCCGCCCAGGCGGCGGGACCCCCGCCGCCTGGGCGGCTTTGCTCCTGTCCCCCTGGTCTGCTGGGGGGGGTCCAGCGGCTTTGTTGGACCCCCCCCAGCAGACCAGGGAGACCGGGAGAAGCTTTTCTCGCCCCGGAGGACATGGGCGGCGACCTGCCGCCCGTGAGCTCCGGGGCGAGAAAAGCCCCGTTCGTAAGTGCGGATCCGACATAAGTCGGATCCGCCTAAGTCGGGGACTGCCTGTATTTGATTTGATGATTCTATCAAGGACTTAGACTTGTGTATGACTAGTTGTCTTACTCCCTATGTCATAGTTGAGTTGTTTGTAAGACACAGAACTCTTCTTTGTGAAGAGTTTGAGAACATTGGCTGAAAGGTGGGAGGTATCTGAAAAGTGATATTATTATGACATGCTCCAAGACCCCTCTTCATTTCCTTTATGAAACAGTTACCCTACTGGTAGCAAAAATAAGACCTCTGGTTATACATGGACAGAAATAAACCCAAGTTAGTGATCCTTCCCAGGTTCTCAAAGACCTTGTTGAGAGAGGTTTTCAAAGACCTTGCAGAGAATTAAGTGTACTTTGCTGTTCAGTGGAATCCTAAACCTTGGTATAAGGAGAGTCAGTGCCATGCTTTTTTTAACATGTTCTGTTGTGAGGAAGATCAAGGCTGGCGTATTTGGGAGAGATGGTGCCAAAATCTCTGACATAATTTGATTGGTGCCTCTTCACTCCTGTGAGACCAGTGAATGGCGTTGCAGCTTCAGACATTTAGAAAAAAGTATTTTTCAAGTTAGCAGTGTTCTGAATACTTCTGACACACGGGGCATCTGGGTTTGGAGCCTTATTGTAAAGTTCCTGGATTTTGCAATATTGTATACAGGTCACCTTTAAAACATGGGTTTATGTAGTGGTGAAACAGTTTTTGTCAGTGTTTTGTATAACACTGCCAGAGGTGATGTTTTAAACTTAGTCCCTGTGGTAATTTTCCTGTGTTTTTAAATGGCTTTTATTTGTTTTACTTTTTTTGTTAAAACCATTTCTGCCTTGCCAGTCTTACAAATGAAAAGAGGATCAAGCACTTTGCTGTATGTTTGTTGCCATGATATTGTTCAGAGTGCCCTCCGTAACCCTATATTTTCCACTCTTTTCAGTTGACATCTCTGAATCCTGCGGCACGTGTTCAGAATGATGGCTCTTTCTTTTAGGATTTCAATTAAGGTGTTCACCTTGTAAATTTTTGTTGTCCTGGCTCACCAATGTGGATTTCTTTATTCTATGTTCCTCCTGACTAAATGGGTTTCATATTTGTCCCTAAGGAGCACTCCTCCGGTTTTATGTTCAGCTGAATGTCTTCTACTGCATTAACATTACTCTCCCTCCGTTCATATTCAAGGACAGTTCAGCATGTTGAATGACTAGATTAGGTTAATATCCATGGCAGTTGGAAGTGACAGAGGAATCCGCGAATGGAGGAGGAGGAGAAACAGGAAGCGGGAGTAGTAAGACAAAGAATTAATAAAAAGTGGTTATTAGTGTATGTTTCTAGGAGAAGTCTCATAGTCAAATATATGGCTACCTCTGAGAGAGCCCATTCAGGTGTAGGAAAGTGGTATTTGTGGGAGAGAGAAGGGAAAGCTCCATCACCTGACCTTCAGTAAGTATAATTATATTCCTGAGACATTTAGTATGCGTTCTTCTCTTTTATAGCTGGTAGAATGTGCCTTCTCAGTGTTTCTGAACCCAACTTCCTCATGGTTCTGCTGTGTTCGCTCATAAGGTGAGGGAGTCCCATCACCAGTTGCTTTTTTGTTTCACACTTTAAGTTACTATCTGAACTGCGAAAGTCAACATTTCAGCCATGTAGCAGTGTATGTAACGAGGTCATTGGAGTCCAGTGTTTCAGACCCCTGCTGAAGTGGGAAAATCCTGCCAGAAGTTTCATCATAGTTATTGCAAAGGGAGATTTTTGAGTGTCTGTGTCAGACAAAAATTCCTCTCGGTATTTCTGACTTCACGCCGTACTAAGGAGCACCACCCCATCAGATAATTTCCATTGCTTGTGCAGTACGTTTTTACTCTTTTAAATGGCTCAACATGTCTCTTCTTTCTCCTGTCCGTCCTATTCCCCTCACCACCACCATCGCATGCTGGCTCAGCAGTAAAGTTCTGTAAAGCTACACGCCACAGTGAAAAGCACCCTGTGTCCATGCTGTGTTGTTATAGCTACATGTGTCAGTGAAAGGCTCTGGTGAGGGGAGGCAGCAGGGAAAGGCTCCAGTCTCTCACGGGTTAGAGCCTTTCCATGCTACCAGAGATTCTCTGCAGCACAGATAGGACTCCAGGAGCTACCAGAGCCTTTTCCCACTGCCAGGGCTGTCTTGAGGTAGGCCCTAGGCCCAGGGCAAACCACCCCAGTGCCCCAAGCACAGGGCCTGGGGCAACCTCCCTGCCACAGGCCATACCCCTTTCTCAAACCCCACTCTTGCTCTGCTCTCACCTTGCCCCCTCTCCCAAGCGGTGCAGCCCACGTGACTATAGGGTGGCGTGGCATGGCGGCAGCAGTAGTTGCCTTCCCCCCAAAATGCTGCAGCTGTAGCCTGCTCTGCTCTGCCCCATCGCGCCACCCGCCCTACGGCTGGGACGCTCTGTTTCCTGCTGCTGCTGAGAAGACAAGGGTGGTGGGGCGAAACGGAGCTGACTGCCACACTGCTCTGGCTCCCACCATAGCGGTGAATGTGGTGGTCGTGGGGGGGGGTTGACCCTGCTGCTGAAACATCAGTCCTCTGGGGTTCCATCCATCCATAGACAGTTGGGGTAGCTGTTGCAGGGCCCCAAAAGCGTGGGGTTGGGGTAGCCACCCCAAACCGAATTGCTCTGCCCACTGCCTCGTCTTTGCCAGAGCTCGAGTTTTCCTGTCATGGAGCAAGGCTCCTGCAGCAGGACACAACACCGTTAAAAAATAGTAGTTTCAGAGGAGAGGCACATCTTGGATGAAAAGAGAGCTGTGTAGTTCCACCTTCTGGGCATTACTACGCCTCGCTGTCTACTTTGCCACACAAGCATTTCTGTTATATGCTGCCAAAAGAAACGTACAGTGTATATGTAGCTTAACTCAGAGGCCAGCCTGGTTTCTCACTTCAGTAGCAGGACCTTAAAGGGAGAGAAGTAGATGTCTGCATTTCCCACATCTGACAGGGTGACTGTAGGGGTGAGAAACTCAATGCCTGGCCCAGATGTCTTCCTCTGGCACCAAAAGATCTTAAGGTCAGCCCCTGGCCCTGGATGCTATGACAGCATAGCATGCACCTCTCGAGGGCTCCCCTTACACAGATGGTCTAGTTAATGAGTAAATTTCTGAAGGAAGTAGAGATGTGAATCAGGGTGATTAACATAAAATCCAGAGCTACGTTTTAAAAATTAGATAAAAAAGTAAATGCTGTGGCTGAATGTAGGATGATTTATGAGCCTTGTTTAAAATAAACCTTTGTATATTGAGACTTTGAGAAGGTCTTTCTTCCCCCAGATGTTGTGGGTAGGGAGTGTTTATAGGCAAAATAGATTTAAAAAATACATTTTAATAATCCACTAAATGCATTCAGAGATTAGTTAAGAGTGTACAGATTATTATCCTTTTACCACCCACGTTCTCTGAGATTAATAAGTTTTTTCACTTACTGCCCCTAATGAAAGCCTTTTTCCTGTCTGCACAGTTATGCCTTTCACTTTTTAAATATTCTCTTGATGGTTTAATTTGATTCCTACCTGCCCATCCATTCTGTTGATTAGAGATGTGGTGGTGGGGGAGGCAATGCAGGGATGCTGTGCTTTACCAGTTAAACCTTGCATTTAATCATCAGTTAATTTAACAATCTGGGATTTTACATCCCTAATGTTGATGTGTACTTATTTAGGATCACATCATCCAGCAAGATGGAGGGAAGTTTGAAACACTTCCCTGTAAAACCTTTCACATGGACAGAATAATTCTTCCTGCAAATTCTGGTATCTTTCCTGTTGAAATTTCAGACGCTCATTTAAGAGAGAAGATGGTTTTCCTCAATGTGTTTCAGAACCTGTTCTTCTGAGGAGGACAAATTGAGAAAATGCTGGGCCCAATCCTCAGCCAGAATTTCAGAGTAAAAATCCAGGTGGCGTGGAAAGATGGCTTTCACACTAATATGTACTCCCCTGATACTCACACTGCTCTATGCAGGCTGTTTCTCCTGCAGCCTGTTCTTACTGAAGCCAGCTTTGTCTCTTATGCTGGGTTGAAGTGGACAGAGAACCAAAAATGTAGGTTAGGATGAGTGTGACATTGTGGGTATTTACTGTTGATCTCTTAAATCTGCAGCAGGAATCATGTGTTGCATGAGCTCCCATATTAGCTGTGACAGTGGAGGATCACTCTTATTCTGGATTGGTTTTGTTGGCACATTATGCCACTGTTGGAGGGCTAAGTAGATACCTTTGGGAAGGAGGCCTCTTATCTTGAACACTCACAAACTTTCCATTAAAACAATCTCTTGTTTCATTGTATTTGAGGATGCAAAGGGGATCTGAAATTCTGTTGTGGCTTTTATAGCTAAGAGGATTACGAGTTGATGGTATATTTAGAGATTGTATCATCAGGGTGATATTGGCTTCTTGGGTAGAAGGAAACTGGAAACTTTTACACTTGCACTTTCAGCACATGTCCATATTTATTAAAAAATGCTAATTTGGACTCCAACAAACATGGCCTGATTTTCAAAGTGTTGAGTCCTTAGTAGTCCCCAGCAATGTCAGTGGAAATAATTCATAAAAGTTTTCAGTGGAGTTTACATTTCGATGTCACCTTAAATTCAAAAAATCCCAAACCACTTCACAAACTAAAATTTCCATGTTAGCTACTAAAGCACATTTTTGTATGGTGCACAATCATATTGTTTGATATTGTAGGATAGAAAGTAAAAGATAACCTGTGCAATTTCCATTTCAAGGAATAAATAAGGTCATTGGAATATTTCCAGGGCATCAACGTTGAAAGTGCTGTGGGATAAATATCAGTTTCTCTCATGAAGCCAGCCCTATGCTTATGGGAATTTTAAAAACAATCTATCTCTTTATCTTAAAGATGTTTTTTAAATATAAATTTTCTTTACTCTGTAGGCCGACAGCTGTTACTGGCTTTCCCATGAAACACATTTTTAAAGTGTATTTTCACATGATGCACTGTAATATATTTTTGGTTCCATTGCACATCTTTGGAACATTGTTATAAATAGATCCCTTCTAGTTTGTTAGGTGAGTTTTAATGATCCCTCATTGAACAGTGTCAGAAGTGCAAGTTTTATCTGAACATATCTGTGCGTCTCTAGGCACAAGGTACAAAGAATCACTGACACTATTAAAAGACAGATTGCTTGTTGTTGCATTAGGGAATCCCTATAAAATTTCAGGAAAACTGCCAGAAAGGATACAAATGCATTCCAGCAATGGAATGAGATATTCTTAACCTACCAGTCACAAGCCAATACCTTCCAGTTTTTCAGCAGAGCTAATGATATGATTGTTGCCTTGGACAGTGGAAATCATTCCTGTTTGAGCTGTTCAGATCGGCTGGTGGTTTCCCCTGGGCGCCATGCACCCCTGGTGGGGGGAAGAGGAGAGCCACATGTGCTCACCTGCCCCGTGGGGGAGTGCACAAAGTCTCCTCCTGCATCTGATGACTAGAGGGAACCGCCCCCTCTGGCTGAAGCCCCGCCCCTTCTGGGACCAGCCCACCACCACTACCAACATAGTGAAGTGGCTCCGCTACAAAAATTATTGCCCACCCTGATCTAACAGCATTACCAAGACTTCCACTGCTTCCTGGCCTGTTACAGGACATGTAGGGTGTAGAGCTAAATAACAGCACAGAACACTGAGAGCTAGTACTGATGGCTGTAAACAAACTTTATGGGACCACGGGAAACTTGGCCACACCTATGAAAAGTGGATATCCAGCTAACTAAAATTATGATGGATGTTTCTAGACCAGAGAGTTCTGGACTAGAAAGGTCCAACCTGTTCTGTAATGCTCCAGTAGATCTACGGCAACTTCTGAAACAGAGGCTTTTTCTCTCTGGAGACTTTGTGCAACAAAGACCTCTTATTCCTGAGTGAGTAGGAGGAGATCTTTGCTTGGTGAATATTGTCTATCATAGGCCAAGACTACTGTACAGAACCTAGTTCTTCTTGTCTGCAGAAAAGGCAATACCTTCTCTCACTTTGGAGCACTAGCTTACCCACTTAAAAAAATAGGAGTTTACCATCTCTGTTTCAGGGTTTCCAAAAATGTTGTGAGAGTGAGAAAAAGCACAATATCCGAGGTTACTTTAAAATCAAATGTTTAAATCAGCTCATCTAGTTCAAGAAATTCAAGATGGACTCCCTCCAGTCCAGGGAAGTAGTCATAGAGCTGGTGGAATGGCTTACGTTGATGGACCTGGAAGACTCATATCCTTCACCTCTGGATTCTGAAAATTCACCAGAAATACTTGAGGTTTGCCATGTCAGTTTTGTTCCCTGTGAAAACCTTAATCATGCTGCCTCATTTCTATAATATGATCTGTGAAAAATGGGGAAGTAAGGGAAAGAGGGGAGGACTGGTTGGTGCAAAGGAGAAGGAGTATTAGACTCCTGAGTTCTAATCTAGGTTGTGACACTAATTTTCTGCATCTGGGGATAGCTCTCTTAATCCCTGTACCATTATTTGTTCATCTGTAAACTGCATAATAAAGGGTGTTGAGGGGATTATTTAATTGATGCTTGTAGAATGTTTTGCAAATAAGATTGGTGCACACTGAGGCACAGAGTAAGACTTCCTTGTTCAATTAGGCCATTTTAAAGCTTTATTCTGTCACTACTGTACATTAACTTCTATTAGTTTTTTGGAGTCCATAGCGATTCTTATTGGGTCAGTTATGGGTTTGACCCAGATGTGGTTGTGAGCTGTTTTTAATATACAATTGTAAGATTTTATGACAATAGACAAAATGTGTATACTGTATATGAACATAAATAAAACTCTATTAGTAGTTTTCCAGGCTACTCATAGTTACATAGCTCCCGAGGACTCCTTGTTCTGTATATTTTCTGGTATCCTTGCTGTACTGGAGATCTGGCCTTAGCATGGCACCCATTTGCACACTGCGTGATAATCTCTTCTGACGTATTCTGATATCCTGCTGTTGGACATCCTGTTTCTTTCCTTCCCGTATTTCCTTTGGTGTTTTTTCTTGATGCTGTGTTACATCTTGTAATGAACAGGACATTAGTCCCCTTTTCAATCTTCAGCTCTGTCTTCATTACTAAGATTCTTTGATTTAGGTATTATATCATACTAATGTATCACTTTGGATCAGCTGACATTTCCATGATAGTTCTGAGCCCAAAGATGAATTTTGGGGGAAAGTCTAGGCCAAATCCCTTAAACTGTCTCTTTAATCTGGCCATAGAAATGTGGACATTTATGAGCAGTTTGCTCTGGGGATCTAGGAGAAAGACTACAGAAGGAAGCAGCTGCAGTGCTGTGTGAAAGCCAAGGAGCTGCCCCAGACATACCAGAAGGACAGAAAGGCCAACAATTGATCTTATGCAGAGCCACTTTTAAAAAGACCTGCATGCCATCTTAGCAGGAGACACCACTCCTTCCCCTCCAAGAGAAAGCACGATGGATACTTCTGAAGAGCCTAAGTCAGAGGCCCCTGACATGAAAAGTGGGGAGAAAGAGGTGAATGAGGAAGAGGAGTCCAGCCTGTCCTTAACACTTGTGCATGGGTGAGCCAGGGAAGGAACTTCTGGAAATTGTGTTGTTAACTTAGAAATTACAGGGAATGCCCACCCAAAGTAACAGGACACATCTTTTGATTTGCTTGTGAAACAAACGAGAGTTAGAGCTGCTAACTGCTTTTCATTCCACTCTGGAGTTAGATAGCAGGGCCCACTGTGGGGCAGTTTATTTATCTGCACCCGGAGTCCCATGCATCTTCCATAGAAATCTTGATGAAACTTTCATGTGGGGTAGTCTGCAATAGGGATGTTAAATTTAGATTTATTGACTAATTGAATAGTCAGTGGGATTTCCCCTGCTGGCCCTGCGCTCCCTACAGTGCCTCCGTCTTTGAAATGAACAAGAGCCCCGCTAAGATGGTGCTGGTGGGAACCGGCTTTTAAGCTGGCTCCTACCAGCTTCTGCTCCCCCTCCCCCTTATTGGGAGGGTACAGGCAGCAAGGGGAGTAAGCGACTAGTTGCATCACTAGTCGACTATCCGATAAGCTTATGCTAATTGGATGGTTGACTAGTTGCTTACATTCTTAGTCTGAAATCCTCTGTCAAAGGTTTCTGGGGAGGGCTGCCTTCTGTTTTCAGCTGTGATAGGACTCCTTCCCACACCCCATAGCGATTACTTCCAGCAATCACCATTGCAGCACACAGGCCCTTGTGACATTGAGACCCCATCAGCAGTTATGTTTTCTCTGCCACTGTTATGGTGGACCTATATGTTAATAATCCCATATTCACCTCCCTCTGCAGCCCATAGCTGTATATCCAGATGGTCCTATGCCCACCCTCAGCATTCCACATGCCATCATGGGTCAGTGCACTACCTTTATTGCTCCACTAAGGGCACATTACGGAAAATACCAGCTTCACATACAACTAACCTATGAAAGACACGGTTCGCATATGTGAGCCTGAAATGGACATGACTGTTTTTTCCCCCTTCATAAATTCTATTCAGTTAACTTAATAAATTTTATTAAGTTCTAAATTTTTTAATTTGCCTGGTTCATGTTACGGAATAAAATTCTGTTTTTTGAAACGTAATTCATCTTTATTAGTTCACAAGTTATCCTGGCTGGTGAAGAACAGGCCTGACGGCAATCAGTTTCCTGCTTCTGCATTGTGTCACAGAACCCATAATGCCATTCATAAGCTGTATTAATAGGTGCATTGACAATGTTAAATTCCTCCACACACAGCAATCGCTACAAGATTCATTCCAGGCCACAAAAGAGGGAGGCCATGTAGAGCATATTACAGCAACATACACTGCTCTGGTTCACTATTAAAATGGTCTTTCAAAGCCTCCCTGAGTCCTTTGGCTCTGCATTGAGCTCTTCTAATATCCCTTGTATCTGGCTGTTCAAATTCAGCAGATAGCTACTCCACCTCTGGCCTTCATCCCAGGAGAAACATCCCCATTTGCTTCACAGATAACCTGTAGGACACATGAGCTAGAACCATTGGGCTGTTTTGCTCACTGAGATACCCTCTTGTAGGTAAGCAATGCTAGTGACCAAATAATCAAAAGTAGGGCCATCCACAGCTGGAGGTGGGAGGGCCTGGGGCAACCTGCTGGTAATCTGCTGGTGAGGAATGAAAGTCCCTCCTTGCAGCTTTTTGAGCAGTCTCTAAGAACATAAAACACACATGTTATGTGCTTGCCCTGACCTTTCAACACTGATGTTGGTAAAGCATCCCTGGTGAACCACTAGCACTTGTTGACAGTAGCACTTGTTGACAATTTCCTGACTCCACTGTTACCTGGGGAACTGAGGTAAGCAATTGTTGTGGGAGTTAAGGCTAATGGCAATGACTGAGCCCACGGCCTAAAGCCGGGTGTCCCCTCCCAGAAGCCAGATTCGGCCTGATGTTACGTATCTAATCACCGTTGGATTGGGTAACCACAAATCAGGCTAGACCAATGTTTAGGGCCAAACCATGTATTTTTGAACAGTGTAACATACATCAACAACAACAGCGTGAACTCACCCTATCCCAGAAGAAAAGGAGATAGATAAGTCCCGGGTACAACAAAGGGGAATATACTTTACAGTGTCAGAGGCAGGCGGCGATTGATGCCTGCGACCTTCTACCCTGCGGCTAATGTAAAGCCTTAGGGGAGGACGGCAGGAGTCCCTCGCTGACAGGGAAAGGTAGTCCAGTTGAACGGCCCTCCTGCAGGTGGATCTTGCCTCTAATGGGTTGGGTAGATTCCCTCTGGGGTTAGTACTTGGTAGCCCTTCGACTTCCAGTCCAATCCAGCAGGTAAGGATAGCGGTAAATGAGTCCCAAGTCCATGTGGCAGAAGCCAGTAATCCTTAAGTGGGGCGTTCCCACACTCGCGAGGCTCTCTCTCTCTCCCACAGCTCGAACAAAATCCTTATACCCGGTCCCATGAACTAAAATGGAGCACCACGGGAAACGAACAAACACTGACAGGACTTGGGACAGCAGACAGTGACTGACAGGCTACAATACAGACGGACAGTGGCGAACCTGAACCCTTCCTTGGTCAGGGCTTATAAGCCTTTCAAGGCGGGAAAAGGGTGGTAAGGGTGGTGTGCAGCAAATGGTGCCGTGTGCAACACTCCAGTAGGGAGGGCTGCACAGTTTCTGAGCGGTGTGCAGCTCATTTTAGTGCCCAGTGCACAGTTTAGGACTGAGTGCAAACTATAGTGCGGGGTGCACCGAGCAGATGACCGTGTGCACTTAGGTTTTGGCGGGAAAAGGGTAACACAGGGAGAAGAAGGAAAACAAGATGGAATCTAAAGAGGCTCCATCTTGAACATAATAGCTTTAAATGTCTTTTCCCTGGCAACACCACAATGATTGTTACTGAACTACCGGGAATTGGGCATTGGAAGTTTCTTGCTTCTCAACTGTTAGTGTGGAGCTGTTAATTTGTCTCTGTGCTGGCGAGAGCTGTATTGAGCTTGGCATACAGATGCAGGAACTTGGCCTTATGCATCCAAAAATTCTGCAGCTGCTGCTGGCCATCACAAACCTGCACTCCAGTTCAGTCTCTTCAGTCAGTGCTTGTTTCTTGGGCCCAGAAACAGTGCTCCACAATTTCCAGGTGCTTTGTGGATGCTACCAACAGCTGTAAATTGCTTCTTCTTTTGTCCCACAGCAATCTAGCCTCCAAGAAATCCTGTTTCCCTTGGCCCCTCTTGTAGTACTGTAAATTCTGCAGGAGTAAGTGCCCTGTTGTTTGCAGCACTCCTGACAGTAGTGCAGCACTGTGTAGGCTCTGTGCTTCTGTCAGAGGAGTTATGCACAGATTTGTGTGACTTCAAAAATACAGCACGAATTACAATGGGGTGCAGATTAAATTATGTGATAGAGGGTGTAATATCATAGGAAGTTGACTTCATGTTCCCAGTCACCGCTGCCCAACTCATTTCAACCCCATCAGGCACTGCAAGAACTTCCCAGAAGATCCTGCATTGGAAAGTGCAGGGATACCTACCCATGGTACACTGCATTCTGCATTGACACAAGTGCTTCTGGTAAGGATGTGCATTACCAATATAGTTACTCAAATGTGCATACAAACAAGCAATTTAATAATGGCAGCACTCATGTGCCTGTGCAACTTAGGTCAACAATTTCATAGGGCAGCTGTGACTTGAGTTAGCATTATTTATTAAACACTGATGTTAAGAATTATGGGTACGGACGCATGTTTTCGAAGACCTCTTTTCTGATGTACCATGCAGCAGATAGGCAGTATAGTAGATAGGTATCTGTAAAATCTCGAGTACAATGCACACCTATGTATAGTGCGCACCCTGACTTTAGACTCTTAAAATCATGAAAAAAACAAACTCCTATGTATAATGTGCACCCATTATACAGGAGAATGGGAGGGAAGGAACAGGAAAGAAACCTGCCCCCCGCCCAGCTGCCTGTGCGCCGAGCTCGCGTCTGCCGGGGTACTCCCGCCCCCCCCCCCCCCCCCCCCCGGCCCAGCTTGTGCCTGCCGAGGGTGAGTTTAAAACTTTTTAAAAAAACTTCTGACTTTGACTCTAAAAAAACCTGGGAAAAATGCGCATTATACTCACGATTTTACGGTAGTTTGTCCATGTTACCATAATATCTGAGCCCATTACAATCAATTAATATATTAAATGAAAGAACCTGATTTTTTAAAGGTAATGAACTGAGCACAGGGCAGATTAAATTGTGTGTCTAAAATCACACAGGAAATTTAGAATGTCCATACATCTTTTCTGCTTGGGTCAGCACTTTCAAAGGCCTTGGGTTAGGTACCCGTGGTGTGATTCCTTCATCCCCCAGAGATGCTTATCACATGCAGCCTCTGTTGTTGAATATGTATAGCTTCCATTATCTTCACCTCTGAAAAATAAGGCAACATATTTAGATGGATAAATTTGCTTCTAAATTGATAGTTGTTGTCTTTACTTTCCTGTGGGTGCACAAATAAATAGAGATTTCAGAATGTTGTTTGAGTTCCTAGAGAGGTTGAAAATGAGGTCAGACTGCTGAGTGACTGAAGTTCCATCTGTGAAAATTAGGCTGGCTTTTTTTAAGCCATCACTGTAGTTCTGCACTACGGTTAGACTATGAAAGTGATGGGAACAGAGGGGGTGCCCCCGTTAAAGTTTAAACCCTAGTTCTTTATTAGGACATTGAATAGGATGTGTGAGAGGGAGAGATTTGCTGAGCATCCAACCTCCCTCAGTCTCATCCCTCAAAATACTGTGACAGTCATTTGTACCAAGAAATATGAGAGTTAATAGGGTCCTGAATACTAGGACTCCACAGCAGTGAAACTGACCTTGGTGTTAATGGCCTTCAAGTATGTTGATTTTTCTCTTTTTTGTAGGTGGCACTATGCTGTCTGGGTGGCCTCATGGATATCTAGGCTATCCACTGGAGCCACAGCAGCATAGAACTGCATGGCCTGCTTCTGTGTTTGCTTGTCCATGAGAACACTGATGTGGTTCCTGATCTTGCTTAGGAGTACTGCAAGGGAGTGCTAGAGACACAAGGATAACTCACACAAGTGGTGTTCCAAATAGTCTGTTTAGATGAGGCACCAAGGATCATTCTAATATTAATAGGAGGAAATAGCTGGGCTTGGTCCAACCATTCTATAGCTCCAACCATCCTATTGCTTCTTAGAGAGAGATGGACCACCACCTTGATCAGCCTGTATCTCTGATATTTGTAGAAAGCTATTTTATGGAGAGTGGATTTTATATGAAGGGTAAAGGTGTCTCCTTCTTTGCCATTTGCTCTTCCTTCATCTTCTCCTAATATATGAGCTCAACATGACTGCTTATTCCTCACCTTTCTCTCCCAAGCTCCTGTTTGCGGCACCCTTTCCTGGCATCTCCTCTGGCTTGCTCCCTCCTAAGCCTCCTAAATGCATATGTCTCTTTCCTGCAACCTTATTCCTGGTAAATATTTCCTTTTCTCCTGCTCTTCCTTCTTCCTTCCTCTCTTGTTCACACGGAAGCTGGGGGAAGAGGGAGTCTTGCTGCTGCTGCTGCTGCTGCTTCTTGCAACCAAGCAGCATTCACAGCATCCAGGGAAGGGCTGATTTGGGGAGTATTTTCACCAGTGTCTTCTGGAAGGTGCATTCCTGAGTCACTACAGTCCAATCTGGGTGTCCATTTTGCATTTCTGAAAGTAGGCTTCAGACACTTGTCTCTGACACCACTTTTCCTGACCCACCTGTTTGTGTTCTCTCCCTTTTGTCCTGGATGTGATCTGGATATATCCATCAGTGTCCTCTGAAAATCTCAGGTGCTCCAGTCTTCCAGTAGCACTTAAACATAGCTATTCACTTGGGGATTGCACATACTTAAGCCCTAGTACCTGAAGCAACAGTAAAGGGTCCAAATAACATACATTTCTTGAGGCATAAAAATGAACATGAAGCACAGGAATGCTACATTCTCTACATAGGTGCAAAGGAGCAGAATTATGGTTTCTGTGGGAACTATAAGTGAATCTCATTGGATTTGTATGTCTAAATGCTGAACTTAGTGTAATATTTATATAGGATTGGGGTTTTCGTTAGGAATATCCTTACATTCAGCGCCTTCTGAATCAGATGGATCTGTATCCATGTGGAAAAAATAACTAGATTACAACGGGAGTCCTAATTTAAACTGCACATGCACACACCACCCTAAAAGAAATCAGAGCACATCTGATGGAGCGTTACTTCACTAACAGCACAGCTGTTTTGTAGGATCCATGGCTAGGAGTAGAACAAGAGGCAGTCATTGCATCTTGCACAGAAGGACGTGCAGATCAAACAAACAAAAGTATCAAACCAGCTTATTTTTGTATCTCCCAATACTTACTTTCCTTGGCCTCCTGCTGCTTCTGCTCCAGCCAAGAATCCTACAATGTACTCTATTTTAGATCATTCCAAACCCTCTTTTCTTTAAAATGTGTTGTCATTATACATAGGCTTGACGTAAATTTCTCTGACTCCTTAAGTACAAGTGAATTCCCTAATCTTGTAGAATAATTCCCTGAAAAATATTTTGGTATAGCCTAGTGCATTGTTTTTTATTGCCCTCTGGAAACCAAGTAGAGAGGTAGGTAATCATTTATGTAAACCATTTCAATAGTTAAATCACACTCTCTTATTACTGTTTTGTACTGTACATTGTGGTTTTAATTAGCCATAATTTTAAAAAACTTCACTGTATGTGTTTCTTGCTCTTTTTTTTACTGAGACTACTTATCAGTTGTTTTGTAATTATTGCCTGACTATTCATTTTCCCGCCAAATATGCAATTTTTTGAAAGTTGTTGGAACCTTTTGTACTAATCCTTTAGCTAGTCATGGTTCTGTTGTATATGTGAGTGTCCTTTTCAGACATACATGATTTTTAGATATTTTGTCCCTCCCCCACATGCTATCCAGTGGGTTTTTTTGGAACAAAATGTTTAGAGCCATCTGCAAAAATGATCTACAGATAGCCACATTCACGTCTGCTAATGCAGATACCCATGGATTTTCAGGGTTCTACATATCTTGGGTTAGATACAATGGACATTTAGGCTCTTGGATTATACATAATGTGATGGCTTTAACCATTTGTCATTTGCATGCTCAGTTTTTTCCAAGCTCTGTTAATATTTTTCAGATGACTTTTTATATAGGCTGTTCTGAGCATGTTTGCACATAAATGTTTCCATCCCCTTTGAACAGTTCTACTCTGTCTTTGTATATAGATTTCAAAGATTTAGAAAAGAATGGGTTATCTGTCCTGGCCCTGAGGTGCAGATTTTGTTAACCTTTTGTCATCTGTCATGATGCATTCTTCGTGATTTAAAGCATGTATCCATTTGAGTTGTCTCTTGCTCGTCTTGAGTCTGATGCTGAGTACCCCACAGTTTCCAGAGTTGCAAATGCTCAATCTCTCCAAATCAGGTCCTTGAGTACTTCTTCCTCAAGTTAAATTCTTGGAGTGGGACTGATGGGGATGGACTACTGACACTTATAACCTTTCCCATAGGGCATGTCTAGACTACATGACTCCGTCGACGGAGCCACGTAAATTAGTTTATTCGGCATAGTCAAAGAAGCGGGGATTTAAATAATCCCTGCTTCGTTAAAATAAACATGGCCGCCGCGCTGTGCCGACGATCAGTTGATCTGACACAGCGCGGCAGTCTGGACGCAGATATGTTGGCTGGGGAAGTCTTTGCCAACCAATCCTGTAAACCTTGAGGGTTGCATTGAGTATCTACTTTTCTAAGTTCATTGTTTGGTATTGAATCACACTGCGATTCCACCTCCTCTCTATTCTACTCCCCTCCCCCATGAGCAACAAAGTAATATCCTTAGATCTCAAATAAATCTTTTATTTTATATTATAATAATAGATCTAGCCTAGAAAATCATCCATACATTGATAAGCTTGTGTACCTAGTCCTCTGTGGAAGAGTGGAAAAAGAAGAGTCAGTAGAAAATGCCAGCTTGTAGTTCACAGATAGCAAGCCACTTACTGCTATAATCATATTAGGATAGAATTCACTGAATTCTTTATTTTTACACTTCAGTAAAATAGAACTGTTACTGGTGTTCCTCCCCCCCCCCCCCTTTGCTTTGATGATTAGATGGAAACACACTCAGCATAAATGCTACAGTTCTGCAGCAGTGCGCTGAGAAGCTGGTGTGAAAAGAGTCTGGGTTGGAGTTTTGTGTCCTTGCACATGAAAGCTCTGGTGCTTTCCTAATAGACTGAAAATGATACTACTGCTGCTCTGTAAGAGGTCTGTTCTAGCCACATTTCTCTGCAGCTTGGCAGATGGTGGCACGTCAATGGTTTCTTATTGATTGGTTGAATTTGCCTCCGGGTAGTAGAAGGATAGGTGCTTAAAATGTGCTTCAGGTCCTTTTTTATTCTTTTTTGTTTTGTTTTTTAAATACAGTGATAAACTATTTGTTTAAATCAGAGGAATGTTTGGTAATCAAAATACTGAAATTATCTAGAAATAAAAATTAAACAATCCTGAAACCCTTAAATATATGATCTCCCAGATCAGCAAGCCAAAGAATATTTTGTTTACTAAGTGATGACGTTTCAGTGTTTAAAAAGGATATTTTGGATTAATATTTAAGACATACGGGGAGTGAAAAAATAAGCTCATTTCATATATCCAGAAATTGATAGAAATAACCTCTTTCCGCCACATAAAAAGTTGGGGTTGAAAATTAATATCTTCAAGGAGGTTACATCATAACTGCATCACTTAGTATTATTTAACTGGCAAAATAGCAATTGTGTGTGTGTGTGTGTGTGTCTGTGTGTGTATACACACACATATCTCTATCCATATAAAAATGATTTTCCTGCCAGGCGACAGAATGATGTCAACATGGTCTTTTACTCTCTGGCCATGAAGGTTGCCGGAGAGAAGGGGTTTGGTGAGAGTAGCGATCAGGAGCACAGCCCCCGAGAGAGCTGCCTGAGAGCAGGGGGTTGGCGAGTATAGCAAGCGGGGATGCAGTCCCTGAGTGAGCTGCCAGAGAGAGGGTGGTTGGCGAGCGTAGCTCTCACACTCTCTGACCACAGAAACCGCCAGGGGGAGAGGCGGTTGGCGAATGTAGCAAGCAAGGGGCGCAGCCGCCTTTCTCTCTCTCTCTCTCTCTCTCTCTCTCTCTCACACACACACACACACACACACACACACACACACACACACACACACACACACACACACACACAATCTTAAGCTTCAGGGCGGTAGCCAAGTTAGTCTGTACAGGATAAACTTAAAAATCAACAAATGGTCTGGTAGCGCTTTCTAGACTAACTAAACATCTACGTGTCTGTAAAGTGCTACCAGATCATTTGTTGTTTTTTACGTTTATAAAATCTTAACTCAGTTATTCATGGAGACATCAGATTCTGAAAGAATATTGTAGTGTTGGAAATACCGTGTATTTGACAAGTCATATGATTTGTCACATTTTAATAGAATATTTTGAGAGTAACATGACCTTTACTTTCAGTAAACATTAATAGTTCCTGCTCCCAGTAAAGCCAGTTGCAGTGGGATTTCAGTGGGATTCAGTCTGGCCTATAATAAAGAACGCTGTTGTGTGATATCTTTTTGTTTTTCATCCTTCCCCATGCCACCAATTTGTACTTTAAACTTTAAAATTTGAATTGTAAACTCTTCAGGACTGGGACTGTCTTTTGCTATTTATTATAAGGTGGGTGCATAACTGGTTGGAAAACCATTCCCGGAGAGTAGTTATCAATGGTTCGCGGTCCAGCTGGAAAGGCATAACAGGTGGAGTATGACAGGGATCAATGTTGGGACTGGTTCTGTTCAGTTATCTTCTTTAACAATTTAGATAATGCCATAGACTGAACACTCATAAAGTTAGCAGAGGATACCAAGCTGGGAGGGATTGCAAGTGCTTTGGAGGATAGGGTTAAAATTCAAAGTGATCTAGAGAAACTAGAGAAGTGGTCTGAAGTACATAGGATGGCATTCAATAAGGACAAATACAAAGAACTCCACCTAGAAAGGAATAGTCAGTTGCACATCTACAAAATGGGAAATGATGGCCTTGAAAGGGATTTGGGATTCATAGTAGATCACAAGCTATCTATGAGCCAATGGTGCACTATTCTTTCAAAAAAGCAAACATTATCCAGAATATTGTAAGCAAGACCCAAAACATAATTCTTCCACTCTACTCCGAGCTAATTAGGCCTCAACTGAAGTATTGTATACATTTCTAGGGTTCTGTATTTCAAGAAAGATCTGAACAATTTGGAGAAACTCCAGAGAAGAGCAGCAAAACTGATTAAAGGTTTAGAAATTGTGACTTGTGAGGGAAGATTGGGAAAAAATGGGTTCGTTTAGACTGAGGGGGACATAATATCAGTTTTTAATTACATATAAAGTTAGTACGAGGGGACACAATATCAGTTTTTAATTACATAGAAAGTTAGTATGAGGAGGAGGAAAGTAAATTGGTCTTGTTAACTCTGAAGCTAGGAGAAGCAATGGGCTTAAACTTCAACAAGGATGGTTTAGGTTGAACATTTAGGAAAAACTTCCTAAACATCACTGGTGGTAAGCACTGGAATAAACTGCCTAGGGAAGTTGTGGAATTTCCGTCACTGGAGAGTCTTAAGAGCATGTTAGAGAAACAACTTTCAGGGTTGGCCTAGATAATACTTAGTGCTGCCTTCAGTACTGTGGACTGGACTAGAGGACCTCTTTGAGGTCCTTCCCAGTCCTGTGATTTTATTATGTGTTTATATAGCACCTAACACAGTGGGCCCCACATCCTCCTGGGGCCTCTGTTTGCATCTGTAAAGTACTGAGTGAATTCATAACTTTGTATGATAGTAAAAATGTTCCTTGTTCTGATGGATCTAAAGTAAAACAAAAGAAAATTCTGAAGTTTACAGAAATATAGTGATGAGGGAAATTGAGTAAACATTTCTGTCATCTTAAATTGCTATTGAAAAGTATAATAAGTCTGCTATTTTTGTCTAGACTTATGCTCAAGTAGTTTATAAGATGTTCTCTGACTTTTGGCTTAGTTTTGTTTAAATCACAATATTATGTTTTCTTGTATTTTACCTGGGGAAGTTGTGTCTACTCTCTAACTTCCCTCCTGCCCCATGTTTACTATAAATAAATGTTGTGTTGACATTTACTTGAAGCAGTTTATCTTCCTATGCTCAATGCTTTGGCTGTCTTCTGACAAGACACTGTTTCCATTGGTTTGGTTCCCCTGTTCTCTACATTTCATCCTGTCTGTTGATTATTGTTGGGTTTTTTTTTTCATTAAGTTCATTTTTGCCGAGTGCAAGGTCTGTGTTTAGCATTCAGGTTCCTTATTAAGATTTTTTTTAATTATTTGCTAATGGAAGTTCCATGGTTTATTTCTTTGTCTTATGGGAAGGAGGTGATGGACAAAAGAATGCAAAATATGGGCATTTGGGGGTTCTTGTTCCAAGAAAAATTTTTATGATGGTTATTTTAAATCTGTGCACACTGACCACCTGGTGGTTGTAGAGTGAACTGTTACTTTACACTACAGAATAGTTTCAACAGCCATGTTTGGGGCAGGCTAATCTTGCAAAGAGAGCAGTACATATAACAGGAGTGTACTGTGTGTGTGGATAAGGGAAAATTCAGCTCACTGACTAGATGTTTTAATGTGTGAACTCTAGGGAAATAACATATTGGCTATACTGTTGTGTGCAAGAAAATTGAAGAACCCTTTGCAGACAGAGGGCTTGCAAAGGATTCTTCCTGTTTCTCTTAACCAAAATCTGTGGCAAGATGTTTGAAATCAGCAGGACGCTTAATGCTGCTTTGTTAAATAATGAGGTAATATTTTGTCACTTTTCTGAGCAGCATCTGTTTTTCCTCCTTTTTTATATGTTTATGAAGGATTCAGGTTATTTTTATGAAAGTAAGAGATTAAAAAATCATTCTTCACTTCTTATTTTTTTCCTTTCGATGCTTTTGGACAATTGGGTTGTCTTTATTTGCGGTTTCAATCGGCTGCTGTTGCCTAGGACATTATGCCACGTAAGGCTTCTAAACTGCACAGAGTAGGTAGTTATTAACGCTGAATTGGCTTCTGGTATAGTCCATCTGGGCTCTGTATGAGAGAGCTTGCTGGCGGCTACTGATGCTAAGATACCCGCAACCTTTGGGATGTATGCATGGTGGAGAGGGGCTCAGTGATATGAGATCACTTCTTTTAAGGGATACTGTCATTAATGAGTCAAGAAACTGCTCATTTATGGTAAGGAGAGAAAAGGAGGGGGGGCAAACAGCCCTGTGATTTCATTTTGATATAGGATTAGGTGTTTAAGACAAGTTTCTTTTTGTGGGGATGGAGGCTTGCATAAAAATAGGGCTTTTCTCAGAGGTATGCTGGCTGATTCTGGAGAGACTATATTGAGAATTTGATGCTTTACAAATGTGTCACAACTGTGATGCAGTGGTCAGCCACTTACCCTGAAAGATGAATGGCACTATTGGAAACACGATAATAAGGTTGACTTTTTCAACAATAGGACTCTGCCTTTGTCTTTAGAGAGAGGCCTCTGAGGACATTCGTGCATTTTTGTTTTAGTTTTCGTCTGAAAGATTTGGTGTATGGGTTTATTTGTTTGTTTTTTGGAAAAGTGATCAGTGTGCAAAGTACATGACATTTTAGATGTGCAAAACAGCTAAATGTTTAGGACTGCAATGTGCGATTATTGTTTCAGAAAAATGGCTGAATCTTTTGATATGCATAACATTAATTTATAGCTAACAAAGTGTGCTGAGGTTGAAAGGGCTGGAAAAAAAGATTTCTTCATCCCTTGTTCAATTTTGTAAACCCCTGAAGAGACCTTACATAAAAATCTGCATTACAAATGAAACTTTAATATTCAGTATATTTGGGGAACAGAACATATGATGATGTACTATTATGCAGTATTTTGATGATAGTGAATTTGCTCTAGTAGTTCAGTTTCAGTTACACTGATTTAGAAAATTTGTTCTACAAACCACTTTAATCTTTGGTAGTTTTTGCTAAGCTAAAAATGTTTTTAAAACTATTGTGTGTAAGAGAAATCCTCTACAGCCATTTAAAGTATCCGTAGTAGAGATTAATTGAATTCGGTATTCACTCTGTGAGTAGGTAGGGTTCTTTTATTTTAAATGTTTTTTCTGTTTGTATGATCCATTTTATATCTACATTATTTAAAAGCTTAATATATGTCCTACATTGTACTGTTTGTTTAGGCTGTGAATGGAGGTTTTTGTGCATATTTTAAAGAAATTTTAAAACGTACATAATACCCTTTATGAGAGTAACAGTTCTGAGTTAATATTTGTACTTTAAAAAAAGCCTTTTCACAAAATGGTAATTATATATTTGGGGAGTGGGTATTTCATAAAACCATTTCTTATTTTCTGCAGTGGAGAAGTTAGTGGGCATATATCATGGCCCATACTTGCATTCTCTGCAGCGTTTACCTTCCTATCTGTTCTGAAATAGAAATATTTATGATAGATGTTTTTAAAAAATATTTTCTTTTAACTGTGCACATAAAAGATAAGACTAAATGATTTAAATATCAATATTAGAGATTAAAGTCGGTAGGTTTTGATTAAACGTTAATCCCAGGTCAAATGTAAAAACAGGATGCTATGCCCTGTTTTCTTCGCTGCTATGTATAAAATCAACAAATCCCTCAAATAGTTTTCTTTTGAAGAAGAGGGGGAAAATAAATGTCTCCTAAGTATCTTATTTCAATAAAGTTAAGGTAGTGGAAAGTTTATGAAATATTGCTCTTTATAATTGGTGGCTTGATGCTTTGTCTGTGGAAGCAAGCAAAGGAAAAGTGAGTGTGTTTATTACAAAGTTTAAAGCACGTTTTTTATTATGGCTGAAAAATAACTTATTTAAATGCCGTCTTATTCATTACTTCCCGCAAATAATGAAGTGAGATACGTGTATAATTATAAAATATTACCATTATTCTGGTAAAGTGTACTGCTAAGTACATATGTTATATTTTAAGCGTAATGAAAATAATATCAAACTTGCCTTTAAATTTTGTTTCTTACTGCAAAAAGAAAAAAATCTTGATTATTAAAATCAATAGTACCTGAGCATAAATGCAGTTAAAATGCACATTAAAGTGCTTTTGTCATATCTTTAAGCCTAGGGGCAGATCATTAAATATGCATTTCTCCGGAAAGCAACTGTCGAGAAAGATAAGGTGGTTAAAATACTCCAGACCTCAAAGCCACACATATGAGAGGTAAGAGGTTGTAGTCATTGAAGCATGGCTGAGGTATGGCACCTCCACATGGAGGTTTATAAACTAGACGTGGCCTGTTACTGTACTTCTGGGGTAGGGAGGGGTAAAAATATATGTATATGTGTTGTTTTTTTTCAACTGGGCCTTAATTACTAGACACAAGCAGCAGTTCAGAAATCTGGTCTCTGTTGTTGTAGAGGTCACCAAATCATTAACATTGTCAATCTGGCAGTAGCTAATTTCAATAGCACCTGATGTTGCAACGCCTCCTTTAGTTTCCCTAGCCAATCAGATCCTGGCTTCAGCTGACAGATGGTCCCATAAATGGATGTAAAAAGGAGAAGCTGCAAGCCAATTTCAGGAAGGCTCTGTTCAGTTGTTCTTATCTACATCCTAGAAGCGGGGGGCTTCAACACAGTGCGTTTTTTTTTTTTATTCTTTTGCTGCACAAAACATCGGCACTGTGCTTTGTGGATCTTTTTTTTTTTTTTTAAATAATAAAATCCCTGAAACCTTAGCAAATCTTTAGAAGAGTTCAAGCTTTTCAAGACCCAATATTTGCCATTAAGAATGGTTATGGTAGGTATTAGTAGATTTAAAATCTGTTTATAGTAGTTGTATAGATAGATAACATAGATTTTCCCCACATCTTCACCTTTATCAGTCTGTTTTCACGAGCTTAGTTGCTATGACTGGTTTGTTTCTACATTATGTATCTCTGTCTCTCTCTCTTTCTCTTTTTTCCCTCTCTCTGTTTCTCTCCCTCTCTCCCTATTTAATTCCTGCGTATCCTTTAATAAAGGATGTACTTTGTCATTTTAAAGATCATTGTTATTTCTCTCGGAATAAAGAAAAACGTGATTTTATAACATAAGGCTGCGTGTGGCTAACTGAAATGCTGAAAAAGAGGGGGTTGTTTTGGGCGTAGAGGTAATTAATATCCACATTCACATGTTGGAAATACAAATGCAAAGCAGAATCCTTGGGAAAAAAAGCTTCAAGCCTGGTAATTTTGTTTTGGTGGACTGCGCAGCAGGTATGGTAATTTTTGAGAGTGATTTATATGAGCTTCAGTAAATGCTGCATATTGTATTTCAAAGAGTTTCCTGTCATGACCTCATAAAAAGAGGAGGAGGCTTGTATGTGTTGCAGCGCCTAGTATATGTCGATTTTGTTGCATCGTTGGGCAGCAGTCCTGTAAGAAGGAATGTCAGCTTTTACATAACGTTCTTTTTGCTTTTGACACTGTAAGGGGCTGCAAGGGTCCATCTTTGTGATCACAGATGGAGTGGAATGGCTTGAAAATGGTAAGTGAATGCTGAGAGACTGTTCATAGGTTTCGTACAGCTTCTGTGCCTCATGAATTCCTTTTGTTCAGGATAGCAGGTTGTGAGTCATAAGTAAAATTACAGGTCATTGTTTATTTTTATGAGGATCTCTCTATATATTTTAACGTATCGAAGTGTGGTGACACTACACGCTGATTCCATTGAACGTTGCATTTCAGTCAAGCAAGGATGGTCTCTGCTGACAGTCACAGTGTCATTGTACTGTATGCCCATCGGATCAGCCAGCAGCTCATGTATTTTCATCATCATTTGTGTTACATGAGTGGTAAATTAAATCCAGATCTAATAACTACGTGTAAAAATCAGGTGCTTTGTTTCTTTACAAGCTAATACGATAGTGAAGCAGAATGGTGGTGTGTGTGTGTGGAGGGGGGGTGTTCTGTGTTTTAAATATTGAAGGAAGTCTAAGCCTCCATTTATGTAAAAATAGTATTTCTATTTTTAGAGTATTCTTTTGGCAGAGAAATCCGAAACTACTCAACTCATTCCTCCTTTATGTTTTCCTTACAGATTGTGCAAAATGGCATGATCAAATACAACTATTACAGACTTTGAATTTCACAGAGAACTGCTATTCAGGGGAAGAAAAATCTTCAAAATTCAAATCACTCTTGCTAGTTTTGTTTCAATTAAACATTATGCAGACTTTCACTTCGGATATTTATTATAACTGGGGAACAAAGCTCCGGTCTTTTCACATTCTTATAGGATTGTCTTTGTCTAGCTGCTTGTTTTGATGGGTGTAAAACAAATAAGATTAGACTGAGCAGCCGAACTGAAAGCGATAGCTGGGAGGAAAAGCCAATGAAAGGTTGCCGGGGAAACGAGCATAGGGGGAAGCTGAGTGGGGGAGCAGGTGGCAATCATGTGGGAATACTGCAAACAGTGTTTAAAAAAAAAATCAGGGGCTACCTCGATTATCTTTGCTGTTCTTTGTGGCAGTCACAACTTTAATTATTCTTTATAAATAGGTGTTAATTACATTTCTGGATCAGGCTTACAGTGATTTCTAGAAATCTATTTTTGAGCATCTGTTCTTTCTTTACAAATGAGAGTTATCTTTTTTTTCTGCTGTGAAATTGTATGTGCAAAAAACAGCAAGAAATCCTTCAAAGCAGTATTTTAGAAAAATGTAAATCATATTGAATGAAGTTGACAGAGGTATAATAGTAAACTCCCACAGTTGATAGCTTCTGCAAATCATTTCTTAGAATTTTCCAGCAAATGTCCCTATGAGAACAGAAGGTAGTATGAATTTACCCTAAGCGGTGATTTTGTGTTAAGTGATATTGGTATTTTTACATATTCAGATGGTTCTATGGCAGAATAATCAGTTCAAGGGAGTTCATCATATCTTGCAGTTTGTGCGCTAAGCAGAAATTTCCTGAAATGAAGCTGTACTCCTCTTCTTTGCTAGCCTCACCTCTCCCTGCTATAACCCTATCCACTTTCAATTTCAAGCTGAGTATGCTGGCTTTAGGTTTTAAAGAAAACCTATATGTTTTGCTAGTTATTATGGTCACTCATGGTCTAGGGCACACAATAATGTGGAATAGCAAAGGTGCATCTTTAAACAAGCTTGTGGGTGCCGGAAGTGTTTAAAAAGCGTAGTAGACTGGTAGGTGATAGAAGTTAGCGTAAAGGGTATAAAAAAATGTGGTTGTCCAGAAAGCGTTCATCTGTCACACATCAGGAGGTACAAGAGATGTGTACCAAGAGCACAGAACACACCCTGTATTTTTTTTTAGTTTATTCCTTCATTTTATATTTAATTACTTAAAACATTTAAATTTAATGAGACCATGTTAGGAAATTTAAAAGGAAAATATGAGAAATTACATCTGTCTTTTAATTTTCCTCTCAAGTGATGCTTCTGCTGCAGTCTTTTTCTGTAGAGAAGTAATTGAATGACCCTCTGAAAACTGCACAGCTTTTTGCTGTAGGCGAAGAAAAATCATAAGGGTGTATATGTAACATATATAGTGTGCTTGAGTGCATGCGTACAAATGAACTATGTACAAGAATATATAGATGAGAAATTAAAATTTTTTATTCTGTTCCCAAAATATTGTTACTACATTCTAAAGCTGTTAGATTTGATTATGAGAATAAATTTAAAAGGCTTTGATTGTAGACAGAAGCACTTTTTTGAGGATCACCAGCAGTTAATGTAGTTACATTTTTGTTCAATTTGCTATTTTTATAATGTGTTTTCTGACACGTGTTTCTGCCAGTGTTCTTTCTCTTTCTTTGTCTTAAGATTATATTGATGAACACAGCCTGCCTGCATGATAATGTCGTTCTCTTCTTTCACGTAGTAGACCCTGAAATAGGAAAATAGCTGTTAGATTAGTGGAATATCATGTAAGATTGCCAAATATAAAATAGCAAGAAGAAAACCATAGAACATGAAACCTTAATTTTAAAACAAAAATTGGAGAATACATAGCTTTCTTTAAACATCGTCATTTTTGTGAAATAGTAATCTGGCTGAAAAGATGGGATTTTTACATTCAGATATAGAAGGAACAGAAACAACAGCCACCAGTTTATAATTCTTCCTATTTCTATGCACCTTACTAATCAAGTTTCCATGTTAGATACAGATATGCTCTTCCACTGTTGACTGGCTAGGGTAACCTCCTATGCTTTACTTATATTTATTAATTTTACCTTTGTGAGCTTTCTCAAATGAAAAAAACCCAGTTATTATTGACAAAGGAAGGTTAAAATGCACTGCAAAGTATTCATTTGAAAATTCCATTTTAATGGATGTGAAATAGTCTTGACCATCTAGACTTGGTCATGTTAAATATATGATTCATATTGGAAAAAATCAGGTTGTCTCAGAAAAGTTGAATATTTTTAGTCTTAGAAATTTTTTTGAAGGAATGTCTTTGAGGTTACATTACATTCTCAAGTCTTCCCTAGTTAGTATGCTGCTGGGAATGTTCATTAAATGAAGGTTATTTTCTGCACATGAAAGACATACTACTTGTACATTATCTTGAGATGGACATTGGTTCTAGATTGTCTATGAAATAAGTTATTAGTACTTCTCATGTTCTGGTAGGGGAATTTGTTGTATATCTTGATAATTTGCACTTTCCGAAAATTTCAGCAAACATCCCAGGCAAGAAATGGACAGCGATAGAGAATATTATATATATTTATGTGGAGATTCACAGATCTTGACAAATCCTCTTGTCTGATTCAGCAAGCTGTGGCCACCAGACAACTAATTTACATGCCTGGACGTGTTAAAATGTACATTTGTTTGTCTGTGGGACAGCTGACTGGATACACTCGGATGCACTGGCAAATACTGCATTGCAGTATTTTTTTCAATGTCATTGGGGTTTTTGGGGAGAAGGGGCACAAGCAATCTTATTGTAAGCAGGTCAATGTTAAAAAGCCTTGCACCTTTGATGATAGGCCATACTTCACAAAATTTGCTAATGTAAGAAAGGAAAGTCACCCCTCCCCCTTTGGTTACTCTTTCCCAAATAGATGGAAAGAGAGATGAGTGTGTGTGTAGATATACATGCGTGTTTGCATGTGTGTATTGTCACACCTTATTTGTACAAGAGAGTGTAAAAAACATCTCAGGATTTTTATGAGACGGGAGAAGGCATTCTCTAAATGTAAAATATAGTACAGTTTGTTCATATGGTGCAATGGCCCATAGTTAACTGTTAAGCTGTGACTTCTGACACCTTAAAGGGTTTAACTGTGGTGAATATTTTATCTTGCTAAAGTATTAACTCAAGATGAGAACATTGTTTCTATTCAACAAGTATAGTATGTTTAGTCCTAGTAAAATTAGTTTACTATTTATGTATACTCAGCCTTTGTAGCTGAGTGTTTTAACTGCTGAAATGACGCACAGGAGCGGTAGTGAGGAAAGGGGGTATTCAAATACTTTTTGCTTTCTTTTGTTCCCTTATTTCAAATGGCCCATCTTTACTTTCTGATATCCTGGAGTATTTAGGTGCACAGCCCTTTAATAGGTCACTAGCATTACAACTAGATGGTGGGGGGGGGGGGGGGGGAGATGTCTCTGTGTGTCACAGACAGTAATTGTCTAAAATTAGCCATCTAGAAAATCAAGAAAAGGAAAGAAAAGATTTCAGGAAAGAGAATGAGGCACAAACATATGAAACTGCACCATGCTAGTCTGAGAAATAATGAGTGACAAATCTGAATTAATGTAGTGCAGTGATGCCCATTAATTTCTCAGAACCTTGACTTTGCAGGTTTGTTACATACTTTGTTGTTCACACCTTTAATTATACACAGTTTTGGATAGTAACTTACTGCACCAAGAGATGAGACCTTTTGTTTGTTGTTTACATAATTAAGTATTCAGACAGAGTGTTCACAATAGCTTAAGAATATTAGTGTTAGCAGTTGGGCTTATAATAAGAATATGCTTTTAATTTTCATAACCGCTTGATACTGTCTTATTGTAACATTTACTGTATTTGCATACATTCATAAAGAATTAGCTCTGTGGTACTGGTGTTAGGTTTATTTTTCTCTAATGACAATCTGTGTTTGCCCTAGCCATTTTAGAACTTTCATGCATATCTTTTCTGTGGGGCCCCTCAAAGCAAAGAAGAAGCTAAAAGGCATTCTTACCCATTGTTCTGCTTCCGATTGTGACTTGCTCAAAGATTTTCTCCCCAGTGAAGGTAATCTATAAGAACCAGGAAATGCTGAGAACCAGGGAGAAATCCTTATTTAAATTGGATAAACAGACAGTGAGACTGTTGAAGAAATAAGGTCAGCTAAACATGTGTGAGTGCTCTTTCTGGAAACACTCTGCAGCTACACAGTAAAATGCAAGTCGGTCTTTGATGATATTTAGAGTGGTGATATACTGTATATAAAATGCTGTAGTACTCCTTTGTTGCTAAGGCACACACAGTTGTCAGACATTCTGGTTTGATGGAAAAAACAATGTCTTTGTATTTTATTCTTTTTAATTTTTTTGAATTTTATGTTAAGTCGTTTACATTGCTAGTAAACATCTTCTAAGATGCCACTGGTACTTTTTCATTGTTGAGGGACATGCACTGGTTCTATATCATGAAAGACTTGGAAACAGTGTCATGGCATTTCAGCACTTATAAATCTTGATAATAAAGGAAGTGCTGTGTTTGGTTTGGAACAGATGCAAATGAATGTTGAAGTTCTATGCAATGAAGTTCTATGTAAAAAGCTTTCCTGTTCACCAAAGTGATTTTGAACGTGGGCAGTGATGCCTCTGGAGGCGTTCCAATAGCAAAAGTCCTATAATTCCAGTCATTTCACAGCATCGTGAGTGAATTTATTGAATGATGGAAGACAACTCGAACACCTTCCGCTAGTGCTAGCAGTTTCAGAGGGAGCTGATCAAAATGTTGAACTATCTCACCCAGTGTGTAGAGACCTAGAAATTTGCTAGCAAAGCAGTTAATTAAATTGTACTGTTTAATAGCTATGGTCTTTAAATGTTGGCCTATGGTGTGTTGATACTTATTTTAAAATAGTCTGTTTTTCTAAGCAGCCAATCAGAGACTCTTACTGTTTCTTTCTAGGTTGCACATGAAAAACAACAGACAGACTTGAACTTTTTAAGATGTCTCTGAAGACTTAGCAGTAGGAAATAGTGTTATAATGGTAAATTACAGCAGCAAATGATATTTAAAAGCATCTGAAGCTGGATGGTGGATGAAAGATATTTGTCCTTATTTTCTTAATGAAACTTTCTTTATTACAATACTTTTAAGTAGAAAAAGACTACAATTCCCACAATTTATCATTTTAATAATAACTGATGCATCCTGTAATATCATGTTTAAAAGCACTCAGCGAGAATATAAAGTTCTGGGAATTGTAGTCTTTAATATTAATTATCCACGTTACAGCATGACAATACAGACAATACAAATCCCCAAAGTTCATTTTTTTCTGTAATGCCAAAACAAAAATGAAATTTGTGACTGTCGGAATTACTTTCCTTACAGTAATCGTTCTTAACAGCCACTTTCCCTCATATTTATTTTTTGTGCCGGAAAAGTGACTCATCTTCAATTCAGTATGTGTAGGTTAGGTTTATTTAAGAATCACTAAACTTTAGACATTCTTGTTTATGGTCATTTTTGTTCAGTGAGCAGTTTGATTCTAAACCTGTGTTTATAACGTTGGAAATGAACCTGATTAAAATGCACTGTAATTCTGATTTCAAACATGTATAGAAAAATGCAGTCAAAATACTAATCAATTGCAGTACTTGATATATACTAACAAAGGGTTTACTTCTATTCCTTTTATGTCAATACCAAAATTCCCGTGGACATCTGTGTTTCAGGATCAGGTCCTAAAATGCTCACAATGGTCACTGTCTAAGAAGACCATATTTATCTAATTCCTACATTGTAGTGAAGTGCTAACACTTTATAATGTACTTAGAATAGAAAATGATTTTAAGTTTTCAGATACCTGCATTGTTCATTTGTTGAAATTTTTTATTGCAGTTTTTGTATTTATCTTTTGCTATTGGTAATCCTTGACTTTTTACTGCTAATCAGTAACTTCCTTGCTCTACTTTGTCCAACATAGACTTCAAGCACCTTTCGGCACCTGTCTTATTAATTCTGTAAACCATCCTGAATACTCTTTACATTACAGAAAGAAGCTTGTATATACATATATATTTCATAAATAATATTGTTTGTAGATATTTTGGTTTTAAATGAAGTTCCTGGCAGTACATGTGTAGGGAAGATTTATTTTAGCAGAATGCATGAATGCTAGAAACTCTTTCTGATGTGTGTGTGCCAGCTACGCTGTGGCAATATTGCTGTTAATTTCCTTCCTGTATGAACAGCTGTTCCAGGAAATTATCTCTTTGCTTGATATGGAAGGTCCTGGAAAATTCCATACAGAGTTACTGTAGTGGTTGCAGCAGTTCTTAATATGACCAATGATGGAAACTTAACTCTTTAATCTGCAGAATAATTTATTCTTCTGTAAAATAGCTGGGGCAGGACAAACTTAATATTTTCTGCAATTTCTTATACTCGGAGATTTCCTGAGTGCATTTCAGAATTGGACATTGTATTTGATAATTCATAGATCACAGTTTATATTTAACTGTAAGCACACTAATCCAAGAAGAAAAGTATATTTTTTAGAATTCTCTTTTATTGTCAGTACTTGTCATTACCTAGCTACTGAAGAAAATATTCATATGTTAAGACATTTATTTAAAGAAAAGGGGTGAGGATGGGGTTAATGGCCATCAATTCATCTTTTGCTGTGTTTAAATTTATAATGGTTTATTTGTGATTATCAACATTTGGAACATCATTTGGAACATTAATGCACAACCATTTTTGTCATGCAGGAACCAACGTTTTCTATAATTTTCCACTGGCTTAGATGCTGGTATGATGATGTTTATTCTCAGCAGGCAGAGATGGAAAATATTTTTAAGTGATGCCATGCCACTTCCTACATTGCCATGACTTGTTTTCCTTTTTCCCACATGGGTGAAACACGCTGGCGCAGGCTTTGTAAACAGCTTCAAATAGTCCACCTGGCTGCACCTGAAGGGTCATGTGACTCTTGCGCAATGTATAGGTCTTGCCCATTTGTGGCACATTGCTGATATTCGTAGCCAAAGGAAAGGAGCCTGGCATTGGGCTTTTGAGCTTTCTATGACATGTAAAAATATGTCACTGTTAAAAAAATATTTTCCATCTCTGCCTGCTTGGGGTACATGGCATCCTCATGTTTAGTACGTTGCTTTCTGATGTGATATCCTATGCGGTTACGGTACCAAGCAGAAACTGCTTCTGATGGCCACAGCATTACTTTATTTTTATAGACATTTTTATGGGCACAATGGTTTCTTTTGATTGGGAGTGGATAGGCAGGTGGACAGAACATTAGGATGTATTTAATTAGATTCCCCTTCTAGTCGATCAGGTGGCAGCAGTGACTGTTCTTTTCCATATGCATCTAGCCTCACCCTTTCTCTTGGATGTGCATTTGCCACTTTGATTAATGCTTTTGTCACCTTTAGAGGGGATTCCTGACATGTGCTTCACATACAGCTACACCATAAATCCATTTGGAGGCTGCAGATTACTCAGGGACAGTAGCCTATTGCACAAGAGTATTCCACCGTGAAGGAGAGGCTGGTGTCCTGTGAACTGCACTGGGTGCCTGTTGGCTTCCACATAGATCTTGCATGTTGTCTTTGACCTAAAGGACCTGGGCCCCTTCGTCTCTCTGAGGCTATGCCTCTTTCTTACAGGTGACCTCAACAGAGGTTCAGATGGAGTCCTTTTAGTGTCCTTTTAGGAGCCTCCCCTGCAGTCTTTGTTCCTGAGATTTGCTCAGCTTTGAACTTTACTTTTCCCCATAGTTTGAAGTAGTTTGAATGAATTAAGCTTCAGGGTGTATTGCTGTCTGGTGGCTATCTGTAGAATCATAGATTTTAAAGTCAGAAGGAATCATGATTATTTAGCCTGAACTTTAGGGGATAGGGAAGTATGTGCCACTCTGTTGTCTCTAGTTAATGACATATTACATTAAATGTCAAGGTTGCTTAGAGCCCAGCATAGGATTTCTTTTGTGTGTGTGATTTTTCAAATGTAAATACATTACATTTCTTCTCCTTGAAGTGTTTCACAATCCAATGGATTTAAATTCGTTTAATTGAATGTACAGTATAGAAATTTCATCTATAATATAGATCATAAGAATGAACCTAGATGTAGGGGATATATACATATAATGGGTATTTCTAGTGCTTTTGCCACCAGATAGTCTTCAGATAATCAATCAGTTTTTGATTATCAGTATGTGACCCTTTGCTTTGCATTAGCTTCAGTATTCTCTATACAGAATTTCATCAACATCAGCATGGAACAAGATCCTAGCCTTACGGATTAGTTATGAAAGGGTGTTAAAAGGAAGCATATTCCTACTCTAGAGCTAATCCAACAGGTATAGGTGTCCATAATACTGAGTAAGTAAAAGTACTGCCTATTCAGGACAAGCCCAGTTTCCTGATGGAAGAGATGTGAATTACATTGCATGAGACCATGTCCTATTTGCCTAGGTCTGCACCTCTTAGTAGTATCTGTTTAAATGTTCTTGCAAGAGGGGGAAAAAAAGGTCACACATCTTCTAAGGTTCTCTAGATGTAGTTATTGCAATGTTTTCATTAAGGCTTTGTTGAAACTAAAATTTAGACTAGGTTGACAGAACAGGTGCTGTGCCTGTGTGGCTAAGCCATCATTTTGTGCATTATGTAGGCCTCCTTGTAAATGAAACACCTCAGGGTAGTTTTCAAAAATGCCTATGTGACTTAAAAGCCCACATCCTACTGAAATGGAGGTAGGTGCCTAAATCACAACAGTGCTATTGAAAAATTTTACCCTGTGTTTGTAAACCTTGGTATTAACGTTACAAGCAGATGTTCTTAGTAAGATGATGCTAATGGACAAAGCCGGTTATGGCACCCGTCTCCCTAGTTCAGTGGTTCAGATATTTGTCTAGTGAACTAAGGATTACAAGTTCAAATCTTGCTGGTGTGTAGGTAGCAGTTTCTGTCTGGTCTTTTTCAATACTTAGTCCCATGATGAGCACAGGGAACTGGACTTGATGACCTCTCAAGGTCCCTTCTACTCCTATGATTCCCTGCTGAGCCTTGTGTTCTTTGTTGGCCTTTGGCTAGTACATACCTCTCCAAATTTTTAAAACCCAAACCATATAGCTGTATAATATGGACTTCTCTGTCTAAACTTATGGGTTGGAAAAGACTTTAGGTGATTCTCAAAAGGAAAAGTCTCGGCTTGACAAAGCCCTGGCTGTGTTGATTTAGTTGGGATTGGTCCTGCCTAGAGCAGGGGGCTGGACTTGATGACCTTCTGTGGTCTTTTCCAACTCTATGGTTCTATGATTCTATGGAAAAAAAGCAATTTAAAAATGTGGGACCACAGTGATGCTATGTCAGTCTTTGCCAGTTGGGAACCTGGCCTCATTATATATACTTGTAAATAATACGGGCCTATGCATGAGCAAAGATGAATGTGTACTCAAACCATAATGAAAAATCAGTAACTTAAATAAAAAAAAACTCTCAGGAAACTGCACTAATAGGTAAAGATTAAGAATCAAATGCATACGGTCTCAGGATTAAAAAAAACAACTAAAGATTTCCTTCCCTGTGTTTTTGTATATTTTTAGGCTGTAAGCACTTCAGAGTGGAGACCTGTCTTGTGTGTCTCTGTCTCTAGCATAATATTTTAGCTAGCTAGCTAGCTAGACAAAGAAACTTTTATGCCTTCTTAGGTTTGTGTCTAGCACAGCCATTACTATGGTGTGTTTTGTACCTGGGGTTACTGCCTTGCTAGTCAGCAGAGTGGAAATCCACTTCTTGGTAATGTAGTCTTTTAAGTGTTCATGGATTGATGTAGAGAATAATACAGTCAATAGGACACCCCTTTTCACTGTTATACCTTAACACAGGTATAATCTTTTGGGGAAGGAGGGGGGAAATCACAGGATAAAGCATGGAGCATCTGATCAAGGAGAAATTGGCTTGCTGGTTATGAGCTCTCTTGTCCTTCAGATGAAACTTGAAAGAACTAGTAGTATATTAAACAGAAAAAGCCAAAGGAAAATGGGGTGTAGTATGGTATGATCAAAAAGCTGATAAAACTCATAGATAGAGAGTAACCTGACTTCACCATGCAAGCATAGCAAAATGAAAGAAAGGGTAATTGAAGAAGAATGAGGTTTGCTTTGGGGACACTGGAGCCCGACCTTGGATCCCTTTGTTCTAAAGGATTCAGTGTAAAGAACTTTCAGTGTCTGTAGCCACATGTCATTCTGGGAGAACTATGTTAGATTCTAGAGCAGACTAGCCTTTGTTATAGGTTTCCTAACACAGAACCAGTTCAGTTTGGTTGCAGTCTGTTGGTTCATTTTGCTATGTTGTATTCTTAGCTGTGGCTTCTCTCCTAAACCTCAATTCCAGTAAAATCAAGGCTGTGTTCTCCATTTTTGACCTTAGTGGCATAAAAGACAGAAGGCAATTTTCAGTGAAAACAGTCTAAATAACAAAGATAATTCAGACTCTGTTTTCCACAAATGAAGTATATTGCCGTGGTGAAAAGAGTAACTACTCTTGATTTAGATGCAGGTAGGTCACCCTTGTGACCATGTCACCCATTATAACTTCTAAGCCATTCCTTCTTGCATAATGTACAAAACCTTAGAAATGTTCAGAAAGTTGTTTCATGATGGAGTCTAATTGGATATTTGTAGAGTACTAAAAATAGAACACATAAATCGGGACTTTAGAGTAATGTAGACACTCTTTGTGACCCCATAAAAAAGTGAAGAAGTTGCAGGTGGATATTAATATCCTGCATACTGGAAGCACGGAAAGGCAAGAAAAGAGATTATTTGAGGTTTAAGTGGCATATAACAGCAGTAGTCACACCCTGCTTTGGAAGAAAACAAAGGCTTTTTCTTTTGTCAGACATAGTCTAGGCTGTAATTTAACAGTAGGTTTCTGCGTGTCTTCAGAAATCGCTGAAGAGATGACATAGCACATGTAGTGCATGGGTAAAAAGCTAAGCTAGTGGTCCTTCCCCCGCCCCCCGCCATCTCTGGCAGTGGGGCTGTTGATAGCACTGGAGGGTTCTGACAAGTTGTGCAGTTGTATAGCTGGTGCAGGGTCTTGTATTACTCTGCAAACTCTCTATGGAGAGAGGTAGAAGCCATATGGACTGCATGATATACCTGTTTAGTCTCCTGTATGTAGGTGCAGGATATGTATCCTATCCTTAGTTTATCATCTGTTGTGTAATATGTTGACTAATGGCGAAGTTGACTAAAGTCTCAGCTTGACAAAGCCCTGGCTGGGATGATTTAGTTGTGGTTGATCCTGCTTTGGGCAGGGGGCTGGACTCGATGACCTCCTGAGGTCTCTTCCAGCCCTTTGGTTCTATGATTCTAAGGTAGTTAAAATATTTTTAATCTTCTTTCCATCATCTTTAAACAGGCAGAATACTTGTAGAAGCCAGAATCCTTTGGGAATTAGAGAAAATGAAATGCATAGATAGGAGCAAATGTCACGTTTTCAGAGTTAAAGAGCAAGATTGGGCCCTTTGTTTTGTTTGCCATTGGTTTCATATTTGGAAGAGTTGGAAGGAAGAGTACTCTCATGATTAAGACACTAGACTGAAATGAAGGAGTTCTGGATTCCGTTCCCACCTCTGACACACAATCTGTTTATGATCTTGGACAAGTCATTTAATAATCTCTGTCTGCTTTCGTTTCCCTGTCTGCAAAATGGAGGGATTTTTAAAAATTTCACTCCTACACTACTTATATGTTTAGGGCAGGGGATAGTTTCTCCCTGTTTGGACATAGCCTAGTATGATAAGGCTGTGATAACAGATTCTTGGGAACTAGTGTCATATAAATAGTATTACTAATAAATTTTACTTTCTTTGCACTGGTGGGATCACCATAAATTTTGGAAATATAAAAATAAACAGCAAATGCATCTCAGTGTATCATTTGAATATTACAACCATTTACATCCTAAGCAAGTTTAGTTGGTTAGAAAGAAGAAAATTATTTTATTTAAAATGAAGCTTTGCTTTTTAAAATTTATGAATTAGATTTTGTCAATTAGCATGTCTTGTGTACTCAGTAAAACTATGGCATCCAGTAATTCTGAACTTGCTGAAAGATCTGAATGCTATTTTAAAACCACTGCTCTGTATTCTGAAAGCAAGCTTTTTATCATGAAACTAAGGTTTTGTCATGTGAAATAAAATGTTGGTAACAATAACTTCCAATTTAATTTATTTTCTTTGCCATACAAATTCTTTCAGCTTGCATGAGTATATGAAATATTAAATACCACTTTTAAAGGAAGTGGGGGAACATAAAGCATGTAAAAATGGGGGGATGTCAACATGCAAGAGAGTTAGATAATTATTTATTTCTGGGCTATTCCTTGAGGCAGAATTGCTCTGTAGCTTACTTTTCCTCTTTTATTTCATGTTCATGATGTATTTAGTAAATAAACAATAGCAAATCTAGTTGTGTAGTATGTAAGCTTTAGTAAAAAGGTAATTGACAGTGAAATTTGATAGTTGTGTTTTAGAGAGGAAAATGTGTGTTCAAGATCCACAAAGATGTTTTCCTTGTTCCTTTTAAGGCTAGTTGTGAGTGGACTGTGCGTCTACATCCAAGGGATAAAATGTGGCCTTTAATTCTGACTTTTGCCAGTCTGTGCTTTAGAAAAAAACAAATACTTTTAATTGCTCTTACTATTTTGGTCTCGCCTGAAGGATTTTGAGCCATGTGCTGTACAAAGACATAGACAGACAAGTCTTGGCCCAGTGAAGCTTACAATCTAAGGTTTCATTCCTGCAAAGCAGTGCTGGGCAACCTGCGGCCATCAGGGTTGCAAGCGTGGCCCACAAGACATTTTATTCACTGTTGCTCACACACAGGGTTGCCAGATTCCAGTGTTTTTCATGCGTGTAGTTTTATTCCTATCAGTATTACTAAAGTGACACATGTGAACTGAGGTGCATACTGATTGCACACCACGATGACCATGAGAGCCATGTGCTTCCTCTGCCTGTAATCAGAGTACTTCTTCGGATCAGTCAGGGCGCCCCACAAATTCTAAATACGCAAGTACAGTCAGTAAAACTACCCTATCCCAGGAAACCATCTTGGTTATGACATTCTTGTGGTCCAGTAAGATGGCGGGCCACTCATGCAGCCGACTCACTAGTCTAAGTTGCCCATCACTGCTGCACATACTTAATGCACCTGCTTGCTTTTACTAATATGAATAGTCCCATTGAAATTCATGGAGCTATTTAGGGCAGTGTAGTTAAGCATGTATTAAGTGTGTTTGGCCCTGATACCGTGCATACTTATGTATACTTTAACTTTACACTTGTGAGTAGCCCATTTGGCTTCAGTGGGGATACTTGTCTAAAGTTAAGCACATGCTTGTTTGCTGGTTTGGGGAATAAGGCTTGAGTCCTGAAAGCAGCTAAACCCGTTGGATCTTTGCATCTGGGGAAAGCTTCTTGAAAGATCTTGAGTTGTACAGTGCAGAAATCCTTGCCGTCAACACTATTGGTATACTGGGAATTAATAATAAAAAATGGTTTTCTGATAAAGACTTGTCTACATGGCACCACCGACTGAGCTATAGGGTTATGAATTGCAGAGCACTATAAAGTGTTGTACTTTAACTGCCCCATGTGGACCCTGCTGAAGTGAACAAAAAAGGTGCTTAGTTCACACTGATGTAGCCCCATGTCAAACAGATTTCCTTTGGAGCCTCTGCTAGCCTTTTATTTAAATGTGGCAATTGGACCTCCACCATAGTACCATTTATTTTCACATGTAAAGCAAATAACTTTCAATGCTAATTAAAGTGATCTCTTATTTTATCTAAGAGTTTTGCATTATTTATCTAAATTCTCTTTTATGGATGAGAGTTCTGAGTTTGTTCATTAATGAACACTTAGAAATAATATAAAATTAGACCTTATGAATTCTTTATGAGAGAAAATTTACCAGGATCATTTTTCCTGGCATTTAGGTTCTGTGTACAATTTATTATACATGGATAATATATTTGACTTCTCAGTCCTCGAAATAATCTGTCTGTGAACGCTATAATCATATTTCTCAGAATTTTCCCCAGATTTTGCTTTCTTAGGAAAAGTCTATATATGGAATCTTTGTAAAACACTGTTCTTTGGCTTTTATAAACAGATATTTAGTTTTCCATGCTCTGTTTATTACTGTATCTTTTGCTGTGTTCAGCAAATTCCCAGAATGTTACCTCTATAAAGGGGGGGTGCACATGTAATTCAGATAAGAGTGGGTTTTTAAGGAAATTATTTGTTTCTATAAAGAGTTTTCACTCTTCTCACTTCAACACATGGACTCTTTTTGAGACTGTAGAGAACAAATTTTGTACATATAAAATATATATTTACATTTATTGAGCCATTGGCTATTGTTTATGCATGCAGTAGGAAGATAAGCCTGCCTTAAAGGATTTGTGGGTAGTTTTCTAAATGATTCATTAACTGTTCTTTGTAATGGTAGATGAATGCTACATATTTACTGTACTAACAACTAAAAATGTATGTCAGTTATCAGTATCTTATTTAAGCATTATAATATTTTTATTTACATTTTACATGCAAGTATTCTTTGCATTATTGTTGAAACTAATGTTTTATCAGGAAGATTAAATCTTCTATACTAGAAATATTTATATGAAAATTCATAAGAATTATTTCTTAAATATTATTTTGAATGTAGGAGCTGCTGTGGTGGATTTTTGTTGACGTTCTTTGCGGGGGGTTTATACCATGCTTTGTGATGAGCTGTGCTTTGCAAAACACTAGCAAAACTTATGCGGTCTTTCTAAGCAACAAAGTATTTCTTTGTGCAACCTGTCAAATTAAAATACCCTGTAGTTTGCTGATGTATTACCCTAGTGAGAAAAGTAGTACACCAAGAAATAATTTTAGAAACTGGGGGTCTGATGAAACACATCTTGAATTGAGGAGAAGGCTTGCCTTCATTGGAAATAGATTATTATTTCATGTCTATCAAACTTGAAATTCTGTTTTGGTCACATGGAAGATTAAAACAAATCAAATTAACTTTTGCTTGTGCTTGCATAGGTAATATTCAAATTAATCTTGGCTTCTAAATGACAAATGTATACAGTAGCTATAATTAAACTTTTTCTAGGCTATTGTGCACATATAGAATTATAATAATTGACATCACTAGTATTGTTTTCCATACCACAAGACTACAGCAAAAAGTGCCCTAGTTGAATAAATTAGAGACCAAGGATATAGGATCATTTCACAGTTAAACAAAACAAAACCAACCAGGATTCATCTATTGTGAAGGACACTTCATCTTGAACTGTAACCAACAGCTTTTTAAAAGACGCCTTCATAGTGAGATTTTTTTTTAAGGCACATATTTGTTAATCTGTGTATGAAGAATGATGTTGTTAGAGGTGGCTCAGAGTGCCAGTTCCTTAAAAAAAGTCCTTCATAATATCTGTATATGTGCGTATATATAGATATTATGGGAAATTGCTCTTGCAGCATAACATTTTAGGACAAGCAACATCTGTCTATATTGCATTAAATAAATTAGTCTACAGAAACATTGGAAACGTTGACCTAGGTGGCTCATGCTTTAAACAACTATGTAAAACACTGTTTCAGGGAAAGTGTATGTGGGGGAGGGGAACTTTGAGGTTAAGTGACTTGTATTTTTTGCATTGATTTGGTCAATATTTGTTTAGACCTTTTGATCTGTTAAGATGAATGTTTGGTTCCTCTGTCTGCAAGACATTTGTGGAAATGAGCTACATCTCCTTAGTGATTCTTCCCTAGTAAGAGAGATGAGTTTGGTAAAAGATAATAATGAAAGGACCTTTATAGTAATTCAAACACTGTGAAACAAAAAGTTTGTCCAGGAAATTATGGGAGATGCTTTTCAAAAATGTTGATGTGGTGAATAATAACTCAACATATTTTTTTTCATTGAGAATAGGGAGAAGAAATAAGTGGTTTGATTAACATCATTTTTAAATAATGTATTTGTTCTCAAGTAATGCAGACTAGGTTCCAACAACATTTTGATGTTGAAGAGATAGTAAGCTACTACACCTACCTTGGGACACACAGAACTAACCCGCAATATGTCTGAGTTTAGAAGTGCGATGATGGGGATGTCTGAAAAGGAGTATTAAGAGTGTTATTTTTGTTGTCATACATAATTTAATTTTTTAAATGGCTTGTCAGCAAATATAGCCTAAGTAAACATTATCCCTTCATGCCAATAAGAACTTGGAGTGCTTTCTCTGATGCAGAACTGCTTTTATACACAAGTCCTCAGAAATCTCTTCTACACGAAGGAAAGACTTAAATAATTTAGTGAAAATCATTGTGTCGCAGATGTTTGTTATGAACTTTTCATAACTTTGGTAATATTTTTGAGTTCCCATCAGTTTTTTTTCTTTTTCTCTACATGAGAGAACAAGAAGACCGTTACTTTTAAAAACTCACATCATCACAGTAATTCAGTAGAAAGCAAATCTTGGGCCTGACTTTTCTTTTACACTGGTGAAAATGAGACATTTTTTTGGAGGTTAATGGAGTCGAACCAGAGAAGTGAGAAGAGAATAAGGCCCTAAGATGTCACAGTAATAAATGCTGAGATATCGACAGTGAGGAAAACATCTTAAAGAAAATGTATTTGCTCAAATGCAAAACGTTATAATTATCATTAATACAAACAAAAATTGCAATATAGAAATTAAATGCAAGTCTTAAGGGTGACCTATACATTTGCTTGGCATTGAAGATAAACTTCCAAAAAACATAGTACCTTATGTGAAATTTTTAACCACTAGAATAGCAAGCACTGGATTTTATCTTTTATGGATTTTAAAATCAAAGACCAAGGAGTGAATGTTTAACAAGAGCAGCTAGCAGGCTTTTTGCTTCTGTTACTAGTAATACAATGTCAGCTTTTATTTCTCAATGTACTGCTTTGAGACCCATTAACTTCTCTAGTAAAGGATCAAGTCTTAAAACATTTATTCTTACATTTCAGCTAATTTTTTTTAATTGAACCTTTATTATAGTGGTTCATATTTCCGTAAAGGGTTTTTGTTAACCATGCCCACTCAGAACAACCGGTCTCTAAATTTATTTTGTTAATTTTCAGTTGTGAACTGGATAAAATACTGGGTTTTGAATCTTTTGGTTGAGGCAAGCATTTGTAACTGCACAAATCTATTATAACCACTGTTAGAATGTAGAATGTAGAAATGAACCAGCCAAAATGCAGAAGTTATAGAAGTTCATAAAGACAAGCATGTAAAATGGTCATAGTTTATCAAAAGAGGATGATTTTAATTCATTACTATTTGGGGATGATTAAAATGGAGTTAAAATGGTCACATTGGACCTAATCCTGCAGAGTTTCTTCATCTCCCTTAGGCATGAGTCAGAGTAAAGTTTACTCATCACTTCAGTAGAAAATGCCAGTAGAAAATATGAACCAAGATTTCATTATATTAAATCAATTTTATGCAGTTGTGTGAATACGACATAAAAGAGAGAATTTTGCTCAATTGAACTGTAACTCCCAAAACACATTTGTTCACCAGAGCGAGAGAGAACCACATCCACAATAGACTACTAGCAAAGCTTACTGAGTCTGGAATAAGTACTGGATTTAAGGTTAGGGAGGTACAGAAATTGAGGACAGTACGTGTTCCCTTCACTCTAAATCTTTTAATAGCATGTATAAGGGCATGTCTACACAAGGAAATAATTTCAAAATAAGTACAATCAAAATAACGCCCGAAATAACAAAAATCGAAATAGCGCGTCCGCACTATGGGAGAGCATCAAAATAACTCAGAATTATTTTGAAATCGTGCGTCCATTCTGATTGGAGCCTGCTTTGGATTTAGAACCCCCACAAGCACTCCGGAGAGGGGACCAAGGGGGGGGTACTTCTGTGGCTGCTTGGTCACGCAAATTGAGACACATGGTTTCAGGAGCTCCTCTGTATGTCTGCGTCTCACATGCCGCTCCTACACTGCCTCCCCCGTCACAGGACACCACACCAATGCAGTGTGCTCTGGTTGCCCTTACAGACGCCACAGCACTGACATCATGGACCCGGAGCTGCTGCAAAGCAGTGCCATGCTCACAGGCCTTGTGCTGAGCCTCATGGCAGAGTACTTCCAAATCGCCTGCATGCTGCTCCAGCAGGACGACGACCAGCCCCAACTGGAGGACTTCTACACCCAGGTTTTGGCGCTCCTGCTGTTACAAATACCCCTTATCCCGTGGACACCCTGGAACACAGTTTCTGGCAGAGGGAAACCTGTTCAGACTAGTGGGACTGCACCATCCTGCAGTGATGGGATAACCAGCAGTGGCTCGAGAATTTCCGTATGTGGAAGGCCACCTTCCTGGAGCTCTGCAGATGGCTCGCCCTTGCCCTCAAGTGACAGGACACCTGACTGCGACCCGCCATTCCCTTGCAGAAGCACATCGCCATTTCCCTATGGAATCTCGCCACACAGGACAGCTACCGTTCTGTTGGGAACCAGTTCATCGTGGGGAAATCTACAGACGGGGCCTTGCTCCTGCAGGCATCCAACTCTATCAACACCATGCTGCTACGGGAGGGTCATCTCTCTGGACAGCCTCGACACCATCATGGATGGCTTTGCTGCCATGGGCTTCCCCAACTGCAGGGGACCATAGATGCACTCCTATCCCAATCCTAGCCCCTGACCACCATGCCTCGGCCTATATAAACAGGAGGGGGTACTTTTAGATGGTTTTGCAAGCCCTGGTGGACCACAAGGGCCTTTTCACGGACATCAACATCGGGAGGTTGGGGGAGGCACGTGTGACGCTCGCATATTCTGGAACTCCTGCCTGTTCCAGAAGCTGCACGCTGGCACTTTTTCCCCCGACTACACCATCAGGGTTGGGGACATGTGGACATGACAATGTGCATCCTGGGTGACACAACCTACCCCTTGTTCCCCTGGCTGAAGCCCTACACAGGCAGCCTGGACCCTACCAAGAAGCATTTCAATGCCAGTCTCAGCTAGTGCTGCGTGGTCAGGGAATGTGCATGCGGCAACTTGAAGGGGAGGTTCCAGGAGTCTCCTCGCCCACCTGGGTCTCACTGAGCACAACATCCCCTGCTGTGGGCTCCACAACCTTTTTGAGAGCAAGGGGGAGACGTTCCTGCCAGGGAGGGGGCAGAGGCTGAATGGCTGGCCGGGGCTTACGAGCAGCTGAACACCATTGCAGTTCGAGCACATCAAGGGGCTCTGCTTATTTGGGAGGCCTTGAGGGAGAGTTTCAGGCAACGCCAGCTATGAGCTTCTTACCCAGGCCTCTCCGCAAGTGGTCCCTGCAGTGCTGCTACATGCCTTTCCTCTCCCAGCCTCTCCCTTGCCTTGCTCTGCCTCTCTTTCTACCTTCCCCCCTGCCCTGCAGAGCAAAGAATAAAGCCTTTTGTTGATGATGATGAAAAAACAAGACTTTATTTGGGGGATATAAAATGGCAGAGGGGGAGGCTGGGTAAAGAACCTGGAATGCGGAAGGAGGGGGAAGGGGCTCAGGAATGAGGCTGGGAGTGCAGGCACTTGCCAGCAGATGTACAGACGCCCCAAGGGAGCATTGCTTCACCCATGTCCTGGGGACAAGCAGGCATGGGAAGGTGCGGTCCAGGCCAGGAACCTGCGGGCGGGAGCAGGGGACAGCACAGCTTGGCCTCCTTCTGTGTCCCGCACATACCGGGTCCAGCACTGGCAGGTGAGAACTTCTATTCCTGTCTGCTATGGGGGGGTGGGGGGGAGATGAGTGTGTGAGCAACAGAGGCAGCTGGCCGGAGAGAGTGCTACTGGGGTCCTTCTTTTTCCTCCCTTTGGCAGGTTCCCCTGCAGGGGATCGGTCTCCTTTGCATCACTGCGCTCGACTGGGAGCGGATGCTGCCCGAGTGTAGGCATGAGCCTGTACTGTGTGCGGCACTGCTGTATGGTTCCATGACCCCAGACTCCTCAGTGGTGGTTTGTTATAGGAAACCATGGAGTCTGGAGTAACGCAGTCCTCTCCAGGAACCTTGTGAGAACGATCAAAGGGTTCCTGTGTGAGAGCATGATGGAGCTGGGTGATCCAGACTAGCTCTCCATGTGCACTCAGATGCACAGGCTGTTGTGCGACCCCCAGGCTAAGTCGGCTGAGTGAGGAGTTTCCCACCTGTCGCCTGCCCCCACGTGTGTATAGGGAAAGTTATAGAACTCACTTGAAGTGCCTTCCCCAACTTCGTCCAATCCCTGGAAGACATCCTGAGTTGGAGGACCGGCTCCAGGGTGAAGAGCAGCTCCTGGCTTGCAGGCATGGTCAACTGGCTGGCCACCTCTTGCTGCTCCTCCTCCTCATTCTGCTCCATAACCCCACCCTCATGGAGTCTGATGCTGGGTGTGCCCTGGCCGAGACTTGACAACAGCAGGGGAGGGGGGTGACCACGTCCCCTCCTAGGATGGTGTCGAGCTGTTCGTAGTAGCATCACGTGTGCGGGGCCACTGCAGAGTGTCCTCTCTACTCCCTGGTCTTATGACAGGTCTGCCTGAATTCCTTAATTTTCATGCAGACCTGGTTAAGGGTCCATGTCTGTCCCTTCTCAGCCAGGCTGGCAGCCATCCGGCTGTAGATCTCTGCTTTCTGCCTTGTAGTGCAGAGATCCTGGAGGTTGGTCTCCTCACCCCAGCCTTCGATGAGACCCAGGATCACTGCACCAGTTCAGGCCGGTGCTCGCTTGCATTCCTGGCCACTTGCAGCCGAGGGTGCTGGCTGCAGGAGTGCTAGCAGCCGTGGGGGGCTCAGAGGCAGCGCTGGGGACTGCCATTGCTCCTGGGATGGTGGCATGAGGCTGGCAAAGGTCTGCTCCTGCCACAGGCCCTTTTCCTGCAGCCTGCTACTTTAAAAGAGCCTAAAGAGAATGGGAGCAGTGGAGCTGGCAGGTGTGGCCAGAGCAGCCACAAGTGCAGCTGTGCGGCGCCTCTGGATGCCAATTATTTCAAAATAGCCACAGCTGAGCGTCCACACTAATGCTCTTTCGAAAGAAGTGTTATTTCTCCTGGAAAGCAGGGGTACAGATTTTGAAACAATCAGCCCATTATTTTGAAATAACGGGATTGGTAGTGTGGATGCTCTGCTTGTTATTTCAAAATAGTGTAGACCGTGGCTCAGTGAATATGCATCTGAAATGAATATAGTCTGGATGACTCCCTTCTGACAACAAAAATGAATACATGACCCTAGGAGTAGAGACCGAAGCCTGAGCCTGCCCAAGCCCAGCTGTCCTGGGACAGGAAGCCAGAGCTGAAGCTCTCAGACATCTGCTTTGGCCCTGGGCAGCGATACTTGGATTTCCGCTTCAGCCTGGGGCTCGGCATATCTAATGCCAGCCCTGGCAACCCCACTGAAATGAAGTCCCAACCTACAGTTTGAAAACCATTGATTTAGAATGAAGTAGGGAACATATTTGTTGGTCAATGTCCAGAACAAGGGATGGACATTTTCTGTGTGGGTATCTAAAGATGTAGGCAGGTTTTGATCACATGATTTGGCTGTGGTGGTTCTGCCTGGAATCTGTTGATGTTTTTACAAAGTTATTGTTATGAAGCCATCACCTACCTACGTGCGCTGATTTTTACTTTCCAGATCATTCTGTTTCATGTATTTGCCATGTCTTTTTGTCATCCATACTGAAAGGTCTTCAGTCATTGAAAACTATTAACCAAAGTGGTTGTTTCTTGCTGCGCCAATTAATTTAAAAATAGCCAATCAAATTTGTTCATGTCTAATTATAAGCAAAGGGAATATTTGATAAGTGAGGTATCAGAAGCAATACTGAATTACATAAATTCACAACCATTTTGGTGTGTTTATTTCTAGTGCTTCTTTAGTTTAAATCATGTAGAATGCTTTAATCTGCCTGGCATCAGTCTAGTTTAGAATACTTTTTTCCCCCTCCAAAGTTTTGTAGGGAATTATTAAACCTGCCTTGTCACAATATGTACTTTACTGACTTTAAAAAAAGAAAGCAAAATTAAGTCTTAGGTAATTATTGTAATTATAGGATCAGATCGACAAGGGTTCAAACTGTATGGTATCTCAGTACTCTTAAGTCTCTCTTGGATTTTTCCTTTATCTCTAAATTTCCTTGTCCTGTGTTACTGGTAGTCTCTCATGCTTGGTAGTACTTTATATCACTGAATATCTTCTGCTCTCTTTCATAATCAGGGACCTTGACTACCTTGGGGATTTTCCATGATTACAGACATCTGCCTAGCTACACCAGTGCAGCCCCTCCCGTAGACAGAGAAAACCGCGGTTCGCACTGGTACAGTTTACCCTAGTCAAGATAGTGTCCCTCAGTGCACATGTAGGATTTCCTCATCAATACTCATGAATGCACTGGTAGAGTTATACTGAAGTATGTAGTTAAAGTTCATCGTGGGGAAATCTACAGACAGGGCCATGCTCCTGCAGGTATCCAACTCTATCAACAATATGCTGCTCTAGTCCTTGGTCCTGCAAATGCGCATGCGCGCGCACACACACACACACACACTTCAGTTGTGTGATTAGTCCTACTGATAGCTCGGATGCATCGGTGTTTGCAATACTGGACTCTTATTCTGTAATAGAAAAGACCATTTGAATCTGGTTTTTAAAAAATTGTGGCTTTACATTTCAAGATGGAAAAGTGTTTTGATTTTTATCTGTATTCCTACTTTGTGAGCCATTTGAAAGCTCCGATAGAATCCAAAAGACACTTGGGAATTATAGCAAACACTAGAATACTCACATCCATGAAGTTTGAGGGTTCAGTGCCTTATTCTGTAAAGAGGAGATATTCCATTAGTGAAAAATATAACTGGAGAATACAGATAATCATTTCAGCCAGTGAATGGTGTGTCTTCTGGGATCAGGGTGTTATTACTTGAAGGCGATCCAAACAACAACTATTTGCAGATTAAATGCTCCCATTTAATTTGGTGTCATTGCACTTTGTGATACAGTTATTAAATAGGCAATATATTTTACCTTTTCTGTATAGACCTCTATATTTACCTCTTCTGCTTTAATGAAACTGTAATTTTAATCATGATTATTACCTTAAATTATAATTAAATTCATGCTTAAATATACATTTATGAAAATGGTTGTGCGATGAAAACAGAAATTAGCTTTGCATTAACCAAAAAAGGAGGATTTTTCACTGCTTCTTAGTATATGCTCACAGCCAAAGACTAGCATGACCTACTTTATAACAATAACAGCGGAATCAAGCACCCCCCCTTTTTTTAAGTGTCTGAATTGGCTGCGAAAGCTACCTACTTATTGGTGTGTTAGTATCTTTAAAATAGCAATTGAGTGTGAAACTTCAGGCAGTTTTTTTTTTTTTTAGATAATTAGCACCATGGAGCCTCAGGTGTCGAATGGCCCTACATCCAGTACGACCAATGGACCCTCCAGCAACAGTAGAAACTGTCCTTCCCCCATGCAGACAGGGGCTGCCACAGATGACAGTAAAACCAACCTCATAGTCAACTATTTACCCCAGAATATGACGCAGGAAGAATTCAGGAGTCTCTTTGGGAGCATTGGTGAAATAGAATCCTGCAAACTTGTGAGAGACAAAATTACAGGTATGTTCTTAAATATTTTTGACATTGGCTTAGATTCATGTTTCTACTTTACATAATCCTTTGGGCAACAAAACTTTGGTGTTTTTCAAATGTTCATAATTTTTTTTGTGTCGTGTCTAAGTGCATACAGTGGACAGCACAGTAATTACCTTTACTGACTATTCCCATAATGGAAAATATTGCCAATACCTGAGTCAGCTTCCTGCAGGCAGTAAACCTTCAGTGGTGACTACTGTGTATATATTCAGATTGCAGGAGAAACCAGTTCTGTTTCAAGCCACATAAAGAGCTGAAAAAAGAATAACAACTAGGATTTCTAAAAAATGTATAATGTTGTATTTATAAAACATGACTAAGAGGCCAATTTTGTATAGTTTCATAGCCCATTTGGTTCCATTCCCTTTCCCAGTTCTCCTTCATTTTTATTTATTTTCCCTAACTTGAAAAAGGATAGTCTAAATCTTTTGCTGTGTTTTTTTTTTTAATTATTATTATTGTGTTGTGTTTATGGTTGTGTTCTCCGATGCTTTTATCCAGTCTTAGCTCTTTTTCTTTTGGAGTAAAATCTGATGATAGGTTTGCCTCCAGAAGATTCAGAAATACACCCTTTCGTTATAATCTAGATCTGTATCAAAGAGAAAACTGCATGTTCTCCCATAGGGAAGGCATGAATAGAAGAGGAAGGACTGTTGTATGCTCAAACTTTGCTGCAGAACTGCAATCATAGTTATACATTAGTGCACATCATTTATGTTTAAAAGGCAGTGGAATGAACCATCAGCCTTTATAGCTACTTAGGAAGATTACATGGCCTTTTACTCCCGTTCTAAAGGAAAAATGGATAAAATGTCCAGTGTTTGGTACATCACCGATATCATAATTCATGACGTAGCATAAATACGTGGAAATTGCAGTCACTGTACAATATTTGAACCTAATGTTCCCTCATGCCCTGCTAGTAGCAGGGTATTGTCTACGTGAGGATCCGTGAATCTATGTGTGTGATACTGTGCCATTTGCAGGTTTAACAACTCCCTTTCTGACATATTGCATACCGCAGCCACGTCCGAGCCAGTTTCACATGTCTATCCATGTTTTAAGTAAACCAGCACAGGAACTGCCCCTAAGAAACTACAGAGACTCTTGCCACATTTCCTTAACCATACCAGAGAGGTTGAGGATCTTGGAAAAGGAAGGGTTTCCAAAATAACTGGGTCCTCCCACACAGAACATACTCATAGAGGGCTGTGGGTAGAGAGGGATGTAAAACCAGAGTGTGCATTTTGAAGAGAGAGAATTGTCTTGTGAATGAAGGATGAAGACAAACAGTGTTACTCTAACAATCACGTAGCCCTTGCATGGACAGTCTTAGTGCAATACACTTAGTGCTTTTGAGTGTGAAATCATTCCTTTTATTTCTTTTTTCCCATTTAACATTGAGACACGTAATAAATGGAGGTAGCCCTGGAACAAATCACATTCTCAAAATGTTGTTCATCAGTACTCTCTTCTGCACATTGATTGTTACGTATTTACCTCAATGCTCCCTCACAGACAGCTTCAGGAGTGCAAGGGAGAAAAGGATTTTTGGGGACTTTTGTTTGGGCTTGTGCTTTATTTAGACTGTGAAATGCTCTAAGTATTTCTTAAGATTAGAGCTGCCTGCATAATATGGGACCTAACACTATATATTCCCTAGATATTTGCTAGCATGGTTCACAATTAGTGACAAAATTATTTTTTCTTTCCAGTCCAAAAAAAAAAAATCTGAGGAACTAAAATTACAGCACTGCGCACTGGGGTCCAGCTGCAGTGCCCAGCAGCTTTGCCACCTCTGTGCACACCGGGCTCCACTTGCAGCACCCAGCATCCCCACTGCCTCTGTGCTCCTATTCCTGTTGCTGCGCCAGGCCACCCCGCTGCCTCTGCATGCCAGGCTCCTGCTGTCCTACTACCACATGCGGGGCTTCCACTCCCCTACCAGGAACACCCACTGCCCTACCGGGAACACCCACTGCCCTGTCAGCCTGCAGGGCTCCCAGGCGCTAGTTCTCCACGGAGAGTCTCTGGTCAAGGGACATCCGTGGTCCTGCTGGACCATGGATGTTGCCAGACCAGAGAGTCCCAGTTAAGAGAGTTTCAACCTGTATTATTTCTTTGGTGGGATGAAAACCCTGGATGTTGTCTTAGGCTTTACTTCATTTCCTGTATGTTCTGTATTCTCATGGTTTCGTGCCGCCTCAAGGACTCTGTCTTATTAGTAGAAGTTTCAAGAAAATGCCTGTACTAGCTTTGGACATGCTTCTGGGTGGCTCTGCCGCTAGAAATTTTCTTTTACTATAAATTGGATCATTCTTTGTGATGGGATTCATGGGCAACCAGTTTTCCTAGAGTTAGATTGAAATAAAATTTTCAAAAGCATCTCAGTTGTTTACGGTCTCCATCCCATTCTCCAGAATGATTTATGCACTTAGGAGCCAAAGTCTCATGGAATTCAATAGGCTTCAGTGATTGAAAATGGAACTTAGGACCCCAAATAATGTAAGCACCTTTGATATTTTTACACAAGATAATTTCTCTCCATTCCATTCCAAAGTCCCAATGATCTGAAGTTTGAGGAATAGATTTGGTTCTTTTGAGACTCAGTTTTTCACAATTACCATGTTCGGTTTCATTATGCTAATAGAAAACTCTAATGTGGGTTGTTGTTTTTTCCTGAGGTTTCATTTCCCCTTCAACTTGAGTTCACCATGCAGTGAAAACACCTGCCTCAACATCTCAGCCTAGTTCCCCTCCATCAGAAATGCCTCAGAGCAAACGGAATAGTACGGGCTCTTACCTGTCAATTGTAGCTACTGGTCTCTTCTTCCTATCTCTAGCATAGCTACCTGGAAAACCAGTCCATTCCTTCCCTCCACTTACTACAGTCACATATTCCCAAGCCCCTTAACCTAGAAGTTTGGGAGTAGCAGGGATTAGAATGTTAAATAAATACAAAAACAAAATTTATCCAACTGTCTACACTATGGGGCTACGTCTACACTGGCCCCTTTTCCGGAAGGGGCATGTAAATTTCACTAGTCGTCGTAGGGAAATCCGCGGGGGATTTAAATATCCCCCGCGGCATTTAAATAAAAATGTCCGCCGCTTTTTTCCGGCTTTTAAAAAAGCCGGAAAAGAGCGTCTAGACTGGCCCCGATCCTCCGGAAAAAGTGCCCTTTTCCGGAGGCTCTTATTCTTACTTCAAAGTAGGAATAAGAGCCTCCGGAAAAGGGCACTTTTTCCGGAGGATCGGGGCCAGTCTAGACGCTCTTTTCCGGCTTTTTTAAAAGCCGGAAAAAAGCGGCGGACATTTTTATTTAAATGCCGCTGGGGATATTTAAATCCCCCGCGGATTTCCCTACGACGACTAGTGAAATTTACATGCCCCTTCCGGAAAAGGGGCCAGTGTAGACGTAGCCCGGGTGTTGGCCTCTGGTTGTGATACACAGTGCTAGACAAGCATGTCCCCCAAGAGGTTCACCAACACACAGTGTTGTCATTTTCATCATGATGAGCATAAACAAGTAAAAAGACAAGACTGTATTCATACAGTAGACTCAGTTAACAAGTTTGATTGGCTCTTGGCCATGTATTCAGTAGTGAAATGCAAGTGGATAAAAATCAAGGCTGAAATATGTTTCAAGTTTGTTATATGAACATTCTTTGTAGGAGTGAGAGCTTGTCAGAATGACTGCCTTTTAAATGATTATCTGCTTTATTTTATTATTGACATCAGGCAACATAATTTTTTGAAGATGTACTGCAGAATAAATTTAACTACCGTGCACATTAAATTCTCTTGACATGCTTGTGGACTTAAGCAAAGCTCTGAAACAGTTTATGTTCAATATGCCTGTGGATTTTTGCACATTTTTATTCAGAAAATCCATTTTTTGTAGTGGATAGTTCTTTGTTTTTTCAGTGAATAAGTAACATAAAATATATACAAGGTGTACAATAAAAAGCAGGGACTGAGAAGTGAGCCATTTTTAACAAACTGGAGCACGTTCTGTGAAGGATGTTGAACTCCTTCATATATAATTGCTTTTTCCATCTTGCTAGTAAAATAAAGTAAATTGATTATAAAGTAAAAGCAAATGTGAATTAAAGTTGTGCTTAAGGGATTTTTTAATAAGTGCTTTCAGAAAAATAAAAGGGCATATTTCAAATGTGATCTAAAATTGTTAGTTTGGCAAAATCATATGAAATCGCAGAGGAGAGTGAACATTTAGCGAGGCAAATAAAAGATACTGTTTTCCCCATGTTGTTAAGGAAATGCACAGATTTTAGTAAGATATTATTTATTCTCCCAAAATATTTTACAAGGTGTTCAAAGCTAAACAAAATCTGTTAAACATACAGGGTCCCCTTGAGAGAATTTATAATCAAGACTGTTGTGCCATTATTTTAATAGCGATTAAACAGTTACTGATGATCTGTTCAGTCTTCATACAGGCCTTTCCAGAGCAGTCATAAGATGTTTAAGAAAACTAATTCATGATGATACCACTTGCTTAGGAAAGACACATGTTTAAACAAGCGTGCGCCTTTATTACTGAAAAAATGCTAATTTGGTGGTACGCTGAACTCCATTGAACAGGAATGACAGATTCCAAGACAGCCTCTAATTTGGTATTCAAAACCAAAATTGTGAACTTCAGTTTTGTTTGGTAGCTTTTCTGAATAGGCAGGATATACAGCAGCTTTTCAAAAAGATGCTAATGATTTGAAAGTGGAGGTATAACTCAAGCATGCAATTTAATTACGGGGGAGAGGTTCAACTGAAAAATGTACTTCAGTTGCAGACAATTTAAGGAAAAGACACAGGGAAAAAGAAAGGCCACAGATATTTGCCATCATTGGCAGGGAGTTTTAATAAAAGCAGAACTTGTGGTTATAAAGTGTGCTTATTAAATTCTTCATTTGCACTACCTAATTAATTCCAGCATTTTAAATTAACAGTGAAACTGGTCCCTGCTGTACCATTTCATAGCTACAGCATATTTCGTCCAGCAATCCAGTAGTTCAGGTTTAATCAGCTGCTCTCCAGAAGTGAAAAAGAAGGAACTTGAGTGAGGAAACTAAATAGCACAAACATTTTAGAACAGCAGCGTATGAAATAGATTGCCAACTTAGAAACAAAGCAGGTTTTAGACAATTCAGATCATGTAGGCATTACAGTTGCTGTTATAAATATTATAGAACAATGTGGGAGTAGCAAACTCTTGTAATAAATTTTATACCTTTCCAGAAGGCTAGTGTACATAGACTCAGTCTGTGGAAAATAAGGGCATATCATGGAATACCAACAACAAAATTTAGAATAATCAAAGATCTTTTATGATGCTGAATGTGCGGTTGGTGATAGTGATATCATCAGCCAATGATTTGTAGTGACAGTCAGATTAAGACAAGGATGTTCCCACTATTGTTTGCACTGGTCATTAACTGCATCTTGAGGAAAATAACCACAGAAAGCAACCAAGGAATTTTATGGACAAATGCTAAGGTGCAATTGGAGTACCTTGTTTTTGCTGATGACTTTGTTCTGCTCAGTTCAGCACTTTATTTTCAGGAAGAACTCCCCCTCTCTCCCAGCTTTTTGTAGAAGTGTAAAACAAATCATTTTGTTCATCAGCAAGGGAAGGATAAACTACATAGCTCTCAACATTCCAAAAGCAGCCATCTGGAGAGATGGAGAAACACTGGAAGAAATAAGTCATTTTACTTATCTGGGGACCAAGATGTGCTATATTAGTCACACCATTCTAGATGGTCAGCAACAAATAACAAAAGCCGCAAACAACTTTCATAAACTTGAAAAGATTTGGAAAAATAGCATGATCTGCCCTGGAACAAAAATAAAAATATTTAATACTGGCATCGTTACTGTCCTTCTCTGTAGAGCAGACTCAGGAAATACACAACTACAATAGATAAAATTCATTCATTGCACAATAAATGCCAGCAATAGATTTTCAAAATCTATTGGAAAGGTTTTATTGCGATATCAGAAAGTCTAAGTGTCAACTTAAATTATAAAATACAGAAAAAAAGACTATGATGAACATGTTTAGAACACTGTAGAAGAATGATACCAATGTGACTTCCATGTTATGTGATAACATAGACACCAACTGGAAAGAGAAAATGGTGGTGGCCAAGAGAAACATTATATATCACAATAGCGAACAAATTTAAATCTATCAATATGACACTCAGAAGCTTGTACCAAACCAACACCAGTCCAAAAAAAATGATGGAAACTGGTGGATACCATATGCATGTATTTAGAGGGTGGGAGGATAAAGAAAGAAGGGAAAAAAGAAAGAAGTATATGAAAGGATATGGCTTTTCGGGGGAAGGTTACTGCTGTAGATAATTTTGGGACTCCATTTTTAAAAATTAGGCTAAATTACATTAAATTGTAGGTTTATATTTTTCTTTGTTCTGTCTCCAAATGAAGTCAAAGCACAATCAGGCCCTGAATTTCAAAGGGGATTTTGAAGGGCCAGTGTTAACCAGTCTATGTCCTAACATTAACACTGTTTGTTTAAGGAAATGTCCAGTCTTTGTAGCACCCTAAAGAAAAATCTTATTTGAGGCAACCTAAATTGATTGTTACTGCTGACTCATATAATGTTTGCTTATTTAAGAAAAAAATCTCAAACTTGAAAAGATTTGGAATCTTTAGAATCTTCTGTATATGCCCAATAGGCCTTCTCCTTGCAGTGCCAAATTGGAAGTTGAATTTTGGGCCAAAGCGCTCTGAGTATATTGTAAACTATATTTCTGGCATTGTTGAATTTGAAATGTCTCTACAAATGAGCAACAAAAGTGTTTTCCAAAGTATAGGTTTGTTTAGCTAAAATTTAATCATGATCCAGATACACTGGTATTCTACTTCATCATGTGCTATTGGATTGCTGTGTGTAAAACATGCAGCAGCAGCAGACAGAGTTGGAGGAATAATCCTTGTTTGTGTCTTCAAATCAGATATCCAGTCAGCAGTAACCCAGTTAGGGAAGTTCATCCTCCTCTTGACACCTCACTCTCTCACCAGTTTTTTTAATTTGTACTCAACTCTGAATGAAGTAGAAAGATTGCCACGTCATTGCCTGACATTATTAATATGCACCAAAGGTAGAAACTGTGATCTCCTTAGTGTTGCTGTAAGAGTTCAGTCCAGGAAGAGCCTCAACCATTGAACCATTGCAGAATAAAATGAAAAGAGAATATGTGCCAGCCATTGGGTGAAAGCACTGAAGTGGATCTTGATCTGCATACAGATAGTCTCTAGTTATTGGTTGTACTGTCTGCTATCCTAGCTGGAAATTGTGGGCCTTAAAATTAGAGATGTGAATGGTTAACTGGCTACAGGCAGGGGGCTGCTCCAACCCTCCGGTGCCGGAACAGCCTCCGCCTGCCCACGTTTAATCGGTTAACCAGTTAAGCATTATGTTTAACTGGTTAACTAATTAAACAGGCGTTTACAGCCCTACTTAAAATCTGCTCTCTTCTTGTCTCATCTTCCACAACATGGAGGAGAAGAAAGAAGCACAAGTCTTTGATCAGATTATCTGGAAGCAGTGCAGCAGCGACATTCTGTACAGTGTCATTGTAGGGTATAGAAGTAAGCTTTGTTGCAAGCAATACTTCTGCTGCATTCTAGGTCTCTCCCATAGGCACTGAAATGAGTAACCTGAAAATAAAGCATGCATTAAGGGTGTGTCTAGACTACAGAGTTTTGTCGACAAAACTATACCTGCATCTACACTACCACTGAGTTCTGTCGACATAACGTCGACAGAACTCAGCAGTTTTGTCGACGCTGGTAAACCTCATTTTACGAGGCATAACGCCTTCTGTCGACAGAATTCTGTCAACAGAAGGTGTTATTGCATGTAGGGTTGTGTCTAGACTACAGGGTTTTGTCGACAAAGCAGCTTGCTTTGTCGACAGAACTGAATGTAGTCTAGACGCTCTTTGTCGACAGAAGCTTTGTCGACAGTATCTATCAACAAAACTTCTGTCGACAAAAGCCTGTAGTCTAGACGTAACCTAAATGCCCTTAAGACAAGGCGAAGATGGGGCTGGACTTATTAAGAGGATTACTCTGTAGATAAGCAGTGGTGGCCATTTCTTTTTCTGGCCACCTATTTTCTAGTGATTCGCCAGCATATACAGGAGGAGCATAGTGTGCTGTTGAGGGGTAAAGGGGGAGCCAGATTTTATTTAAGGACTACTCTCTAGTCTGGCACCCTAGGGACCTGACTGGTGCTGAACCAAAGAATTTTCCAAACCACAGAAGATCGGTATTGTCTAGCAGCATTACCAGCATTTCCACTGCTAACTGGGCCTTATATGACATTAGGGATTAGTTCAAGCTAAATAACAGCACAGAACACTGAGAGCTGGGACTGGTGGCTGTAAAAAACTTTATGGGACCGCAGGAAACTTGGCCACACCCAGGATAAGTGGATATCTGGCTAACTAAAATGCCGGACCAGAGAGTGCTGGTTTAGAGAGGTTCAAACTGTACTAGTTTTGGATGCTTCCGTTTTTTGATGTGTAACTAGTGATGCCTTAATGGGTATTGGTTTTTAGAGGGGATGATAGACACTTTCTGAAATTTGGGAACCTTCAGAGTTTGAGCACCCAAAACCACTAATTACTTCCGAAAGCCGTAACTAAAGGAGTCCTGATGCCACACGCAGAAACCATTAGTTGGTGTTAAATTGCAACAGAGAGCCTAGGATGCAGAAAGAAGGAAAACCAGATATAGAAGTGTTACATAATGGTGATTCTTTTCCAGAGGTGAGCTATAACAAGCAAGTGATAATAAGGAGACTGTACGAGGTCATTTCCTTGTAAGCATTCTTCCAGCTTCCCCTGCCCACCTACAGTAGAGAATGTTCAAACATTAAGTGCCGTAATTGGAGGGTTTAAATGGTAGCGTAGGTTGGCAAGTGGACACAAGGCGCATATTGAGAACAAGAAAATTTGAGAAAGTTAAAACGAAATCACACCCCAAAATGTAAAGCTATAAAGCAATAACAAAAGTAGTATTTAAAGTTATGGAATGAAAGATCTTTTGGATAGTAGAGTGCTTGCAGACAGAAAATGATATCATGGTGAATTACATACTTAGAATAATATTGCTAGGAAGAGGTAACAGGAACTTTTTTGTTTTATTCATGGAAAAATTCATTACTTTATATTGAAGCCTTGATTTTTGTGATGAAAGCACTCACAGATATTTAGACATGTATTTATATAGACTGGTAAAATATGCTTATCACAGAGAAAGATATTTCTCTTTATTGAGGAGGAAGGAGATTGTACCATTATTGAAGTCTGAATCTTGTGTGTTTCCGCCTGCTCCTGTTTATTTCGGGTCTGATTCCAGGAGCTGCAGGTAGAATACTTATTACTCCTGGGGGAATTCGGCATCATTACACAATTAATATTCTGCTCAGAATTATGGCAGTGCCTAGTTTTCCAGATCAAAACGCGTGTGTTACTGGACCCGGTGAGCTGCACCCTGCAGGGAGAGGCAGGAGCAACAGCTGGGAGCTACAGGGTGGAGCTACTGCTTTCAGGGAGTGGAGATTTAGAATAGAGAGGCATGACACATGCTGTTCTGAGATCAGATTACTTTTAATTTATGCCCCTCCAATATCAGCACATACTGGTTGTCTCTGCACGGTGTGAGAGTACCTTTCAGCTAGGCTCTGTGCAGGAGAGATTGCCAGTACCCTCAAATATCCCCCTCCTGCAGGTACCCCTTCCCCCCAATGAATACTTTCCCTACCTCAGCAGTGCTTTGTATTTGAAAAATTGAAATGTGGTAACACTACAAGGGCAGTGTGGAAACACAAAATTGACTAAAAGACCAGAGAGTCAGAGTTTTTCCACAAGATATGCCCAGCTGGCATCTGTGACACACCCAGATGGAAGTAACTAGCAGAAGCATAACAGAAAAAGGAACTGCATTGTTATAGGGTTTCTTTAAGTCTGCTTCCGGGAGAATTTTGTGTAGTTATTGTTGCTGTTGTCTCTATTGCTAGACATACTTGGTGACTGGTATTTTGAAATAAATTGCCAAAATAATTGAAACTGGCATATTTTGTATTATTTTGGCAAATAAAATATGCAGAAATTTTAATTTTTTGGCACAGAATTCCTCGAGGAGTAACTTATTGATTACAAGTTATGCAAGCACAGAGTTTGAAGTGTTGTGCACTTTATTTAAATTTCCTCAAGAGCCCTTTTAAAAAAAGACTGTCCCAAATGTTTAATCCTGAAAGAAATGAGATTTATGAGCCAGATACAGATAGTTCAGTACTGTGCTTCACAATCAGGTTTATTTATCTGATCCTAAACAACTGAAACCCTAATTTGTATATACACTATTTTAAGACTTTCTATAGCTAAAACAGAGGAAGGTTTTTATAAAGGTTCTTCAATTTTGAGATTACCAGTTGCAGCAATATATTCCCTATTTTAAATGGATTAAGTAGATGAGATTATACTACGTAGGGATTATATTAGATAAGATTTTAAAAAATTGTTTAGAAAGGATAGAAATGCTCATGCTTCTTGGCATAAGCCAGCTTCTGACAGGATTTATGATAGAAATTCAATTAAGGTTATTCCATTTTCATTCATTATGGGTTTGTTTTTTTGCTTTTCTTTCCCCACCTTTTTTCAGAAGCATCTGATTTGGCCACTGTTGAGAGACAGGATATTGATTTGGACAGACCATTAATCTAATTCAGTATGGTAATGGATAGATTCCAGGACGACTCAATATAGTTCACAATATCTCAAAACCAGTGGTCTTTCAAAAGAGAAGAAACTTTGTGCCACCACCGTGGGAATTGATTACATAATTAGCTAACAATTCTAAAATAATGGCTTGCTTGGGCTTTTTGGGTTTTTTTGGGTTTTTTTAAGGTCAAATTAAGTTCTTCCCAAATGGGCCAGAGTACAATTCCGTTGAAAAATGTAACATTTCATTTTTCTGTATGTGGCTTTGTTGAAGACACAGTACTGTGGCTTGATTAATATTTGTTGAAATAGAAGAACTTCGTTATTGTGGTGAGCAGCGTGACTACTCTGCCAGAGTCGGTTTATCCGGAAACAAATCCTGAATTAAGTGTATTAGCTCAGTTTTGATGAGGTGACTGGTAGGTTAGTCTTGTCACTATGGCTATTTCTCTAAATGTTAGTTTTGTGTTTGTCAGCAGTTGAAATGCAGAGAAGGAAACAGTGACCAGAAAGAATGCATGAAAACTGCAGCTAAACGCAGATGTGCCCAGAAGGACAAAAAAAACCTAGGTTGAAGTATAAAATATTATCTCTTGGAACTGAGCAATGAAAATAATTACAATGGATCAAATGGAGTTCAGAACATGCTCTGTTTTTTGTTCTAAACCCTCTTTTTCTGAAGGTAATTCGTAAGACACAAATTCTGTAGTAGTATGTCTAAATATTAAAATGTTACAACGGATATGTAACATATTAATAGTGGAGATATGTGTTGGATTATCCATTGTCTCTAAAAACAGCATTATTTTTAAATAGCTAAATATGGCGTACTGAATGTTACTGGCAACCTTCTTTTAGATATGTTCTTAATTTAGTGCCCTATTTATTTCCATTTTATATCAGTATTTTCCCAAGTGCACTCTGTCCTTGAGCATAGATAAACAGAGTCTCACTGCTGCATATCCAAGAAAATCCCCAAATATTGATTATCTAAATAAACGTTTGCATTAAGTATCTAAAGTGTATTCATTAGCTTTGAAGGGAAAAATAGCAATCAGCTTCATAGTGCTGAATTTCTAAAATGTATTTGGTAGGCTTGATGTCTCTTCTGAAGGCAGAGGAAATACGGTCACATTTGCATCCGTCATTTTCTTTATCGCCTCACTGCAGTCGTCTTATGCATATTCTACACAGGCGAACAAAAGAATTTTGATTTGTTGACTATAGGTGGAAAAAAGCTATGGCTTTATATTTGAAAAGAGATGTTGGGGCAAATGGGTAGGAAATAGGAAAGCCTGACACTTGTGCCATGAAAGACCTTCCTAATTAACTTTGGCAGGTTCAACCTGAGATTGTTTTGAAGTGTTTTAAATGCCTATAATGCACAAACACCTTATTCTTTACGTTATAACTGTTTGGTTTGAGTAAATAATTCTGACTGCCCATCAGCTGTTATTAGGAAGGGTTAGCAGGAATAGAGTACATCGACAACTAAGTACAGACCTGTGCCTCTGAAATCATGCTTCCCAGGTGTGATGAGAAGGTGCTTAATGGGTTTTCGGTTGTATCTTCTGAATGAAATAAATCTGTGTCTTATGGCCCTCCTAAAATAGGATATGCAGAATTATATGGCTTAATCTATCAGGAAACAAAAAGTCCACTGTCTTCTCTCCAGTATTTTGTTCCTTTGCATGGGCCTTCCATGCCTAGTTTTGTTTCGTTTTTCTCTTCTTCCTAATCCTTCCTCTTTCCTTCCCTGGTAGGCCCAAAATTCAGGATAGAAAGGCAAGGGCAGAGAAAAGGAAAGGGACTGAAAAGTTTCCCAAGCAAGCAGTGGAGCTGCAGTCTTTCTTTTGAATCCCCTGCTTCCAAATGAGACTTGGGTTTATGGGGAAGGTGCAGGAGTAGACAGCGAGCCAAGAAATCTCCCACCTTTTGAGACTCTGAGGCTACATTGCCCCAGCATTCATACTCCCCTTACTGAAATCTGGGCCCTGCTTCTTGTGCTAAAGACTTCCTGTCCTCCAACCATCCCAGAAATTGGGTTTGCTTAAGTGCACCCATGACTGTGTCCCTAATGATCATTCCAAGCAGCTTGCACAAACAGGGGTGCACAAACTGTGTGGCTGATACTGATATGTACCCACTTCCCACGGCTTCCCTTTCTGCCAACACCATAGCCACCTCTCCATACATCTTGAAGTGTTGACACATTTTCTCCACAGCCATGGGGAACATTGCTAAACATCCTTCAGCCTGGCCTTCTGAGGAGACTCAGGTCAGAGGTGGGATCTGTTGACAGACAGTCTCCTTTCCGTGCCCCACAGATTTCTTGGCAGCCCCAGTGCCTGCAAATAACCTGTTTCTTCAGAATAGGTTTGCTGATACCCTCATCCCTTAAAATTTTCTCCTCTTCAAGGATTGTAGCATTACTCTGAGCTTGACCAAATCAAGCCAGCATAATTGCAGTCTCCTACAGAGAGAGGCCAAATTCAGCATTTCGGCAGGTTCCTCTCATGAGGCTGCGCAAGAGACAGTGTCGCTGACGTCTTCCCAGGTCCAAATGCTTTCTGCCCACCCTTTGGCACTGAGAAACGTCAGAAACCTAAGCCCTGGGCTGTAAAACTCAGGACTTTCTGGACAAGGAAGCATTTCCCTCTTCTCTCTGTAGATAAAGCAGGATTAGATTTTAGTCCTGTTTACTTGCATGTGCACAAGCTTGTGAAGAGGAGGGATTTCTGCCCCGTCTCTTACCTCAATCTCTTCAACCTACACATCTCTAACCATCTGGGTCCATTTTCTGCACTCTCTGAAAGGGTGACTTCCGTTGCTGAGTTGAACTCTGCCATCCCTAATGTCAATGACTGCAACCACCCATTCTGTTGGAGCATCTTCTGCTCCATCCTCTGGGATCACCACCCCGTGGCTCCAATGGAAGTACTTGCATCCCTGTCTCACTGACACGTTGATTCAGGTGCTCTTTTCTCTCCTGGTGGAATGATAGGCCAGGGTACTGCAATACCTGGCATCCCATGGTTTCATAATCATTCAGGACAAGTCCCACCTGCCTGCCTCCTTGCCTACTGCTTCCACCTAGCCCCATCACATTGAGTCTGTCTTTACTTCCCCACTATTCCCTGGTTTCTCTAACCACTGATGCCAGTCTCTTGGGATGCACTTCAGCCCAGGAGATGTTATCATCCAGGATCAGAGAGACAGCCTCATCTTACTCCCATTTCAGACCATCTTCTTAGGCCCGGGCATCCCTGCTCATTGACAAGTGCATCCTGGTCTGAACAAGTACTGAACAAACTTCTGTACAGATGGGATCTGTTGCTGATTTTTTTAAGTGCTCCTGGGTCTCCCATTTGGCCCTCTGGAAATCCCATTCATGGTAGTTGTAGTGGTCAAAGTGTAGTGGTCAACAGTGTGATCACTGTTTGAGCCATGAAACAACCACCAGATGAGGGAGAGGTGTGAGTTCTCTCACTGCTCCAGGCATTCACCCGCATATGTTGACAAGAGTTAGGAAAAACGGGTCTGTTCTGAGGCTGCCACAACAAGAGATGACTGAAGAGCCAGCCAAGTGCCAGCACCCAACCAGTCAGTTGTAAGTTTACGGGAGGGTCACAGTCTCCTAGGTTGAGAGGGCTGAGGCAACTACTTCCCAGGCATGTGCAGTGTTTATGTGGTCATCTCCACACACGTATAAAGAGCCATCAACTGGAGGTGATCATCTTCTGTGGTTGTAAGCAAGGCAAGCCCTTTTCCTCAGGGTACTATTTGCTACATCTCTTGGCTATCCTGACTGTCCCTGTTGGTACAATGAAAGAAATGGGAAATATGCCAAGAGAAACTTGTTCCCTGGAAATTCTTTTTATTCACCCATGTGTCTCTTTTTCCCATATATGTTTCTTTTAAATTTTCTTTCTATCCCTGAATTCTTGCTTTCTGAAAAGAATCGGACAGATTGGAAGCTTTATATATATAGGGTTTGGCTCAGAGATTGTTTGCCTTTTTGCTTCCTGGTAGATTGGAATCATAAATCTGTGTAAGTACTTTGCTGAATTGGGTCCAAAAGTAGGCAAATAAGGCATCATTTAAAGAGGATAACTTTTTAAAAATTAACCTGGTGAAAGGAACATCTTTTTCAGCCAGTTGCTTTTTACTTGGGGTCTACAGTACTTGCCATTGGGGTACGGTCTTCATTTGAATACACCAAAACAGCAGGAAAACGTTTTTGCATAGGAGCCCAGTAAAGGTAACAAATCTGTCATTCTGAGTCTGAGGAGAATGAGACGCGAATTTTGTGGTTGTTCTTTATTACAGTTTCTTCTTTGAAGTGATTTTTAATAAACTGGCTGAAAGTATCACCTTGAATCCTGCATGTAAGAGGTAGAATTAATGAGAAGTCACTTGCCACTGAAATAATCCATAAATTTTAGTGATAGACCTAGTTTGTTTAGCACTGGACAATGAGCTGGCAACTGCTTTAGCATGATTCCTTTTTCCTTCCATTTACACATTATGTTAAAGAGTATTATAAATACTGGAAGTATCATGATAGTATCCTTTTCTGTCACGGTTCATGAAGATTGAAAAAGTACTGATGTTTTAAAGCTTAGACAAGACACTCTGTTTGTAAATTAAGGCTCATTGTTGTCTACCCTTCTATTGATGGTAAGATTTTATAGGTAAACTTATTTTGAAATATCCATATGTGAAGAAGTCGGCATCACCTTTCAGTGTCTCGCCAGATGCTGTGTAAAGTAATCTACATAAATCTAGCTACTACAGATGAACCTTCTTAGATGTCAGTTTACAGCTTCTATTTATGTTTAGGTTGATCAGATTAAAATACAGAATATAAAGATTCTGTTGTTAATATTAAATTTTGTATTCCGGTCTCTAATAAATGATTTTTCCTCTGTGCATTGGAAAAACTGGTTAATAGCACTCATAAGAGAGTTTAATTAGTGGGCTGTTTGTGAAACAGAATAGGTATTCTGAGTCATTGCTCAGAATTACTCTGAAATTTCTCAATGTTGGATTGTTTTTCTTTTTCTCGTTTCCGTTGTTGTTTGACGCAGGATGTTTGGGTACAGGGAACATTGCTTAAGTGTAGCTGAATGCAATAATTTAATGACAAAACAACTAGGTTTTTTAATTAGTAGTGAAGTAGATTTTAGACATGACTACTAGAATTTTTTGTTATATACTGTAGCAACCCTGTCTTTGTAAAAGAATATTTTCTCCTTTTTCCTCTGCTTTAATGTTCTACTGAATGCAAGTGTTTTTGCTTCCACCACAGCATAAAAAAATCTCCTGCACCAAGGTGGCTATCTCTCTTTTGGCGATTCTTCTTCTAACCTATTCTCCTTGAGTGACAGATGCTTTCTTGGCCTTCCAGCAAAAATACCTTTTCTGTAGACCAGGCTGAATGTTTTATCAAGGCAGAGATTCCACTGAGCCCTGCCAGTCCTGTTCCTGGATGAGTCATTATGCATCTGCAATGATTGAACTTGTATCACTCATCTGGCTCAGTTACCCCAGTGCCTTTTTCTTTTATCTTGCATAAAATAGTGCACTTATCATTTAATCATTAGGGTAGCTGGTGTTTTATAAACTTGGACTCTGGATAAAATTTACAAGAAATCCAGAGGTGACTTAGGAGTGATTACTAAAGCGCACTAACATATTGTGCGCTAATCAGCCCACGTAGACCCTGCTGGTGTGCACTAAAAGCTCCCTACTGTGCATTTCAACAACACTTCATTTAAAGCACAGAGAATATGCAGTGTGCCACCTGTAGAGTCCATGCAGACTGAAGAATGAGGAACGTGTTCGTGCTCTTCAAAAATCACACCTCATAGTAAGCATTACCATGGCATGTAGACAAGCCCTAAGTCCCATTAGCAAATGGGATTTGGGCTCCTGAGTGCTTAAGTCACTTGGTGTTGTAGAAGACTTTAAATGTACCCTATGTTCAGTGCATGCCATTACATATACTAATCCTGTTAGTTACTTGAGTAAGGTACGGCCGATAACAAGTTCAAATATGCTTTCTGTGCGCTGCCTTTCAGTTGCATTTCACCATAATAGGCTAAAGTTTGATACATTCCACATTCAGTGTTGAGCCTGGGAATCTGGAGGAGGCAGTGCCCCCCAGTGCTGAACCTAGCACCGTTTTCCATGGGAAATTGTTCCATAGCCTAATAGTTATTGCTGTCAGGAATTTTCTCCTCTTGAAATTCAGCCTATTTTTTTTTCTCCTTTCTTAATTTCATCCTGTTTCCTATGGTTACACCTACAGATATCTCACTCAATTATCCCCTCCTTGTTTTACACACTTCAAATATTTGTCGCTGCTATGCCTCATTTTAGTCATCACTTAGCATATCTACAGAGTATTTTAATACTTCCATATTTAGCTCTTTTGGTCTTGCTTCATAAGTCATTCTAAAATCTCCTGGTCAGATCCATTGTTGTCAGGTTCCATCACTGAAATCTGCCTCCACTTTGTCAGTAGTTTTCTCATATCCCAAAATAATAGCTCTAATCTAAGGCTAGTTGGGCTGAGGTGGAGAATGGAGAGAGAGTTACAGGGAGAGGACAGTCACCAGTTTGCTCTAGGACGAGATGCGTTTATTTATGCAGCCTCCGTTGAGGTGGAGCTAATGCATGTTGCAATCTCATGCGTAATTCAATTTGGGCTTTGCTCCTATTGTTATTTTCTTTTAGCATCATGCTTTTCCATTTTTTCTGTGTTTGTGTCTGTGCATGTAAGAGAGAATTTTCCCCAGTATATTAATTTTCATCTTTCCTTGCTGAATCTTCTTTTATTTCTGCTTCTTCTGTGTTGTATTCACTGCTCTGGACAGAAGTCATAACTCATGGGGATTTCTGTCCCAATTGCATGGTCAGTGAATTTTTGTGGACAGCGATAGCACAGTTCTGTTCTTGAATAAATGTTCTTTCCAGAGCACAAAATCCTCCAATCCAAGGACTCCATGCTTCTTTCAGGAAGATAGGAAAAAAATAAGGAAAAAAGAAAGAAGGGTGAGAGAACTACATTCAAAGTTGGGAGAGGACTGAGAATCCATATTTGCTCAAGAAGTGGACTCCAAATTCTCTCATATGGTTAGTCCTTTTGTAGCTCCTATGGGTATATCTACACTAGCCCCCTAATTTGAACTAGGGAGGCTAATGAAGGTGACTGAAATTGCTAATGATGCACAGGGGTCTGTCATGAAAGAAAGCCTTTTTTGGCAGATCCTGTAAACCTCCTTGCAAGAGGCAAAAGGGATCTGTCAAAAAAGGCTTTCTTTCTCAACAGATCCCCCTCTAGACTGCTGCTTTTTGCCAACAAAGTGCTGAGTCGGCAAAAACGGCAGCCATTTTTATGCAAATTAAGCGTGGGATATTTAAATCCCTGCTTCATTTGCAATGTCGACCTGCCTAATCTGCATCCCTTTGCCGACAGAGGGATGCAGTCTAGACATACCCCCACTTTTAAAGTCCTTTTACCTGCCAAACGGGGGATGTAAGGGGTCAATAATGTAAATCAGAATCAGATTACCGATTTACAGATTTTTGACCCCGTTGTAACTTATCAAAAATAGGATTTTCCCCACTGAAAATGTTAACTTCTCAGTGGAAAACTGAAAACCAAAATAGTTTGACTGAGTTAACTACATTCACAAGCAGAGTAGGGTTGGCTCAATGGTTCGAGTTGGTCTGACATTTGGAAGATATGGGTTCAGGATAAACAGTTCCCTGGTACCCAGGGAGTAGCTGCCCATAGCAGGTGGAAGGCTGCTCCAGCCCTTCCAGGCCACTGAGTGGAGCCAGGAGCAACAGCCCCATGCGGCAGCAGCTTCCAGCAGTGGAGCAGCTCTGCCGGCTCTGCTGGACCTACGTGGGCTGGGGACCAGCAGCATCTCCTGCCCGTGACAGGGGACAGCTTTTGTCCAGCTGTGGCAGCTGGGGGGACCACTCCAGCCCAGTCAGTCTAGAGCGGCCTCCCCTGCCTGCTCTCATTTAATCAGTTAACTGGTTAAACTTAATGGCTACGTCTACACTGGCACCCTTTTCCGGAAATGCTTAAAACGGAACAGTTTTCCGGTATAAGTATTTCCGGAAAAAGCGCGTCTATATTGGCAGGATGCTTTTCCGGAAAAGCACTTTTTCCAGAAAAGCGTCCGTGGCCAATCTAGTCGCGCTTTTCCGGAAAAAAAGCCCCGATCATCATTTTCGCGATCGGGGCTTTTTTGCAGAAAAAACTACTGTGCTATCTACACTGGCCCTTTTCCAGAACAGTTTTTCCGGAAAAGGACTTTTGCCCAAATGGGAGCAGCATAGTTTTTCCAGAAAAACACTGACAATTTTACAGTAGATCGTCATTGCTTTTCCGGAAAAGCAAGCGGCCAGTGTAGACAGCTGGCAAGTTATTCCGGAAAAGCAGCTGCTTTTCCGGAGTAAGTGGCCCAGTGTAAACACAGCCAGAGTGTAACCAGTTCACTAATCAGTCAGGGTTTTATATCTCTAGTTCAGTTCCCTGATTTCCTGACTGATTCGGGGCAAGTCCCTGAATTTGTTTGTTTCAGTTCCCCATCCGTGAAATGAGGATAATAGTACTTCTCTGCTTCACAAAGGTGCATGTATGGATTAATTCACTAAAGAATGTGTGGCACTAAGATACCCCGATAGTGAGAGCCATATAAGTACTCTAGAATGAGACAGATTCAGTCTCTGCCCAACTTGGCTGCAACTTCTGCTAACCCAGGTGTCTTTTCTTTGAGCTCTGAATTCAGAATCTTCCATATCTTAATGGTGCAGTAATCACACACAGTCACTTCGGTTCTTACAGGTCTGTGTAGCAGATAGGTAAGAATAAAGTTTTATTTCAGATGAAATGTAAAATAGAAATTCCAAATGCTTGAGATCATTGAAAGACCAGGGGGTGCTTTCAGCAAAAGTAGGGGATGTTATATTTGGTGGTCAAAATCCAACTGGAGTAATTTTCCCTCGTTATTCCATTTGGATGCTCCAGTCTCCATTTACTCTTTTTTGTATGTTTGCACTGTGTCAAAGTCAATGTGTGTGTTATCTTTGACATTATGTTTCAGTGCAGGAGTGACAGTAAGTCCCTAAAAGTGAGGAGGCCGTCAGCATCTAAATTGTAGCCTTGCTTCCCAACACTGCCTCCTCTTCCACGTTGGCTCTTCCCTCCTCCCTCCCTCAGCTCCTGCCCCCTGGTTGCCCCTCTTTGCGCCCCTCCTCATGATCCCACCATTTCTGGCACACTGTTTCATTTGTGTGCTCCCTATACATATGGGGTGAGATTTCCAAAACTGATCAGCAGGTTTTTTGGAGGGTTTTTTGGTTGGTTGGTTGGTTTGGTTTGGTTTTTTGAATGTCATGCCCGTTTGGTATCTTGGTTTGTTTAGTTTCATAGGAGTTTGGGGATGTTTCAGGATGGAAAGCAGTGTGCATTATAGAGTTATGGCCCGAGTTACAGAAGCACAGAGCTGCTGGTAGCCAACGTCTCCACAATTCAAGTCACTAAAAGCTATTATTGTACATTAAAACATTTTGTCAAAAATATGAGGTGGCTTTGACCTGGTGAGTCTTAAACATTTGTTTCATGGACAAGTTCAACCTTTCTAGTCTGGCACACTCGGTACTTGACCAGTGTTGAACCAGAGAATTTGCCCAACCACGGGAGGTCAATATTGTCTAGCAATGTTACCAACACTTCCACTGATTATTGAGCTCTTAGAAGACATTATAGCTAAATAACATCACAGAACACTTAGCGCCAGGGCTGGTGGCTGTAAACAAACTTTAAGGGATTTCAGGAAACTCGTAAGTAGACATCTGGCTAACTAAAATCATGCTGGACCACAAATGTTGCCAAATGCGTTGGACTAGAGAGAGGTTCAATCTGTAGGATTATAGGATATTTTCTGAGTTTTTGAACGGGTCCTTTTTTCATCTGTTTTATACAGATTCTTTGTACATCCCTCATCATCAAATTATCTAAGCACCTTCTAGCACAGCACTAAACAATTAGACTAAAATCTGTACCGTAGTATGGACATTTGGGACAACTTGTGTATTATATTGGAGAAGGAGTGCACCTTGCACTTGGAAGCAGAGGTCTTGAAGTCTGTGATAGTCCTTAGTTTTTATGGGAGTTTGTTTTGTAGTTTTGGACCAGCCGTTGCCCTGCCCTCTCACCTGCCCCACCCTTTGCTCTTTCTCCTGCACATCTGACCTTTTATCAGATTCCCTCCGGCAGTACTAGAGTTTCAGTAATGCTAGAAATATACTTTCTCTGAGATTTGCTATGGGAGAGTGCAACCTTTGCCATTCTGATTGCAGGGATTCAATGCCTCTGAGGAAGAATTTTCTGAGGGATACCATCCTTTCCGAGCAGCATTTTATGTCATTGGGTGTAATTTAAACACTGGTGCCTTACTGAACCCTCTAGATCAGTGGTATCGTAAATCACAAAGTTTACATGCTTCTTCAGAAATTTAGTTTTGCGGATTCATTATATTCCCTGATGATTAGTGGCTTTTGGAGGTGGGGAGGAGGAGACAGCATCTTTGTTTTACCTTGGAATCCTAGGTATCCCTGACCTGTAAGACCACCCTTTTTAGCCTAAAACTTTCATTACTGGCATCTCTTTTGTAACCAGCCGTAAGCAGTGTTCTCAAATTGTATCTATACTATAGCTTGCTGGGGAGAGAGTTCAGCATTTCTTGGATAGTGGAATGGTCCTTGCAGTTTAATTAGCAGTATCTTTTTCCTGTGTTCAGAGCACTACTTCGAGGTCTAACATATATTAGTGTGATTGGAATTTACTCTGCTTGGGCCCAGCCTGCCTTTTGTGACATCAGAGATACACAAAAGCTTACAAATCGTTTTCAAAATGGAGCATAGTTATTGCATCAATAGTACTGGACTATTTCCGGTGGCCTGTATTCTTTCAGGAGGTACCATTCCATGTCTATCAAACAAATCTTTTGACTTTTTTTTTTTAAGGACCAAATCATTCATAGTTCATACCTTTCTCCCTTTTGGTTTGAGAATGACCCTGAAGGTGCTTGCTAATCTGTAGCAGATATGACAGATGGATTGCAGTAGAAACAGGCTTTCTTCATTGTTGGACAAGCTGCAGCTTCCTTAAACAAATTTCTGTTTACTCTGAAGCAGTTCATGTCTATTTTAAATAGCCTGCGGTATAAAGCTACAAGTAGTGTCCTTTACATTGATTACATTGGCTTATGGCTTTGATAGGGATGTGAGCGACTAGTCAACTCGACTAATCATTCCCCCCCCCCCTTGCTACCTCTATCAGAGAGAGGCAGCAAGTGGGGGAGCAGGAGCCAATGCTAGTGGGAGCCGGCTAAAAAGCAGGTTCCCTCCCAGGAATGTCTCAGTGGGGGGGAGGGCAGGAGCACATTGGGGAACTGGTGCTGCTTCCGCCTTTGAAATGTGGCAGAAATTCTTGCTACATTTCAAAAGCAGAAGCACAGCAGGAGCATGGAGCCAGCAGGGGACTCAAGCAGACTATTAGATTAGTTGATTAATCTAAATTTAACATCCTTAGGCTTTGAAGGGCTTATCTTAATTTTCTGATCTTGGTAGCATTGTGTATTCTTTCCATACTCTTCTTTCAGTACCGATTCCTTAAATGACAGTTGCTGCTTCTGCCCTACTGGGAAAGATAGATGACATCTCAAGTTCCGGTGCAAATGGGCACTAGTTAAGAGCAAGGATACCGAGGACAGGTGAACTGAATAGGAAAGTGTTCTCATCTCCAAGGATTATTCCTAATAAGAATATGCACAGCTCTTTGTAGACCGTGGCAGGAAGGAGACTCTTAAGATTATCCAAGAGTCTCTTCCTCCTCTTTCAGTAGGTATAACCATTCAGGACATGTCTCCCCCCAGCGAGAAGATTGACCCTCCAGAAGTCAATGTTCTAGTGCAGGGCTGGGCAAAATATGGCCTGAGGGCCGGATCCAGCCTGCCAAGCCACCGGATCCGGCCTGCAGACCAGCCGAGACCCTCACACAGCTACCACAGTTTAAAACCGTCCTTGCGGCTCTCTGCTGTGCAGGGAGGGGGAGGCTTCGTGTAATCTCCCCAGCCCAATCCTGAGCTCCTATTGGCCAGAAACAACCAGCCAGTAAGAACTGACCTCAGCCAATCTCTCAGCTACCATTGGCAAGAAACAGCCAGCCAATAGGAGCTGAAAGGATGGCCTGAGAGACTGAGGCACCACAAGCCTCTTCCCCCACCCAGAGTTGAGAGCCATGTGGAGGGGGCAGCCTGTATTTTCCAGCGGGCTGGGGCTGCAACAGGCAGGGAGCCCAGCCTGCCTTGAGGATGCTGCAGCCTGCTGTCCAGAAGGCACTTAGGTAAACTCCTCCCAGCCAGTGCGTGCCTCTGGCACCCCTGCGCCTCCGGCACCCCAACTCCCTCCCCCCGGTCACCATCCAAACCCTCTGCACCCCCTGCCCCAGGTGACAACTCTCTCCCCGACCCTGTACCCGCTCCTACACCCCTCCCCCAGGCCAGAACCCTCTCCTGCACCCACACTGTCTCCCAAACCCTACACCCCAATCCCCATACCCGGGTCACAACCCCCTCCTCCATCCAAACTCCCTCTCAGACCCCACACAGTCTCCTGCACCCCAGTCCCTTACCCCGTGTGCCCTTCTGCACCCAACTCCAACCTAGACCCTGCATCTCTTCCACGGAAAAGTGTGGCCCTTGACCACTTACCAAAATCTTGGAGTGGCCCCCCGCCAAAAATTATTGTCCACCCCAGTTCTAGCATTTGATTTAGCATGTCTAATGTAGACCCCCTAAATCGAGCACTGAGGGCAGTCCCTGCTAGAATCCTGTACTTCTCATTCCGTGAGGAGTAAAGGAAGCTGACGGGAATGTGTGCACCCATCGGGCTCCCATAGTGTGGACGGGTATTTCAGATACCTCAACTCCAGCTATGCAATTAATGTAGCTGGATTGCATATCTTAGGTCAATCTTCCCCTCCAGTGTAGACCAGGCCCCATGGAAGCCACTGTTCAATGAACCAAAAGTGGATACTTATACAAAGGTTTGGTGAGAGATGGTTTAATGGAAGATCCTGTACCCAGTGAAAAGCATGCTGAGATGTTCATCCATCACCTGATACCTAAGTAAGAGCTGACTTTTCTGGACCTGTTGCTCACAAGACTCAACACTGAGGTGTGTGTTTGTCTCTTTGTAGAACCCTACTTCCTTTCCCAACTAAAATGATGATGATCTTAGCAGCTCCTCTGTCTCTTTGTGAAATTTGAATGTCTCCATCTCTGTACTATCCATGTAACCTTCAGTGAATGTTGCACCTTCTCCCCAAAATACGTTTTCTAATGAAATAAGACCATTGTGATTCCTAATTTTCTTCCTTTGCCTTCCTCTTCTGTCAACATCCCCCAAAGTAAACTGATTTTAGGTGGGGAAAGGGAATGTGTTTAAAATCCTCCAGAAGTGTGTTGGCTTTCTTAAACACTGGAGATCCAGGATAAAACCCTAAATATAATTAGGTCGCTTGTTTTGTATGTTTTTTCCCTGATGTCCTAGCTAAAGATGGTAAGAGGCAGGTAATTCACTAAACGTGTAACTGATAACATTCTGACCAGCTTCTACTACATTTAAACTGCAGAGGCGCAGTGGGGCTAGGTCCCAGACCCTGCATGAGCCGGGACTGAGCAAGCCTGGCTTATCGCTTAATCCTTAGTCCTGCCTATTCTTAATGTTTGAAGAAAAAGGAATGCAGCGTTTTGCAAGCTTCTTTTAACCAGATCGAGAAGACCATTTGATAATTTTTCTTGTTTACTTTATTGGCTTTTGTTAAGATGTGTTTAAAAAAGCAGAACAGTATGCAGAGAATGCAAAAAATGTTCCGCCTTTGCTGATTTGTAAGTGAAAACTATTAATCAAAAATGGTATGGAGGAGAGAGAGACTTTTTATAAGCTTGCTTCTGCATTTCCTGAGTGAGTTTGCTGCTTCCAATGGGAGACCAGAAATGAGTTAAAAAGATATTGCTGTGAACTGTATTATTGATGTGCACCTGTGTTTAGAAAGCTTGTAAAATGGAAAGATCCATTGCTCTTGTTCAGATTGCTAATTATTCATATTGTTAATATCAAAGGGCCTTAAGAATGAACAATAACCCCATTGTGCTTGATGCTGCGCAAACTCAAAACAGGAAGATGGGTGTCAACCCCTAAAAGTTGGGTCCCAACCCCTAAAATGGACAGAGTAGTAAAATGAAACAGACACAATATTGTCAGCATGACACAGATTTATCAGCCTATCAGAAGCTTAACCACGGTCAAGTTTTTTGTCGGTATCCTGCATAGGAGTGTTTGGAGGAGGCTAACGAGTAGCTGTGCAGATGTTTTATGGGAAGTTCCTCTGAGGTATAAGGAGTAGTTAGTTGGGAGAAAGCATGAAGGCGTTTGAAAATGTAATAGTGGTCAGTGGAGTCTGTTATAATCGGCATGATCTCAGCTGGCGTAGTAGGGAAGCAAGCTGAATATCATTTTGGCAACAAATCCTTCACTAAATTTCACAGGATTAAGTATAGATGTGGGGGGCAGGGATTGGATTTAAAGGAACTGAGCAATGTGTGAGGTACTGCATTTAATCTGTAGAGATCTCTAAATCCCTAGACCAGGTTGACTGAATGTTGTTCGTGTCTGGGGGCTCATGTAAAATGGGTTAGTAGTCTTAGTCCAGTAACTGAAGGGGAGATGTGGCATTGCAAGAATAGCACCAAAGCGATGGACCCTGGTGATTTTGGGAGAGCAGCCAAAGATTTCAGTGAGTATCTCACCTGTAGATGTGATGACAGGGGAGGTACAGGGAAGACCTGATGTAGGGAATCTGTACCAGATTGTACCAGATCTTGTGAATATAGATAAACCTAGCACTTTTCATGAGTGTGATGAAATCCCCCTCTCCTTCCCCCTCGGCCATCCCTTTTTTAAAGGCCTAGATTTTTGGCTTTGGCTTAATGCTGCTCACACATCAGTGGATCTCAAAGCCAGAGAGTCTGATTTCTTCACATTTGGGTTTCAAAAGGTGATCCAGTGTGCAGGACGCCAACCTAAAGAGGACAAGCTTGGCTCAGAGGATGTTGTCTTATTTGTTTTACTTGGGGGGGGGGGGGTATGGCTTCACTAGAAACTGGGGCAAGAGGAGGAGAGAACCACGAGCAGGAATAGTAGTAGCACAGAGATCTAGAAATACAACACGCTAGCCCCACCTAATCAAAGTGTCTGAACTAGTGGATTTCAAATTACAGAAAACAAGATTCACAATTTAACCGGGTCCTTTGATGTATTGTGTGAATGGGCTACTGGGCCTGTAGGAGGCCTCATTGGCTTGCCCGACTGTAGCTACATGTTGCCGAATCAGGGCCTAAGACATTATATTCATTTTCAGAACATGCAATCAAAAGATAAAATCAAGTAAATGAAAGCTCCTATTTCCTGGCTATGGTTTAGAACAAATTTTCTTCCCCTCCTTCAGTATCCATTCTCAGATAACATGAATCTAGGGTTATTTTTATTGTCATGAGATTTATTGGTGTTGACAGGTTTTCACAAAATGATGTTTTTCTGTGGCTTTTTCCTTTTGCCTCTGTTGGCCGGCCTTCTGTGGACTGAGGTAGACGATTTTTTCTTTCAGCATTACTGATGTAAAGTACAGACTACTAAATCATATGGCAGAGTGTAGGAACAAAAAATTGGTAATTGAAACAACTGCATCAGGAGCACTGTGTATTGAGTTTTAGGGTTCATTTCATAGTAAAGTAGTATTCTACATTTTTTGGTTTCCTTGAAAATAAGTGTTGAGAATGTTGTACTGGCCTGGCCAACTTAGAGTTTTCTTTGCACTAGAAATTATATACAGTATAATACAACTGATGTAGGAATTAACATGAATATAATAAAACATTCAGAATCTTAGGAGTAAAAGTTGATGCATAACTTTGTACATTTATTATCAATCATTTGTTTTGAGGAACAACTTAATTTTGTTCTTTGAACCAGACTCTGCAAACATGAGGATGTAACTTTGTGTGTATGAGTTACCTCCTTCCGCTTTTGAGGAAGCATCTGTGTAGATATCTTTTTGTGTGGCCAGTGCAAAGTGACCTTCATGATGTAACTAAGGAATTCCAGAGAAAGGAATCGGGGAGGCGGGGGGGACGGACATAAAAAGCTTTGTCTCCGAATCAGTTTCTTTCTCTTGTTGTATCAGCTGATTCATGACACTCTCCACCCCAAGTTCCTTATTAGGTTGTTTTTATCTGTGTTCTCTTCCTTAGCAAGGTATTATGCAATGTGTCTGAGAACAACATGGTTAGGAAGGTCATATCTTTTATTGGTCCAACTTCTGTTGGTGAAAAAGACACTTTTGAGCCACACAGTTCTCTTCTTCAGCTTAGGCAAAGATACTTCAGTGTTACAGCTAAATGCAAGGTAAAACAGGTTGCTTAGCAATACAAGCTGGTCCAACCACATACCCTTAGTTGTCACCTGCCATCCCACAGTGGAAATTATATGGGATATTTTCAGACTGCTCCAGCACATACTTGATGACAACCATGCCCTGAAAGAAATCCTTTCTGAATTTTTAGCTTTCAAACCACTCCACAGCCTCTCAAAGACCATCATTAGAAGCAAGCTACCCATCGTCCAGGACACACCAACTCAAAGCAGAACTAGATCCTGCAAGAAAAAAAGTAGTTGCAAAATCTGCAGACTTATCTCCACTGCTGTCATCAGCAACACCCCTTGCAACACACCTTTCTAGACCCCCATAGACACCACAAACGTGCCTCGGAACAAACGTGCCTCATCCAGTGCACTGAATTTCCCAGTAACAATTCTTCAAGGGCAACTAGATAATCCCTATGCTATTGAATGGACTCACTCAGAATGTTTCTGACTTATTTTCCTATCAGTAGTGGGTGAACACTTTTTACCAAGCAATCATTCTATGTGTGACCTCTCAGTCTGATCCTCAAAGGAAACCTGCACAACACTTTCCAAAGACAAGCTTCGGAACTGAAATTCATAACTCTGATAGACAAAAAAAAACCAGGAACTCAGCAGAGACACTGGATTTATGGCTTATTACAACAGTCTGTAATCAACTAACACCCTCTTTTGGTCCAATGCCTGCAGGGGTGTTAATAGGCCACTCTACCTAGAAAAGCACTTACTAACTATTTGTGTAAAACAATCTGTTCCACCTGGCATTTAGCTGCGATGCTCGCAGTATGTTTCCTAGACCTGAAGAAGAGCTCTGAGTGGCTCAAAAGCTTATCTTTCTCACCAACCATAGTCGGTCCAATAAAAGATATTACCTCACCCACCGTGTGTCTCTAATATACTAGGACCAGCACAGCTACAACTACAGCTCTGAAGTGCACATGTGAGTAATTCTTCCAGTGTCAGCCAGGCCTTAAAACACTAACGGAATGTTAGGAATCAGTAGGAAAGGGGTAGATAATGCCACAGAAAATATCATATTGCCTCTAAATAAATCCATGGTAGGTACACATCTTGAATATTACGTGTAGAGCGTGTCTCATGTAAAAGGATGTATCAGAATTGGAAAAGTACAGGAAAGGGCAACAAAACTGATTAGGAGTATGGAACAGCTTCCGTACAAGGAGAAGTTAATAAGACTGGGACTTTTGAGCTTGGAAAGAGACAATGAAGGGGGGATATGAAAAAGATTGATAAAATCATGACTGGTGTAGAGAAAGTGAATAAGGTTGTGTTGTTTACTCTTTTTCATAACGTAAGAACTAGAGGTCACAAAATGAAATTAATGAGCCGTGGGTTTAACTCAAATAAAAGGATGTATTTTTACACACAATACACAGTCAACCTTTTGAACTCTTTGCCAGAGGATACTGTGAAGGCCAAGACAATAACAGAGTTTTTAAAAAAAAATCTAGGTAAGTCATGGAGGATAGGTTCACGACTGACTGTTAGCCTGAGGGTCAAGGATACAAAACCATGCTCTGAAGTTTCCTTAGCCTCTGTTTGCCAGAAGCTGGGAATGGGCAACAGGGGATGGATGATATGATGATTGTCTGTTCTGTTCTTTATGTCTGAAGCACTTGGTTTTAGTGGTTATTGGAAGATTGGGTTCTGGGTTAGATGGACCTTTGGTCTGACCCAGCTGTAGCCTGTTCATAAGCCCTTGTCCTTCAGGGACAGATTCTTAGGTCTGTCTAGATACCTATAGGTAACTATGTTGCAACTAGCCAATTAGCCCGTCATAGGACTGGATTTTCAGGTCTCTCCTCCATGTCGGTCTTCTCTCCTGAGCCTCCGGTCTCTCGCTCCGACTCTCTCTCCTCCTCCTCCTACCTCTCCCTCTCTCTCTCAGCTCTCCTCCGCCTTCTGCCTCACTCTCCGTCTCTTTCTTTCTCTTCTCCCCCTCTTGCCTCTCACTCTCCCTTTCTCTTCTCCGTCTCCTCCTGCCTCTCACTCTCTCTCCGCTCTCCTCTGTCTCCGTCGGGGATGCAAGAGCGAGGCGGACAGCACTCTGGGATCTGCACGCGCCCGGGTGAGTCCTTCCTCCCGCTGGCCGATTCCCTCTCCCCGCCCCCCACCAGCCAGTTCCTCCTCCTGATTTCCCACAGCCAGCCTCGCTGCCTCTGACCCCCACCCCCAACCAGCATTGCGTCCTGCTGGCCGCCTCTCCCCCATTCTCCCCTAGCCAGCTACGCTGCCTTCCCCTCCCCCAACTCTGCTTCTCACCCCACCCCCTCCCAGCCAGCCCTGCTCCTCTCCTGGCCAGTCCCTCCCCTCTCCCACCTCCGATCAAGAGTGTCCGTTTTTTTTTTACCCTACCCCAGTGACGTACATGGCCAGGAGGTGGGGCCATTTATGTCACCACCACGCCCCCCCTTCCCCTCCCACCGTGGCACTCGGCTGAGTTCTGCGCCGCTCAGCTAGGCCACCGCGGGGGAACAAGCGGTGTAAGTGCGCCACTTGGCCGGGCCGCGGCGGGAGAGCAAGCGGCCATTTGCAGTCCACGCTCCCCATGCAGCACAGGGGTGCTGCATGGGGAGCGCGGACCCCAAACGGCCGCTTGCCACTGCTTGCTCCCCCTCTGCGGCCTGGCCGAGCGGTGCAGAACTCAGCCAAGCGCCATGGCGGGAGGCAAGAGTGCCCCGCAGAGGCAAGACTGTAACGCTACAGCGTTACAGTCTCTCAGACATTGAGCTACTATATATATGATACTTAAGTGACTTAGGCACTTAGGAGCCTAAATTCCTGTGACTTCAGTTTGATTTAGGTGACTAAGTACCTGTGAGGATCTGGATCTAAAAGCCTGTCTTTTTTGAGAATGGAACTAAGCCAGTGAAATCTCTGAGACCTTACAGTGCCGAACAGATCCACTCTTAATACCTTTGAAAAGCTGGGCCTTATTCTCTCTGGGTACATCTATGCAGCAGGGCTAAAACAAAAATAAGCTACGCAACTTGAACTACGTTGATTGCGAAACTTAAGTCGAAATAGCTTATTTCGGCTTTTGGCGCAGTCTAGACAGCCGGACATCCAAGGAAGAAAACTTTTCCTCCGACTTCCCTTACTCCGCATAAAATGAAGGTTACAGGATTCTGAGTAAGAAGTCCTCCAGCTTGACATTATTTTGACATTATGTCGAAGTAACTGCTTGTAGTGTAGATGCAGACTGTGTTATTTTGGAATAATGTCAGTTATTCCAAATAGGGATGTAATAGCGTAGTCAATTAACCGAAGAGGAAAAGCTTATAGGTTAATGCTATAGACTACACGCATTTCACCCTCCCTCCCTGCACCTGCCAGTAATCGTTTTAGCAGGCTGGCCAGCAGCCCAGCTCAGTCCTCGTTTGCACTGGATCCTGAACCTATACGCACTGCAGCTCTGCATTTAAAGTGTATTAGGAGGTAGGTAACCTGGTTCAGTTCTGGCTCGTGCCGGGTCAGAGAGCTCAGCCCCTCCCCTCGACGGGGGCTGCTGCCACCCTGTGCTGCTGCCCTGTACCAGAGGCAGCAGCGCAGGGCAACAGGCAGCTAGTCCGCAAGGGGAGCTGGTTTTTAAACGAGCGGACCAGCTCCCGCCTGGCACCCCATGCTGCTGCCCCTGATACAGAGACAGTAGCATGGAGTGGCAGGGGGCTCCAGAGCTCACTGGCTTCCAGCCCCACCCCTGGGGACTATAGAATAGTCGACTAACCGATAAGAATTAACTATCAATTAACCAATATTTAACATCCCTAATTCCAAAATAACACTTCTGTGTACACATATCCTCTGTGTGTCACAGTTCCCCATTGTGAAATATTATTCTTCATTTTATTGAGCTCTGCTGATGAAAAGTGCAGTACAAGAGCTAGATAATAATAATAATAATAATTTTATTGAGATAGCATTTATAAGCCCCACTCGTGGAACAGGACCCAGTGGTGCTAGGCGCTATACAAATACACAACACAAAGACTTTCTCTGACCCAAAGTGCATTTCCCGACTTCCCAGGTATATTGAGGGTAAACATATTAAAGACTAAGAAAAATAGTTGGTTTAGTCTGTAACTTTAAAAACAATGAGCAGTCCTGCAGCATCTTAGAGACTAACAAATATATCATGAGTTTTTGTGATATGGGTTTTATCCACGAAAGCTCATGATATGATCTATTTGTTTGTTTCTAAGGTGCCACAGGACTGATCATTGATATTAAAGACTGGGAAAGGGCTTGCCTACAGCTGCCATGGGGTCCGTATAAATACCTTTGGTCAAGGGTTCTTGAACTTCATTGCGCCACAACGCTCTTCTGACAACAAAGTTTTACTGAATGACCCCAGAAGTGGGCAGCAGTCTGAGCAGCACTATCCTGCTTGGGGGTGGGTAGCAGGACGACGATTGGTAGGCAGTGGGTTCGCCGTCGTAGCCAGCCTCCTTTTTACCTGCAGTCCTGCTGGCTTAACGTTTCCTAACCCTGGGCCCCCAAAAATGGTTGGTCCCAGTAGTTTCAGTCTTTAGTTGACTCTCAGTCTGCCACATCTTGAGGGGCGAGGGCGTAGCTCCACACCGCCAGACCTGGCTGTCCCCCTTTCCTGGTCTCCGTCCCCTGTTGAGGAGAATGCAATGAGCCTTTCCTTGGCCAGAGGGGGAATTCCTTGCCCTTCTGGGTTATTAAAGTCGCACCTGGAGCGGCGTTCCTTTGTAACTTCCTCTCCTTCCCCCCTCCCCCTCCGGGCCCTAAAGTCTGCCGGGGTGCTGGCGGCCAGCGCACATATGCCGCAAACCCACCGCAGGGCTGAGGATCCATGCTTGAACGTGCTGGCGGCGCCGCAGGAAGTGCTTGGGGGCATGCTGCCGTACTAAGCGAGGGACGACCCCCCCGTCACAGTGATTTTTGGGTTTCAGCCCTGGATCCCAGCAAATCTAATGCTGGCCCTGGGGTCCCCATTAAAATGGGGTCACAACCCACTTTGGAGTCCTGACCCAAGTTTGAAAAGCTCTGCCTTTGGTAGGAGTGGGGAGGGGTGACCTTAAAACTGTGTTACATTATTTATGCTTCTGGTTCTTTGCTCAGTTTAACTTTTGGTCGATGCCACTTAACTGAGATTGGAAATATATTTGCTGAGATGAATTTAGCCATTCAGGAAGAGTGGGTGTGTTTTGTGCTTGTACTTCTAAACGCAGTGAATGGAAGTGCTCCCTTGACGTATGTAATTTAAAATAGCAATTTCCTGTCTGCAGCGCTGCATGTGGTCATTGTAGCAATGAAATAAAGCATTTCTGTGGGTTTATAAAAGTGTGTTGCATTTAAGCCTTTAAAAATTGAGCACCTTGATCTAATTTTTTGTTGAAGACTGAGACACTTCTAGTGTATATAGATTATGCAACACATTTATTTTCAAAATCAGGGCAGATGCACTTACTTTCTCTACACAAAGCCAAAATAACAAGGTTTATTGTAGCAGAGATGGAATACCCTCCACCAGACTAGGGCCTGGCTCTTCATGTGCAGGATCCTTTGTGACCTCTGCTTTCCACTAAGAGAAAGAGATGGGTAGCTACTTTTGCATTAGTACATTCAGAGACCGTATAGTTTTCACAGCCTATTACATCTCTGCCTGTGTGGGATTTTCACAGCCTTTCTTCCTCTTCCCCCTCTTGAGCAAAATCAGGATGATTCCTCTGCACATTGGACCCCATGTGCAGGTAGGGTTTGGACAAAGCCTTTTCCAAATTCGTTATAAAAATGTGTGACAGCAGAGGGTGAGATTCAAAAAAAATGCCTGCTGCCTGGACATATTTTTTAAAGCCAGATTATCTCTACTCCTTCTGTACACCCAGTGTCTGTTATTTTAAAAAAATATACAGCAAATGATTGCCTTTGTCAGATATCCAAAATAAATTAAATATGGTCCATAAGACAAAGGAATATGGAAGCCTAAGTGTAGAATCTGCTGCTTTGTTGCTATTGTCTTTTATGTGCTTTTAACAATGCTGTATTGTAAAATCAGTGGGGGAAAGGTGTAATTTTTTTGGTGGTGCTTTGTGATGTTCTACTCCATTTTAGACCCTCTAGTTGTCCTTGCTGTATATGCGTATATGTATAGAATTAATAATAGTACATCACTATCTCCATTTTACAAACCAAGTTGTTAAACCAGGTCTCCTTCTTCTACTACAAACATAAACACAGACACTACCAGTAAAACAGAAGCTGTTGAAATGATTTGGCTGCTAAAATGGGCTCCTGCCATCCGGATGCAGCAGCAGTGGTACCGTATTGTCTTTGCCGGTATCACCAACATATTAAAGAAAACATAATGTAAGAGCTTATCCTGGCATGTGATTGTCTGTCCTTTCTTTTCATTTCTGTGCTGCCATTCACAAGTCAATAACATATTATATATATGTTACACCATACACCAACTGAGCAAAGTGTTTTGGAAGGGCATGTTAAAAATACAAGGTTTCTGAAATTTGACATTACGAAAACAGGCAGACTATAAACATTTCATTTTAAATGGGAACCATGTTGCTTGTACAGCTGATCCTCCAGTTTTTTACAAACTCAACACAAAGCTATGAATTGTGTTTATGTAATTCCATTGATGGCAACACATTAACATGTTTTTTAGGTAACTTGTTGATGAGCGTTTTTTAGCTTTTTTTCTTTTAGGTATGTACACTGTAGTGGCTATTTTAAACTTTTTCTGTTAGCTTGCACAGTGCATTAAGGCCAAAAATGGAATGGTGGAAAACTGACACCCTGCTTATGTAGAGAGTCTAGGTGAAAGTGATGGTGAAAAGAAACACTAGAAGAGAATTTTGATTCCACATTTGGAAGTCATCATGTGCTGAAAAGATACTGAGTCCTTTTTTGTTTTGTTTTGTTTCTTATGTTTCAACAGGGCAGAGTTTAGGGTATGGATTTGTTAACTATATTGATCCAAAGGATGCAGAGAAAGCCATTAACACTTTAAATGGACTCAGACTCCAGACCAAAACCATAAAGGTAAGAGAATATGAAGAGCCTTTTGCTAAATTTAGGAAGAGCAGTAAATAGTTAAGACAGTTTTTTGAAATCTCATCAGTACTTTAATCTGATAATGTAAAGGGCACAGCTAACTAGCTGTTCCTTCAAAGGATGTGCGGCAGATGGATTTTTTTCTTTCAAACTGCTACTATTTTTGTTTATTGGTTGTGGGGGGGGGAACCTTAGCAGGTATTTTAAAATGTTGTAATGGGATTTGAAGTTAGGATAAAACAACCATACACTAGAGAACATTACCCGTAGAAATCCATTGAACAAAGGTGAAACATGCAGTTGTAACATTCACAAATGACCACAGCACATGTTGTGCTAATTACAATTAATTTGGCATGTGATATCAAACATTCAGTTCATAAAAGGTCCCCCTTTAATCAAGATACACTTCTTCCCAGTTAGATGCCATTTAAAACAAAACAAAACACAGTTGTCTCTTTCAAGAGTTATTTTGCCAGTTTCACTGTTCTTTGTTTGATTCACTTGCTGAAATCCAAAACGCTCCCCAAAGGGACTAGAGATCAAGAAGCCACCCTGTAGGTTGTGCAAACATGCCATTAGTTTGTCCCTGGTTTCCTCGGTAGTCGAAGCAAATTTTTACACTGTAAAATTTCTGACTGCCTCACTGATTTCAGACAAGCAGCCTCTGGAGCTGCTCAGTTAATCAGATGCGAAATGTTGAGACTTAAGAGAACTAAAAACCAGTCATTGTGATTATATATAAAATGTTCTTTCCAAAATTCATCTTGCAGGAGCAAGACCATCACACATATGTGTATTTATACCATGTACTAAAATCCTTACAACAGATATTTATGCAGTTAAGGTTTTAATTTAATTTATTGATCAGACTATATAAAGTAATAAAATCATCTATTCTTATCAGCTGCTGCAGATTGAAATTTCATACTTATACTAAGAACTTTTTATTCCACTGCTGAAGTTGAGCTGTAGGTTGCTCTCTAAATGTAATCCTTAAAGGGACCCTGACAAGATAAATACCATAGTTTTAAAAAACACGTTCTTTCATTTTTTTCTAAATGTCTTAGATTTAAAACCCAGAAGAATTTTAATAATCATTTAGTTTACTTCCTACTCTTAGTCAGCTGGGACAAAATATCTGAGTATTTATTATTATTATTATTATTATTATTATTATGTATTTTATTGTAATATTTCTGGCTCTCTTAGGGAAGAATTGTGTTGTTGTATTTGAGTTTCCAGTGCTGCTGGGGAATGTGTCAACTGCAGAACAACATTTTAAATGTTTTATGACACTGTTTAATTTATTATGCTTTTGTAACATTCCTTAAATAGTTTAAATTCAGTTATTTTATACACATATGTTTTTAAGGAGTTATAATTTCTGCAGTAAAAAGTTTGTTTTAGGTAGAAACTTGTACACCACACATTTCTGGAAGAATGTTGGTTTTTTAATATCAGCTTTTTAAAACACATTTTAAAATTGTAAGGAAATAGTTATCTGGGGTTTGGTTTCTTTTATGCTTATAAATAACTTATTAATTACTTTGATTTCAGAAGTGAAGGTGTTGCAATTTTGAAGACATTTAAAAATTAATAATAATCAAGGCAACAAAGTCTGTTCTGTATGCATAGGTGTTTTACACATTTTACCTAGATTACTAGAATATGTACATTCTTCAAAATACACAGTTTAAATAGTATCAAAATCACCTGAACTAATCCGAAAGAGCCTTATTTTTTTAATCTCCAGGTATTATTGATTGTAACAATATCATCTAAGCAATAACACAATAAGATATGCATACTTACTGAATCATTTCAACACAGCTTGGAACTGCATCTATTGTAAATAAAATGCACCACAAGAAGGCTGTTTGAAGTACAGTAGCAAAATACCCTTTTATTAAACTTTCCGCCTCATTCCCCACAAACGCTTTTAAGCCACTATAAGCCTGTCATATTACTATACGTATTAACTCTCTTAAAACAGGCCCTTTCCTGGCAAGTATAGCCCAGTTTGGAGCCTTCACAAAGTTGAAGTTGTTGAAATATGAAGAATATATTCTTAGTCTTCTCTCTAATTACCATGCCAGTTACATATATTGGAGGAAACTACCTCAGAATTCCATATTGGATTCTAAATACACTTGCAGAGCAGCAGCAAATCATATCTAAGGCTTTGTCTACAGTGTTTACAAGTTTAAAGGTCAGCCACGGCCGTACAGCACTGTAACTTGCTGCGCTCAGGGGTTGTTTTTTTTCACATCCCTGAGGCAGAAGGTTATAGCTCTGTAAGTGCCAGCGTAGACTTAGCCTAAAGTTTTAGAGTACCTCAATTTGTTCCATTGCCCCTCCCATTTTATTGTCCTTTTCCCCCACTTCACTTTCCCCACCAATTAAGACAGGCTCACTTTTTTGTCCATTTTTATATTTATTCATGTGTTGTATTAATGCACAAAAATATCAGTGCACCTGACTAATGTTCTCAGTGCCATTTGTGGACCTTGACAATCACAAACGATACTTTTAAATCACTGTTGCTTTCCAAACTGAAAAAATGAATTTGATTTAATTAAATGGTAGTATAAGTTTTAAAACCAAAGTACTGGTTATTTTCTCGGATTATGTCATAAATTTAATTGTATTTTTGTAAGTCCAAAAGAGGGCTATTATCATCTAATCTGACCTATTTAGGGCCAGATTGAGCCTTTGGTCAATGGCAGAGTAAGATGCAGTATGCATCTGAACATATCCCCAGGGAAGATGCTTACTTTATTACCTCTTCCTCTTTACCAAACACAGATTAGGCCGAAACAAGAGCTAAGGAGGCAGTCTTGTAGTAGGTGGCTGAATAGTGTTTTCACCCATCCTTTTGCCCCCTGCGTAGGCTGGGAAACAACATGACCCTGAACCGGGACACACCATTAAAAGCAAAGACTGAAATCCATGCACAAAAACATCATGCACCCCAAGAATACTTACAGATGCAACCATCTGCACAGAATTCCTCATGAAGCCTCAGGCTCTGTGGAATGGGAGTGTTTTTTCTTGTGGTTTTTTTTAATTAGCTCTAAATCATGTGTTTGAATGACGTGCTAACAAATTGAAATCTAATTCTTTAAAAAAAAGAATTGAAACTATTTCAGGCACTACACCTGTCCCTAGATCCTGCTCTTGTCATGTTCATGGCTTTACAGTTGAATTTTTTGGCTGTCTTTTGTAATGTTCTTCTCTCATCTCATACTTATGAAAGACCCATGTAACTATGAGAAATTTCTGATTCTGCAGAGGAATCACCAAAATTGACTATTCACAATCTGGTGTCAAATCCATAGAATAAATTAATTGATGAAACAGATTTCTGTCTTTAATCTCTTGGTATTAAAATGAGTCATTCCTTTTATCACTAAAGAGCTAAAATATTCACATTTGAGTGTTTTGTATTTCAAGATGATGTCCTTTATAATGAATGGTGAAAGATGATTGTTTGTTTAGCAAGAATATCTGTTCCAAGGGAAGAGTCCAAGTAATATGTGCATGTATGTTCATGTATTTAGTTATAGACTATATGAGCTGTAATCATTTTCAGCTAATCATATTTCATATTTCTACCAAGCTATTTTATATCACTGTCACCTTTTTTTGAGGGAGGGGACACAGTTTATAGTTGCAGTTAAAACTTTTATGTAGTTCCACAAAACATTTTTGGGTGAAAGAAGGTATGTCTCATGTTTGAAACAAAGCCCTCTGCTGGAGATGGTATCGGTTTTTTAAAAGATTGATTTTGCCCATGCATGAAAGCGGCATGGAATCCTACTTATAAAAGTCATTGCTAATGTTGAAGATTGGCTAGAAGTTGAATGAAATATTAGAAAGGAAGCAAAATGTACCATGCATAACCTACAGATTGCTTAAACTCTGCTCCTGAGCACTGAATAAAATGGATAACATTTAAGAGGATGTGGAGGAAGTGTTTCATAATGTTCTCAAATGATTCAGAAGATCTGAGCATTATGTTTGAGGGCGTTAGAACAAGGAGAGGATAAAGAACTTTGAAGGGAGGTTTGAAATGGAAAGAGAACTACTGTCTACTGAAAGCACAGCCCTATGCACTTTCCCTACCTTCAGAGAAATAGATTTTGTTCCTCCCTGACAGATGTACCCTGTGTGCTATCTCATTAAAAAAATAGAAGAGGGCCTGTAAAGTACAGGGTGGGTCCAGATAAATACCATTTTATTAGGCAAAATTTGTGCTAATGTAAAGAACTAACCTGGTCTAAATGGATGGATTAACTACTTTATTGTTGTTTTTCCACAACAGAATGTGGCGGCATTACTTTAAAATGTTAATATAACAGTTTTAGTTTTTCACCATGCCTGATTTTAAAATCATTTGCAGTCACAGACCTGCCTGTACTGTACAGCAACGCAAGCAAATAATAGCAGGCCCCAGCCCCCTTCGCACCCGGGGTATATCTAAACTATGGGGGGAGGGAGGATTGGGTTCGAAAGAGGATATGCAAATTCCATGGGAATTTGCATATCTTCTTCCTTTCACTTTTTCGAAAGCAGGTCTTCCAAAAGTGAAAGTAGTCTGGATGTTTTTTTCGGGAAAAAAACGCTCTTCCCCAAAAAAGGAGGTTTACGCGGTTTTTCGAAACTGTGTTCAGACTACTTTCACTTTTGAAAGACACGCTTTTGAAAAAGTGATCGGAAGAAGATATGCAAATTCCTGCTGAATTTGCATACCCTCTTTGGGGGAAAAAAACATAGTTTAGACATACTCCCAGTCATGCTCAAGAGAAAAGGTTGGCTGTGGAGCATGCCCAGATTGTTAATAAATGGTGCCTCAGGCAGCCCAGGGATATCCAAAGTTACAAATGTCCCCCAGCACCACCCAATCCCATTCAGATTGAGGGTGGGCTTCTAGTCATATCTGCAGCTGTATGGTACAGGGAGAAAAGAGGTCCTTCTGTTACCAGGTTCCAAACCGTTTAGAGCTTGAGGAGTTAAAACCAACATAGCAAACTCCAGCCAGAAATTTATTGGCAGCTTGGTGATGCTAATTACAGCATGCTAGTAATGTGCCCCTTCTGCATGACGCTTTGCTAAATAAGTGGGTGCTTCCATTTTGCACTAGCTGCAGTTTCCAAATGGTCTCAATATATAATCCCCATGTAGAGCACATGGCAATAATCTAACCTCCAGGTGGCAAAAGCATGGATAATTGCAGCAGGATGCTCCCTTGGTTGAACACACCAATTGATGTTCTCTTGGAATAATTGTGTTAGATTCTGAAATGGGGCAACAACACATTTAACAGAGGTGTCAAGGATGTTTAGCTGTACTTAAGCACCCTACTTCTTCCTCCCTAACACCAAAAAATCTTTGCAAGTATTGGGAGGTGTAAGGGAACAAATGAGTATTTATTGCTTTCTCTTTATGAAAATTCTGATTACGGGCTTTTTTCAGGCTGCAGACTTAGGGGATAGCTTTCCACTGCTTGTTCCTTTTAAAATTGTGTCATTTTTTTCCATTGAGGAGCAGATTGAGTATTAGTCATAAAGGAGAGATTTTTCTACTGTGATTATAGAGCTATGGCAATAAAATCTCAGACAAAAAGCTTTTAAGGTACTGTGGATCTCAGAAGACTTACTCACTTACTGGTTTTTTGCTCTTTAAGAAAGACTCTATGTAACCTTCTGGACTTCATGGTGCTTGTTAAATTCTCTTTCACTCTTCTGCCCATAGTAGCACTGTAGCTATAACGAAAGGAACCTTTTCAGTGCTTACATTTGTGATGATTCTAATTTGGCTTTGCTGCCTTCAGCACACACCAGAAAGTCTTCGTCTCTGTTTTGTGCATCTTCCCTAATTGATATCTCTTACTTTCTAACTGCTTCACTTTTGCCAAGGAGTCCTTTCCAGTCAAGATATCATAAGCAATTATTTCTCTTAGCACTGCTCTTGATGTTTCCCAGAATGCTGCTGGTCATTATCTATGGATAGTCTCCCTGAAATGATGGGTCAGACACTTCTTTCTTATCTATAATCATAATTAATCTTAATAAAAAGGCATTAAAATGCCAAGTTTAAAACCACCCATGACCCCAAGGAAAAAACAATCTTATGGGATGATTAATTTCTGACTTTTGGACAGGAATGATGCAAATGTGCAAAGAATTTAGCCAAATCAGTGGGAGGGGCAGTTTGCAAGGACTTTTCACAAATTGGTAAATATTTTCTGCAAGAGTTTGAGCATGCAGCTGGAAATGTGGGGGCAAGGATTCCTTTCCTTGTCATTTCTAAACATATATGGCAATTTCCTAATTCAAAAAAGTGTTGCAGACAACATGGAAATTCTTTATTAGACTTTGTCTTAACCGATAAAGAGGAAGTGCTCACACAATGAAAATTAATGGTAGCTTAGGTTCAAGTGATCCTGACTTCACATTTATAATGGTCAACCAGCATAAAGTTCAGAATCCTTTAATAGGGCCAGTTTCACAAAGGGGAAAATAATTATGAGCCAAATCAGATGGGATGAAGAAAATAATCAGAATAACCTAATGAATCAGAATTAATGTGAATGATATTGGCAATCATTTTAGAACACTTTAGAAGATGCACCAAATCCTGTAATCAATTAAGAAAGCTGTAATGGTTAAAAAAAATATGATTTAGAAAGAAAGTGAGAGCAGATATTAAAAATTGTAATAATTTGAAATAAAGGGAAGTGGATAGCAATGAATGTAAGTCAGATGTTAGGAACTGCAGAAAACTGATATGGGAAGCAAAGGGATGCAAGGATAATTATGCAGGGTAGAGACATAAGAAGGAGTTTTATAAATATATTTGGAACTAACAGAATCCTCATGATTATGATAATGGGTGACTTGATTACATATAAAAGTACCTACACAGGGAATAAATATTTAATATTGGTCTCTTCAGTCTAGCACAGACAGTTATAACACTATCCAATGGCGAAGACTGAAGTAGGCCAATTCAGACTGGAAGTATGGTATAACTTTTTCACAATGAGAGTAATTCACAATTGGAGCATTTTACCAATGGTCATGATGGATCCTGCGACACTGACAGTTTTTTTAAATCAAGATGGGATTTTTTTTCTCTGAAAGATACGCTCTGGGAGTTAACTTGGAGAAATTCTATGGTCTGTATTATGCAGTAGTTCAGTTCAGGTGGCCACAAGTAGTCTCTTAGGGTATGTCTACACTACCCCGCTAGTTCGAACTAGCGGGGTAATGTAGGCATACCGCACTTGCAAATGAAGCCCGGGATTTGAATTTCCCGGGCTTTATTTGCATAAGCGGGGAGCCGCCATTTTTAAAACCCCGCTGGTTCGAACACCGTGCAGCGCGGCTACACGGGGCACGAACTAGGTAGTTCGAACTAGGCTTCCTAGTTCGAACTACCGTTACTCCTAGTTTGTGCCCCATGTAGCCGCGTTGCACGGGGTTCGAACGAGTGGGGTTTTAAAAATGGCGGCGCCCCGCTTATGCAAATGAAGCCCGGGAAATTCAAATCCCGGGATTCATTTGCAAGTGCGGTATGCCTACATTACCCCGCTAGTTCGAACTAGTGGGGTAGTGTAGACATACCCTTCCAGTCTTGAGATCTGTGGAAATCCCTTTTTTACCACTAACTGATTGTGTCTCCAGCCAAGTCATTTCACTTCGCTGCCAAATTTCCTACCTGTGGTAGAATTATAAAATAGGCATGATAATACTAACTTACCTTTTTTAAAGCACTTCGAGATCCTACAAACAAAATACATGAACTGAGTACCACCTGTTAATTTTTCTTTTTAGTGTGGCCTAGTAGTAGAGCTTTTTGGGGGAGCAGGGTGGTGTTTGTAACCTTCCAGTAGCAACCAGATTAGATCCTGTTGTTCTAGGTTCTGGACGTATACCTAATAAAGGACAATAGTGTGTTATAGATGAGACGGTGGTTAGGAGAAGGGAAGCATTCATCCCATTTTAACAGATGGAAAGCAAAGGAATGAAAAGGTTAAGTGACTTGCCCTAGACTACACAGAAAATCTGTGAAGAGCCAAGAATTTAACCCAGATTTTGGGAATACCAATTTGAACAACTATCTTTCCTCCCTAGATATCCATCTAAGAAACAAATAGAATATTTCAGAACTATTAATAAGGTCATTTTAAAGAGAGGTGGGCCATATTTCACAAATAGTCTACAAAATCCAAAGGCTATGTAGGGAATCATAGATGCTGGAAACACAATAAACATTGCTTGCACCTCAACAAACTGTCTCAGATATTTGAATATTAAATATTGTAAGAACTGTTTCCATAGTCTGTGGGCCATTGTGCATACAACATTCATGAGCTAAGTGATCAGCACTAGTTTCATGATCTCCAAGCTGGCAGTGACTGGTAGCAGTGCAAAAGTTGGCTCACTAATTTCTCAACAAGAAGCAAGAACCTTATGCCACTTAAAAGCAACTTTTACAGATGGATAGAGGCTGATGTACTCAACCCACTGTATTATGACCAAAGAACATCACTGCAGTACAGGAAGGGCGAGTTCCTCAAAAAGACCAAATGGGAAAAAGAAGGCTGGGGCTATTTTGTTATTTTGTTAACTTAAATTCTCTAGTGTTATTTCTGGGGAACAGTCTTTCAGATGAACACATACTTAGAGTATTGTCCAATAATTGGATAAACACATTAGCTGACTATTTCTTTTAAGTGTATCAGCATTGAAGGTGCATGCGCGCTGTGTCCGCATTTAAATTGTTGGTCGTAAGTGTCAGAGTTCTGGCCTTGTTGAGAGGAATGCTCTGTGTAATAGAAAACTAGACTGTACCTATATTGTACCTAGACTGCAACATTCTGTAAGCTCCTCAGGGCTATGAGGATATCTACAGGAAGAATAATTCCTCTGAAATTTTTTGTGTGCCAATGGACTGAAAATACTAATTCCATTCATGGAGGACATGAAATTCTGGGACATATATGACTCTGAGGCTGTTGTTTGTACTGCAGACTTTCCACAGAGAGACTGCAGCAAATCATTCTGTTCCTGAGTGTCTTGAGTAGAGAAGTATATGGATCCCACAGCGAGTACAATGGTGTCATTTGACAAGCATGTAGTCACAAGCACTGAGCACACAAAGGTGACGGAGCCAGCGTATGTCCCATAATTCTTAAGAAAGGAAGGTTGTCTAATAAAGAGACAGTCCTTTAAACAAGTTTTGTTTTATTTGTAGGATTGGGAGTAGTCTAGCAAAGATATTTTCTGCATAATTATTTTGTGTATATATGTATGCAAAATTAACATTGGAAACTGGTGAGCTGTAGAACAAACCCAACAATATCACATTGTTTCCTTTTGGCAGTTTGACCTAACAGCTTGAAAATGATCAGATTGAGTGGAACCGCCCTCTGCTACCAAGCTGTAAAGTGTCTGGACCAACCTTTCTCTTAGCAGATGCTATGCTTAATCATAAGAACTTGCGGTAGTAAGGATTTTTTTTTTTTTTTTTAATCTAGTGTTTTAGATACCTCATGCTGGTAAAAGCAAACTAAGGTTCCTAATGAGAGATAAGTGTAAATATAAAGAATTCATGCAACATATTTGCTGAATGCTCTGCAGTTTTCAGTAACAAAACGTGAGCCTGCTTTGGCACAACTTCATAATAACTGTTCTAACCCCTTTACAGCATGGTGAAATGTTGGGTTTTTTCCCCCTGTAATCCCTTTTAAAATCCTGTAGGAGCACATCTGTCTAACCAACGGATTTGTACTTGATTGATCTAGGAGGGAACTTGGAAAGACTGAAAAGAAGAAATCACCTTCACTAGGCTTGTGTCTATCCCACACTCAGAACCCTCTGCTTTGGAGATTGAGGATAGCTGACTAACCTTTGACAGCTCCTTGCCCAGCACCCCCCTGCAACCTGAATATTTTAAGGCAGGTGGAACTAAAATTGGATCTGAGCTAATGATGTGGTTTACATGTGATGTGGGTGGATGTTTGTGTGAGAGAGTGAACTTTGCACAATCTCTCCCCACCCACTTTGCCTGTCTGCATGGCTCACAGGAACAGAGCAGCGAATTAAAATATGCAAGAATCTCAGTCTTTTCGTGCCCCAGAAAGTGGCATTTTTCTTTTTGTATACCTTTTCTGCTCGGAACAAAACAGGGCACGGGGTTGATGAATGTGCTAATGTGAAGAAACCCAGGACCTGGATTTGTGGTTGGCAGTTTGCCCAAGATTTTTGTGTGTCTTGCAATTCTCAGTTTTTAGAGCAGATAGATTTTTTTCTCCAAGCTCAGAAGGGCAGCTTTAAAATGTTCTTTTGTAAAGTAGGTTGAATTGTAGAAGTGTAATGGGGTGAGGGAACTTCAGGCCCAGGGGCTAAATGCGGCCCCCTCCATCCATGGAGGCTCAGCACCCCCTCCCCCAGTATTCGGGAGCCTAGCACTCTCTGCCCCACTGTGGGGCTTGAGCATACAAAATGTGCAAGGGGGATGAGGGGTTTGGAGGAGGGGGTTCTTTGCTTCTCACTTGTATGCGGCCCCCGATTGATTTTTTTCTGTGGCCCCCGACTCAAAAAAATTTCCCCATCCCTGGAACCTAGACAGTCCCCTTATTAAGGTAAGATGTTTATAGAGGATTATTTTGTGGCGGTGGTCGATTCTTTCTGAACATTCACTGTGAAATCTTGGCTCCATTGAAGTCAGTGGCAAAACTCCTGTTGACTTCAGTGGAGCCAGGATTTTCCCCCAAGATGTAGTTTATTTCTCTTGAAAACTGGGAGGTTAACCATACCATCTGGAGCCTGGCATCGTGTGATTAAGTTCTGTGAAATCTCCCAGGTGTGTGTGCCAGTGCACTCCAGAGTTAGCATGTGGCACCCCTGCTGTTCTCATCCAGAGTTCATCATGAACAGTGCCTGCCAGTCATCCCACAACTTCCTCCCAACTGTGTGGCAATTTTGTGATTATTCATCGAGTGGGAATAAGAAACCACCAAACTCATGTACAAGCTGAGTCCAGATTTTTTTTTAACTGTGTTCACCACAGATGAAAGGCCAACCTATGAAATCCTAGGTCCTCTCTGCCAAATTGCCAGGCAGCAGTAGGAATTACATGAAGGAGTGCTGAGATGTATGGACTGTGCTCTCAGTACCACATTGCATATCTGAGGTTGGGATTTTGCAAGGACTGTAAGGCTATGTCTACACTAGCACGATCTTGCGCCAGAAGTATGCAAATGGGGCTAAGTGTGGAATATTGCCAAGTCTCATTTGCATACCTAATGAGCCGCCATTTTTGCGGAAGAGGCTCTTGCGCTAGAAGGAGCTGTCTACACTGCCCCTTCTTGCACAAGAAAACCCCTCTTGTGCAATGCCGCTACACTGATTATTTTCAGGAATAATGGCATTGCACAAGAGGGTTTTTCTTGCACAAGAAGGGGCAGTGTAGACAGCTCCTTCTGGCACAAGAGCCTCTTCCGCAAAAATGGCGGCTCATTAGGTATGCAAATGAGGCTCGGTGATATTCCACACTTAGCCTTATTTGCATACTTCTGGCACAACAACCTGCCAGTGTAGACATAGCCTAAGTGTCTAAGGAGGTCTTCACCCATTGAAAGTCTTTGGGACTCAGGCTCTGAAGTCCTCAAGGCACTTACTGAAATCCCACCCATCATGTTCTTTACTGCTTTGACACTCATCCATTTGATATTTGAAAACTGTCACACTAGTTTCTTGTGCCAGTGCCTTGGTATATCATTGTGGGTACCGGCCCTCTTGGATGCATATGTTTTAGCTACACTCTTCTCCAGCACTTTCCTTTTGTTTCATCCACTTCCCTTTAGTCTTATTGTTTACCTTGGAGGTTTTTTTTTTTTTAAATATGTACAAACATTTCAGTTATTTAAAAAGTAATCAAAAACCTTATGTAAAATCAGTAGAGAGTTTGACTCCTGTTATATGCAAAAGGCTGTGGAAGCAAATATTAGTCATTCACATACTTTTCTGTGTTGAGTCAACATCTATTTTTAGGTGTGGAGCTCATAAAGACATCTATCATTTGTGTTGGGCTAAGGGAGACAGGGCTTACTTAAGTACATTATATTCGTGACTGGACCTCCCTTCTCCTGCCTACCTGCTTGTACTGAATATATAGACAGTAGGACTTTATAGAGGTGTAGATTTAAATACATTTCATTAAATGAAATTCAAATGGTTCAGAAAGTTATTCGGTTTAGAGCAAACAGTATTTCAAATGTGCTGTGTAAAGTAAATCTTCTCATGATTTCTGTTTCATATTAGCCAGGCAAGAGAGTGCTTGTATTAATGTAAGGTGTAGATTATGTTTTAAAGAGGGTGTTTTTTCTTTTAAAAAAAACCAACAACCTCTGAATAAAATAACTTAAGCTTTGCTTAGGAATGTGGGGCATATGAAAATCCATTTGAAATTCTGTTTGGGTTCTGTTTGCATTTAGGTTTTAAAAAAGTTTCTAAACCCTTTACAGAAATCTGCTGTAATATTTTTTTTTTTCACAAACATTTAATGCATCAACTGGCCTTTTGCTTTTTTGGTCATAATATTTTTGAGCAATCTGGTTTCAGGATTACATTTCAAGGTACTTTTTAAAATAAAATGGCAGATTGGAAGATGGGGGATATACTGTATTTACCATTCCCAAAGCAGATGTTTATTTAGCCTAATTTCATCAGCACTTTATAATTCAGTGAGGGAAGAGATTGCCAGCTTAGAATGAAAATACAAAAGGATACAGCATAAAAGATCTCTCTGCAACTAACACTGTCTGTTTCATATGCTTAAAACAAAACACACTAGAACCTCAGAATGCTAGGTATATTCAAAGATTATGTGTTGAATACAGTAAATCATCTATACACCCACACCATGGGGTAAATTTACAAAGCTGTGCGTGGGAAGTTGTGCGTTAATCTACCACTGTACAGCAGCTATTTTGTGCTTTTACTTAGAGCCCTTATCATAACATTTTTTCAAGTTATTTCCAGCTTTCCTTTTGTTTCCTTAACATTTTTTAGTCCTTGTTGCTATTAAAAGAACAGCTCAGATCTGAAGTGCAGGGCTATTTAAATTAATGCAATGGATTATAAAGACAAAAAATAATCTGTTAATTTAAATATATGAGGTAAATCCATTCATGGAAAGCATATTAATTCTTTTATTTTTAATTCCCTAGGTGTCATACGCTCGTCCAAGTTCAGCATCAATCAGAGATGCAAACTTGTATGTTAGCGGCCTTCCAAAAACGATGACCCAGAAAGAACTAGAACAGTTATTTTCACAATATGGGCGCATCATCACCTCACGAATTCTGGTTGATCAAGTCACAGGTTAAAAAAACTTTTTTTTAAATGTTAAGTATTTTCAGAAATAGCAAACTTAAATGCTTTTGAAAGCATAATAGCTATAATGAAGCAGCAGACTGTACAGATGTACATTAAGAAGCATGACTGTGGATGTAAAATGTGATCATCTATATATAAATAAAAAATATATTACTGTACACACATAGTTCTTTATATATGCAACTTTAAGGGGCAATAAATTCAGTGGAGTGTTTTTAAATGCATGGATTTTTACTGGCAATCCATGTTTAAGGGGAATGTATCAAGCAATTTACTACTTGTATGTCTGTCATCTGCCACAATTATCACAATGTAACGTAGGAGGAAAGGTTCAGTAAATGATCTTAAGAGAACAGGGCTTTTTTCCTTGATGGGGAAAATAATTTTTTTACATCACGCAGTAATATGTTCTGAATTCAGATCAAAATGAACATGTTGTTTTGTTGCCTTAGATATGTGAAAGACTCCTAAAGCTATTGTTACTTTTTTAAACAATATTTAACAAGGTCTTTTCTTTATTCCCAGGTGTCTCTCGAGGTGTGGGATTTATCCGTTTCGATAAGAGAATAGAGGCAGAAGAAGCCATAAAGGGACTTAATGGCCAGAAACCTAGTGGTGCTACAGAACCAATTACTGTGAAGTTTGCCAATAACCCCAGCCAGAAGACAAGCCAGGCACTCCTTTCGCAGCTGTACCAGTCTCCCAACAGACGCTACCCTGGACCACTACACCACCAGGCTCAGAGATTCAGGTAACTATCTGTGCGCAAAAGAACTGGAACTCTACCAGATACGATGACTTGGGACAGGGTTCTGTTGAAAATGTATTTTGGAATTGTAAATGGATTGCAATTTCTCTGTAAAATTAAACATTCTTTCCAAACAAATGAACAGGAAAATCTGTTCACTGTTGTAGTCATGCCATAGTGACTAAAACCTCTCAACTATACAGTCAGATCTCGTGAGGTCTCAGGTAAAGAAATGACGGAATAAAGGCTGATGTTGCTACTAAAATGGAAAGTGGCTTTTCTGTTGTTTTTTTGTTTTGTTTTGTTTTTTAGCAGCTTTCTTTTTCTACACTATTACAGTTTGATGCAACTTGCAATCTAATGTTGAATGTAATGGGCTAGTAGCTGGCAACAGCTGAGTGTTTATTCTGTTCAGCAGTAGTTTCGTTAAATTATTAGCTTCAGATGTCTGCTGAAGGTATAAAAGGACTTTGTGTAGTCTTTGATATGAATGCTGAGATGCTATGTGATGTTTTATGCTTTACATTTTGAAAGTACTGCTTGTATATGATGAGTAACACAGTATTAGCAGTACTGGGTTCTCTCTGTTATTTTGATGTTGTATAATAATATTTAGGCAAACTAGCATTTTCAGTAGAAAGTCTTCCTTCTAAAAATAAGAATGCATGGACTTACTGGTTAGGTTATGATAAATATTAGCTTTAAAATTTCTTTAGTTGAATTTTGCAATTTTAAAATTATGAAATGAATTAAAGAAGAGCACAGAAAAGATCAGACACTTGACTGGTTTATAAAAACCAAGCATATATTTCAAACATCACATCTTTGGTAAGGTTATAATAACCACTCCTTATGCAGATAAAGGATTTTTCATATTGCATATTAAAATATAAAGTAGATTAAATGTAATCTCCCACATTGAATGCTGATTTACATTGGCAGCTTTTGGGAATCATTATTACTAAATATTTTTTCTAAATAAACAAAAGTGTAAACAGCTGTGCAAAAACAGGAAGCAAGAGATGTTTATAACCAGTGTGTTTCTAGTCCTCTAATTTTGGACTGTAGCACTTTATTCACAAGTATAATTGCAATGAAAGCTAAACTGTTGGAGTATTGTACTTATGATTTCACACTAACGTAATCTACGAATGAAAAATCAAAGGGGAATTTTTAACACCTAGTCAAATCTTGAGATAATGCTATATAGTGAGAGTTCGCCTTTCTGAAATCTCAAAGCATGTTAAAATGACATTACATTTTGTGGCTGAAATGTGGACAGAGTCTGAAACTCAAGAGAGTTCCTGTTTGCTGAACTCCTTAGATGTGTGGGAAACTTGTTGAACATTTCTTCTTTGAAAATGGAACTTTATTAATAATAGTTCCATTGAGCGATCTTGCCATCTGTGAAACATTAACCCAAAGACCCTCCTTCTCTTTTCAGGCTGGACAATTTGCTTAATATGGCCTATGGCGTAAAGAGGTAATTAGAATTCCACAGATTGCCAGATGTCCATGTTGGCACAGATTGGTGCTACAGTTTATTTTTTAAATCACTAACTTTATTTTTTTAATTCCTTCTTTTCTTCCACCAGCATGTCAAATTCTTTTTTTAAGTTTGGACTTCAGTTGGTTTTGTTACTTTAAGGCCACACTCAAAAGCTGTGTGTGGGTTTTTTTCACCTTTTCTTTTATTTACAGGTGGGCTTCTCAGATGGTTTAGGTGCAACAGCTACAAATAGCCTAAGGCTAGTAATGCTGCTAAATGGCATATATTCCTGAATCAAAACTGTTAAACTGGGGTTTTTGCTAATCTCTGATCTGTAGTGTGAAATTTGTCAGAGGAAAATAATAATCAATTTCATCCTTTCCTCTAACTATGTCCTACCACAAAGTAAACTTCAAAAATGTAACTGTATGCACCTTAATCAGCCCTAAGTTTCTTTTGTTACAGGTTTTAACAATTATTGCAAATATTTATTCATGTTTGTGGTTTGTTTCTTTGTGTGCGTGTGTTTTAATTTATAGAGGTTTGTGTGTGCAGTTTGGAAGTAAAGCTCAATTGATTTGGAAACATTCAAGTTCCATAATGAGTGTGTTCTGTGTTCTATCTGAAAAAAAGAAGTTGATGTTTTATGTTAGTGTTTTTTTTCTGTTAACGACACACATCAATACAGGTGAACCTTGCAGAACTGTAGGGGCATAGCCTCATTCCTGACATTATGTAGAGCTTTGCTCTTATAGTCCTGACCTATGAGCTGAACAAGCTCCTTAGTCTACAGAAATGGTCAGCCTGCTCATTCATGAAAACTGGGTGCTGTTTTATAAAGCTTACCCCATACATACATGGTATGGTAAGTATATCTTTAAACTGTTCAGAAGTGAACAGTAGTATAAATCTTAACTGCTACAGCATTGGCAATTGTGCAACATAATTGGAAGTATGTACACCATAAGATTACTTGTAAGCCAAATTAACTTTCAAATTAGATATTTTACCTCTACCCCAAACAAGCAAATTATGTGGCCCATGATCAGCACATAATTTCTTTACAGTACTTTAATGGCATAACCATATGATGAATCAAAATTTGCTGCATGGTTTTTGCAATTTGTCATGTTCCTTTCACTATCTCACCTGCATTCTGTGCCCACTAATCCATTTCTTTCAGTCCTGGAATAAGATTCCAAAACTCTTGCAGCTTCAAACAGCTGTCACTTATAAATAACTATTAGAGATTTTTTTCTCTCTCCCAAGTGTTTAATTTCCTACCCAGAATTATGCAGATCTGTGGTCTAAGTCAAATTATGTGCTGTCCTAGACTATTGAAGGTTTAAGTTCTGATTTCATGTGCCTCAGAAAAGCAGGGTCATATCATGAGAGAGCCAGGTACCTTGCCACTGTTCTAAGGCTTTTGTTTCTAGCACTGATAGAGCATGAGGCATCAGCCATTAAACATCACTACAGCTTTTCTTTCCGTTTTTCTGAAAGTTTCTTTACATTTGTTAATTTTTTTCTTCTCCCTGCAAGCCCTGAGAATTGTACTTGCATGCCACCAAATTCTGTTATTTGGACAGTTTAAAAACAAACAAAAACTTCTGAAACTCTCTAAAACATCCCCATATTTTGCTGTATAATATATATCGTATGCAGAATGGCTGTGTCTACACTGCACCCCTTTTCCAGAAAAGGGATGCAGATGAGACAAGTCGGAATTGCAAATGCAGCGGGGATTTAAATTTTCCCCGCTGCATTTGCATGAACATGGCTGCCGCTTTTTTCCGGCTCGGGGCTTTGCCGGAAAAAAGCGCCAGTCTAGACGGGGATGTTTCAGAAAATAAAGCCTTTTCCAAAAGGTCCCTTAGTCCTCTTAAAATCAGGAATAAGGGACCTTTCGGAAAAGGCTTTATTTTCCGAAAGATCCCTGTCTAGACTGGCGCTTTTTTCCGGCAAAGCCCCGAGCTGGAAAAAAGCGGCAGCCATGTTCATGCAAATGCAGCGGGGAAAATTTAAATCTCCGCTACATTTGCAATTCCGACTTGCCTCATCTGCATCCCTTTTCTGGAAAAGGGGTGCAGTGTAGACACAGCCAACATGTCATTTGGCATGGAATGCAAGCTTCATAGGCATTGACTTCTATCATTCATAGCTTTGTTACTAGTAAAGAATATGCCACCCCAAACTCATGTCAGTAAACTTTTATGCCACTACCGCCAGCATTATGGTGACTGAATGATAAAGCAGTTGCTATAGTTGAGATTTCATGTGCAGATGTAAAAGCTGCCCAATCCTTGAAGTTTGGATGAGAGAGGCGCTCTTCTGTGGACCTTTGAAAGTCCAAGGAAAAGGAATTTTGGTGATGTCTACCGAAATACCTGTATTTCAATTTAAAAATAACTATAGGAAATGTAGTTAAAAACAATATTAAGGTAGGTTAGATTTGTACAATTGAGTTCTCAGACATTTGTAAAAAATGATAATGTTAAGATTGAATATGAAACTTTGACTCTTAGGCTATGTCTACACTGCAGACTTTTGCCGGCAGATAGTATGCTAATGAAATGCTCATTAGCATTTGTTGTGCTGTCATTTGCATATCTCTGCTGAAGCTTTTTGCGCAAAAACAAGCACTGCAAATGGGTCCGTTTTGCCCAAAAAACCCTTTTGTGCAAGATCCTTATACCTCCTTTTTTGAAGAGGTATAAGGATCTTACGCAAAAAGCATTGGCAGAAAATATGCAAATGACAGCGCGTCAAATGCTAATAAGCGTTTCATTAGCATACTCTCTGCCGGCAAAAGCCTACAGTGTAGACATAGCCTTAGTGAGTGCCCATCTCAAGCCTTTAATTATATAATTGTATTTCTCATGTAGTACAATATAGCATAAACATTCGGCAACTTTAGATCCATACTGTATTCTGTACAACTCTGTGTACATCATACAGTCAGTCTATTAAAATCGTTTGTATGGAAGTACACAGTCCAACATTCTTCCACAAATGTGATCTACAAATAAAGTATAACAGCATAAAGAGTATTTGCTGGCCTTTATGTAGGCTGTTAAAGTTTGCAGACTTCAAGACCCTATTTTCTCTGTTGTACTCAAAGAAGCTTTTTCTGCTGGCTGAAAGGAATTCATTCAGAATTGAGCTGTACCCTCAATTTTTTAAAATGTATTTGTTATAAGAGACAAGTCTAAAGGGCCAGATTCTCATGCGGTGCAAAAATCAAGTGCTGGGTGAAATTTTCAGACAAACTTTTTTCACTGGAAACGGTAGGTGTGTATTGACAGAAACATTAGAAGGGAGAGATAGATTTTGCTGAATTGCTTCAGCATAAAAAAAAGGTTTTAAAAGATTCCCTAATGATCAAAATACAAATGATTAATTTAGATCATTTTCAGCAAGACATTTCAATTTTTTGATTCAAAACAACTTTTCATTTTGAAATTTTATAATGAAAAAACATGAAAACGTATTTTGGTTCTAACTGTAGATTTAGTTCAGCTCAAAATAATATTTTAACATTTAACTGCTAGCAAACCGAAAAATCAGTTATTCCCACAAAGTTTAAGCTAGCAAAACTATGCTGCACCATTATAATAATTATTTTAAGGATACACAAGTGGAGGTAAAAGAAATTCAGATATGGGTGGGATTTCTCAAAAGTGGGATTGAATGGGAGTTGTTTGCAATTACTTCAATAAGAGCAGAGTTGCTGCAACTCTCAACACTTTTGCAAACCTGCATGTGAGTCAGAGAGCTCAGTCCCTCCAAGCTGTTATGTATGTGAATGAAGGTGCAGATTTGCATAAGTGTTTGCAGGCTATAGAAAAATGAGTGATATTTCTCAGATTAGGTGCAATATCCAGAAATATTCTGGATGTACATCAAAAAGTAAACAAGATTCTAAATGTAATTCCACATAGAAGATAAGCAATCAGCACACACTAATTCCTAGAGTGGTCAGTTCTGTTAGCAGTAAGGTAAGGTTATGACATTCTATTCACTAAATGCATCTAAAAAAATATTACAGATATTATTACAAGTTTTCTAATTGAGAGCTTTCTGTCTGCACATCTACATTGCAAAGCAAAGGTAAGAATTATTTATCATAGAAATTAAAATTCATTAAAGATGGCTGCTTTAAAATTCACTGTGGAAATGATTTTTAGCAAGATTTTTCTGACATGTAACAGTAACTTTTAAATATAACCCACTGAAAATAATAGCCTCAAAAATGGCATTTTATCAACTATTAAAGGGATATGACCTAACGTGCACTGAATTTCCTGCTTTATAATTACTAAGCATGTGCTCCTTGATGTGTACATTTTCAAGATAATGTTACCAACAATGAAATTTTTAAAATATATTTGAATAAAAGTCTGTATACTAGAAACAGACAAAACTGCCTGTTTTCCATCTAGAAAGTGCTCTCATACTTTCTAGATTTGGCCAGTGTAAGATATTCCTTGAGAATTTCCTTTATTTGATCTCAGACACAGCAAACCAGAACTTAATCTGGAAGGGAAATGTCATCGTGCCCGGTTTTTGTCTGTTACATTCATTTCAGTAGGCGTTAGTGGCACTTGTGTGACTGAGAGCAAAGGTGGACCTATAGTTCACATCCCAAGGACTGGATCGTGAAACCTGAATGAGCTTTATTTTAAGTCTCAGTACCATGTAATTTGTGCTAAGTGCTGTGTCTAGAATAGCCCCCTCTTTTTATTTGGTAGGTTTTCCCCGATCACAATTGATGGGATGACAAGCCTTGTGGGAATGAATATTCCTGGCCACACTGGGACTGGATGGTGCATCTTTGTCTACAATTTGTCTCCCGACTCAGATGAAAGCGTGCTGTGGCAGCTCTTTGGCCCCTTCGGAGCAGTTAATAACGTCAAGGTGATCCGCGATTTCAACACCAACAAGTGCAAGGGATTTGGCTTTGTCACCATGACCAACTATGATGAAGCTGCCATGGCAATTGCCAGCCTTAATGGATACCGTTTAGGAGACCGAGTATTGCAAGTTTCCTTTAAAACCAACAAAACCCACAAATCCTGAATTTCATATCCTTACTTACTAAAATATATATATATATAAATATATATACGAACAAATAAAAACTCTGCAAGGCTTATATTCAACCATGGACTTTATAAGCCAGTGTTGCCTAAGTATTAAAACATTGGATATCCTGTGATGAACAGGAAAGGATTTTATAATGCTTAGAAAAAAAACAAAAACAAAAAAAACCTTTGATGCATTGAATGTTCTTTCATAGCTGTCGTTGTTGAATATAATATACATAGATAACAATGTGCAGGGATTTTTACCCGGCCAGCTAGTTTTACTACCTTCCTTGAAGGTGGCTCTTTTTAAGATGACCATTCGCTCATTTGAAAAAAATAAAAAACAATAACAATTTTTACAAACTAATGGGATTAAAAGAAAGGAAAAAAATTCTTTTTTTTTTCAAATGTTGATCCAATCAGATTGGTAAGCCCCCCCATATAAATTAAAGAGGAACAATAAAAATTGCAAAAAACAACAAAAAACACATACTTTTGCAACCTTTTTTATTTTTCCTTTTTTCTTTTATATCATGTGAACTAAACAGTCTTCTGTTAGGGAATGGGGTAAAAGGGGGATACCTGATGACAGAACAATTTAAATAACATTAACAATGTTGCCAAAGAGGTGGTCTCTTTGCTGAAAATGGGTTTCAAGAAAAATCTATTTTTATAAAATATAAAGAATTTTTACAAGAGAATCTGGATTTGAGAAAAAATATTTTGACTGGCTAATTTAGGGGAAATTGACAACTTTGTCATGTTCATACTGCACTGGTAACTTTTTAGAGATCAAGACGTGTGTTTTAAACTGGATTAGTAGATTGTTTTTTGAAGGATGGGCTACAAACAGATGATCTTCGTATCTTTTCATAGCATGTAATAAAAATATTAAATACAGTACGGGAGAGTGTTCTTCCCAGGCACACAGTTACCCACAGTCAAAACCCAAAAGCAAGGAGATGAGTTGCAAGACAGTTTTTCTTTAAGTCATCAGTATGGGATATCAGCAGAACAAAAGTTTAAAAAAAATAATTGTTTTGATCAAAAACTTCCTTGGTTTGAGCAGTAGGTGCTACAGAATTATTTACATATCTTAGTATCATAGTTAAATGTAATGTGTTTAGAAAAAATAATTTGCTTTAAATTTGTTAAGACTTTTCAAATTCACTTTATAGCCCATGCTGATATAATTGGGCTGTGTTGGCACATTTGGAACACTGTTTATGTTGCTTGAAACACTTATTTATTTAATTGCCGATGTGATGCATATGGCCAAAATCAAATATAGCTAGTTTGGCTAGTCTACTTATTTGTTTACTTAAACTATGGGAAGAAGCATATTATTGTGTCATTTTGTTGTGTGTGTATGTGTATATATAATATAAATATATATATATAAAGTTATTTTTCTTTTGGTTAATTTATTATAAGTTGTAACACTTTGCTAGTTTTGTTTGTATATGTCTTAAACTGTTTTCTTATGATACTTAAGTGACAGAGGTATCAAGGTAACGTGTAGAAATATTGTTTGATATATTGTCATGTTTGTTGTGAATATTTTTTCTTACTGCACAGTAGAAAAGAAAACAACTGGGTCTTTATTTTAATGTAATTCAGATTGGGGAAAACAGAGCTAAGGGAACAAAATGACTGAGGGGGTGCTCTCCCATGTCCAGTGCACTGATCATTTTAGTATGTTTGTGCTTTGTACGGTTATATATTTAAAACAAAAAAGGGTCATGCTCTTCCCTGAGTACTAGAAACAGTTACTCGCTATGCATAATCTAGTTGATAGTTAAATTTGCTATTGCTTTTCTTGTCTTGTTATATAAAATCTTTTCAATACAAGTTTAGTCTTAATGGTAATAAAACGTTATGGTTATTTATAACTTGTGCTTATTTTGTGCATTTTTTCCATGCTGTACCCACTAACTGCACGTTGATTAAGTATTGTTTTTTTCCACACTGAAAAGGCAAACTTTTGTCGTAGATGGATAAAACTAAAGCAAAGGCTGCATCATAATTTTATCAGTTTTTCTTTTACTTTTAACTAATATTTTAAAAAAGAACACTCATTCGATGTTCAGGGAAACCTTAATACATCATCTGCTATGAATGAGCGCAGTTTGCTGGGAAAGTTTTGATGCATTTGCTAAGCATTAGTGGGGAAGGCATGTCAGAATCTTTTCTCGACAATGTGTTTTACTAGCTGAATAATAATTTGAAAAAAAATTTCTTAAGACCAGGCAGTTGTATACTTTAGTTATAATGAATGACTTCATGTTAACCTTGCTAGTTTAGATCATTTCTGAGGGAAAGTATTGTAAATGTTTTTTTAATAACCTTGTTGTGTTTGAATTATTTGTACTTTAATTGTCGAGACAATAAATGAAAGTGTGTAGAATGGCTATGGACTTTCCAGATTTTTAAACGTGTTCAGATGTTTTAGTAACCACAGCCACACAATAAAGCAGGGAGATATTATAGTCTAATTGCAGTTGAAAGTTCTTTAAGGGAGATCCTAAGGTACTAAACAAAACAGTTGAAGCATATTCATTGTTCATGTGTTTTTCTTCCAAAGCCTTAGCTTAGCCAAATTGAGTTGCTTTAACTTAAATCAACCACAGTAGAGTAATTGTACTTTTTTTCTTTTTTTAATTTGAGTGTGGAAGTTTTTTTAATGTACACAATGTTTTAAACAATAAAAGTATTAACTCAGTCAATATCAAATTAAGCAAAAATATTAAATGCTTTAATCATTATACAAATTTTAAGCCATCACTTAATTTGACATTTTGTTTTTGATATGGATATGCAATGAACATCATGCAATATGAAGTATACATATTTATCTCCTGTATAGCTCTAAAATTTATATATTATCACATTCATTCAAAATTTAATCTTTTTCACCAAGTTTTATAGCCACAGGTGATCTCTCTTTCTGTTGACTTACTGGTTTAAATTCCATTAAATACAAATATTCACTCCATGTTTATGTTCTGTAATTCTCTTGCTAATTGAAAATATGTACCTTGTAAAACTGCAACACTGCATTTCATAACTGAGTATAGAAAACAATGTATCAACCCATTGGATGGACTATGCAGTTCTTTAGCTGCTTCACTAATAATAAACTCAAGTTTTTATGATTGAATTACCCTGTTGGTTAGAATAATTAATTTCAGGCTATGGAATGAGATTGTTTTTAAATATACCGCCAGCTTGATTCATTCTTAAATTAACCTGAGCATTATATAGTAAAATGTAAACACTATTGTTTTCCTCTGTTTAATGGTTAGTTGCTAAAAATCTCTAACTGCTTCACAGCATCAAAAAAGTTTAAATACTCCAGGATGTCACATATCCTAATGTATAATTCAGAGAAAATAAATTCCTACAGTATTTTGTAATGCTGTCATTTTATTTTGAAAGTTGAGTTCTTAAAAAAAAGAAGAGTATTTAATGCTATAGTGGTACAGACATTTTGCTTTTGTATTATGATAAAATTGAATGTTTCAATTTAAAAAATACATAAGTGATAGTTACTTAAAAAAGTAGTTTTGTTGCATCTAATGCTTTCGTAACTTGTCCCCCCCAACTCAGTCTCTCTCCTTTGTGTGTTTATATTATATGGTCTGGAAAACAGTGATGCCAAGAATCTGTCCCAGGTTCTTATAAAGCACCAATCACCAAATTATTTAGAAGGTTTAAGGTGAAATCCTGGTTCCATTGATGTCAATGAGAGTTTTGCCAAAGACTTTGGCAGGTCCAGAATTTCACTTTTTGTTTCCCTCCTTTAAATGTTATGAACTTTGAATTTAGCCCTTCCTTCTTGATAGCAACTAAAAGTTTTCTTTTAAAAAAAATACTGATCCTATTGGTTGCAGGTAATTATTGTCTAGAAAGAGAGATGGTTGGAATCCGTCTTAAGAATCACATTCTCATATCAAAATGCTGACATTTTACTACACATCTTCCCTGACCTGTTGCTGCTTACCCATGGGCAGATGCAATGAAAGGTTTATAGTTTTTGCTTGTTTTTTTCCCAAATGTATAGCCAAGCACTTGGAGTTGAGAGCAAAAGGATGGCACTAGTTTAAGATAAATTAATTCATGCTTAGCACTCGCTTTCACTGGCAAAATCGGGTTGATGAGCCGAATTGGATAATTGCTCCGCCCTTCTGTTTTAAAAATAATGCTTTTTGCCTCTGTAGTACCTTTAACCTGAGGCTCTCAAAGCATTTTACAGCTGACTGACTAAGCTTCCTAACAGCTCTGTGAAATGAGCTAACATCTCATTTCAGAGATGAGAGCAGTGAGGCACAGAGAGGTTTGATTTCTCCAAGAGACCCGTGATCAGTGGTAGAAACAGGGATGCAACTTAAAAACCCTTGACTCCAGTCATGTGCTTTTACAGTCATTTCAGCTGTTTGCACTGGGCCCAGACTGAGTGTTGTGCTCCCTCTGCATTGTGTTTCATGAGGGCTACGTCTACACTGGCCCCTTTTCCGGAAGGGGCATGTAAATTTCAGCAGTCGTCGTAGGGAAATCCGCAGGGGATTTAAATATCCCCCGCGGCATTTAAATAAAAATGTCCGCCGCTTTTTTCCGGCTTTTAAAAAAGCCGGAAAAGAGCGTCTAGACTGGCCCCGATCCTCCGGAAAAAGTGCCCTTACTTCAAAGTAAGAATAAGAGCCTCCGGAAAAGGGCACTTTTTCCGGAGGATCGGGGCCAGTCTAGACGCTCTTTTCCGGCTTTTTTAAAAGCCGGAAAAAAGCGGCGGACATTTTTATTTAAATGCCGCGGGGGATATTTAAATCCCCCGCGGATTTCCCTACGACGACTGCTGAAATTTACATGCCCCTTCCGGAAAAGGGGCCAGTGTAGACGTAGCCTATGTGTAAGAGACAGCCCAAGCATCCTAAATTTCTTTTCTGGTTACCGTTGGCTCACTGCTCAATCAGCCCACCATCCCTTCTCTTGAGCAGAGGAGACCCATGCAACATACTCCTTTTGTCCTCCATGTGCTGCCCAGGCATCCTGTATCCAACCCACTGACGGTCTCTGTCTAGTCATCAAGACCTATGAATTGGGCCTGACTACATGAAGGGGCACCTTTGCCTGTACACCATTTCAAAGTCAAGAAGGATAACACTAGCTGTTATAAATCTCTCCAGAGAGGGGAATATATTGAGTTCTTGCTGTATGGCTCTCAAACGGACTTCTGTGCCATTGGATGGGTTTTGTATATGCTGCCTTCAGAACATAATGCAAGATCCACCTCTGCAAAAAAAAAAAAAAAAAAAAAAAACACAACACACACCTCCCTTGCAACAGAGACAGCAATAAATAAATCAGTCACCTGCCTTTCCCTTTCCTCCCCGCCTCCATGAAAACCAGTGTTTCACTGGAGGAGGACCACAGAAAATAGCTTGCACTTGGATGGACAACACAGATTTGCAATTCTTTTTATTTGGCAGCGAGATACCATAGTGAAGGTTTCACTAAAAAGATGCTTGGAGACCAGATTAGATAAATCATCAGGGGTCTTTCTGCAAATTGAGGATAACTTCACAGTGTATATCTCCTCCTATAGAATTTCACTGCCTCCTCCCCAGCTGGGGTGTATAGAGCAAGTTTGACTGGCTTAAATTTGGCCCTCAGAACATTATGGGTGAGCATGACTAGCTATATACAGTCTGTTTGTGTGTGTTTAGGTCTGTTTTAAAAAATGTACTGTGAATTAATATTTGTCCAGGTAACATTTTACCAAATAATGTACCTCTTCTGTTGTCATGCCAAGTGACCTTCATGTTAACATTACTGTAGGGAATATATTCCCTCTGTCCCCCCCCCACCCCTCCCCCCAAAAAAATGGAAATTGGAAGGGGTGGCTAAAGGTTTGCATCTTGGGAGTGCACATAATTGTTCCAAGTTTGTTTTTTACCCAATGAAACAAGTAAAGGGTGAGTGGAAGCAACATCCTTTGTAAGTGGTCGTTAGTGTGTAGGGAGAATTTCCAGGAACATTCAGATATGCACAAGCCCGATCAAATTAGTAAAAATTACAAGTAAAATTCCCTTACCCCAGAAGATCAAAAAAATTTCAAATGAACTTGGCCAATATACAGTAAATTATTTTAAATTAATTTTTTATAAGAAAATAAATATATAAAGAAAAAAGTCACTGAAGGCTGAATGGAACTGATTAATTGCTTTACTATCTTTTTTCATAGCAACATCTGGGAAACTAACACAGTCCAAAATATTACTTTTTAATCTCAAGTGACTGTTCAATGTACAGGATCATTCACTTTGCAGGCTGAAAGTCAGGACTGAATTTAGTTGCCACTACCTATTTCCATTGAATAAATATTCCCAATCATATGTGTCTATCCTTTTTTGTGCAAATTGCATTGGTCTTAACATAATGATATGCAATAATTAGCTTTTTACAAACAATACAATTCTGATTTTAAGGCAGCACAAGAAGCATTTAATTAATCTTGTATGATAAGGAATCTGTTGCAAATATACAGTGGTACTCCCACTCATCACCATCTGCCATGGAGGATTAAATGTGCAACTCACAAATGAAATCCTGCAAAGTTGGTGCAAAAAGGTCCTTGCTTGAATTTAAACAAGGCTGTGGAAACCTGCAAACACATTGTAAAAGATCATGAAAACAATAACAGATTTGTCCATCTGTGAGCCTGTTTTAGCTAATTTTTTATAGTGGTGCATTTTTAATAACAGTTGCATCTCACAATGCAGATTGATGTATATAATTTCTCTTCCATTTAAATAAAACAAGAATTTTAGTACTTTGAAGGCTCTGGGGCTTTGGATCAAGTGTTCTAAGAGTTTTTGGTACAAACAAAAACTACATGAAACACTTTTGTTAGCTTGAACAATTTTGAAAATTTGGCAAGTACGGCAGTTGTTTGGGGCTTGTTTTATTAACAATCACTTCTGCTAAACAGCACTGAAAAATAAACATCAACATTACTGTTGCCATGATTTAGAAATTCTAACCATGGACAAAACTATCTTACCCTTTTGACACCACTGCAGAGTAGGGGTTATATTGTTGGCTTGTTTTTATACTTGGAGGCTTTATTTCTCTAAATAGTGATTTATTTTTTTAAGCTGAGTTCATAATTTTATGTGTAATAGAACTGGATGTGATACTGAAGGGCCATTCTGGTCTCTTGAATTCAGATACAGCTGCTCCCCGAGTTACGAACGGTCGAGTTACAACCGTTCGCACTTACGACCAAAGCTCCAATGGAGCAGTTGTAAAGGCGGTCCCCGAGTTACGAACACGACCCGCGCTTACGAACAGCGTGGTCGCGTGTAACTCAATGGGGTCCGAGTTAAGAACAGCTCGAGTTACGGCCAAGTGTTTGGTCGGTAACTCATTCGTAACTTGAAGAGGGGCTGTACATACCTTGATTCAATTTTTGTCAATATATCTATCTCACTGCCCTAAGAGCTATTTTCTCTTGTCTTCTCTGGTGTGTGCCAGTAAAATGCACAGGTGCACATGAGTGGTTTGGATCTCAGAAAAAACAAATTCCCCCACATACTTGATCTTACACTGTGTGTGTCACTCTTAGTTCCCACTAAATAATCCCTCCTAATCCAACCCCCATAAACGCACACAAGATGCATGCCTCTCCCAAATGTCACTGTTGGCAACATTCTGAAAATTACAACTATGGTGAAGTTTCCTTGAAAAATAAAAGCCTTTAAAAATTGTAGAAATGGAGCATCTGGAAAATGTGCTGGCATTCTCAAGGGTTACCATTGCATTTTGTTGATGTGCACTGATTCAAAACCTATCTACACCTCTGCATAATGTGACAAGAATCACAAAACCTATGTACGGAGTAATATCCAGGCTATTGCTAGCTGGAATTCTCTATGTGCATCCACTCTCAACATAGTCTATCCCTCCCCTGCGTCCCTCCTTTTTTTTGAGAGACACAGTCTTTTTAACCTAGCCCTTCATGTACCTGAAAAGGTTTCATCAGGGCATACTCTTTTGAGGTAATTTACGTATTAGTGCCTTGTTACAAATCTAACTGACAAATTATGTTCATGATTGAGAGTCATTGCTTGTCTGTGCATTCGTAGAATAATGGAATCAGATGAACGCAAAACTAAAAGAAAAATTGACGAGAAAAATAGGAATTAAAAAACAAACTACTATAGACCTAACAAGAGTTTGGTCCTTGTACCCTTTATCAGTGCTATTATTCTGTGTGCGAGTACCAAGATATTACTGCTGTTCCATATGAGTCTGCAGGCATAAAAATCAGCTCGTGGCCAATCAGCTAAAGTTACTGAGTCACTTGCTTACAGCTATGACTGAGTAGAACTGATCGGTTGGAGCGAAGCCTGCCATAAGAGGACCTGTGGAGTACAGATGAAGTAGCAGTTGGTCCATGGACCATGGTCCTTACCTCTTTGGACCTTGTTCCTTGCCTGGGGAATTGAGTCGTATTGTGGGAATGAAATAGCACCAGGGTAGAGGGAGGCCAAGTCTCACAGTCCCAAAGGGAATTGCCTGTGAAATCATGCCTCCAAAAGGTTTGGTTGGCCAAGATGACATCATCCCCCAAGAAGAACTGTGCAGCTTCAGTTAGTCTCAACCATCTCCATTAAAGACACCTATAGATGCTGACCCGTTGAAGGTAGAGTGACCCAATTGCTTGTGAACACATGCTGATGTCTAGCAGTATTGCCAGGACAGGAGCAGGGAGAAATCAGAGGGCCTGGCTGATCTGAGTGAATGTAGCCGGAAGATGATGATCAGATAGTAGACTGACTTACAGAAGCCAGGCAGGCTCTTGAGTGCCATACCTATGCAGTACAAACTTGCATGTCTCAATATTCCTCTACTATGTCCCAGAGAGACAACCAGGAAAGGGTGGGCTGGGGGATTAGTGGACAGCATGAACCAACAATCCGCAAATTCTCTTCAGTCAGAGGTACGTGAAGAAGAGGCTTTTCATGAACATACAAGGAACAATTTGTTTAGAAAGCAGAGTTTTGGAGGGTTTGGGGTTTTTTTTGTTTTTGAGACAATATTTAGCTTCAAAGCGCTGGCTGCATTGAGGGTCATGGTTAATTGGTTCTACAGCTGCTTCCTCTTCACACGAACTCCCTGGTTCAGGAAGGCTTCACTTACCTCCTGGGTCTGCGAGAAAAATACCTTGGAATTGATGAAGTCCTGCAGTAGTCCTTCCCAAGAAGCGCACTAGTAGGCTGCATATACAAGAGTTAAAGGGTGTTTTGTGCCGAGAGGCAGGTTGGTTTTCCCTTTTATGTTTTTAAGTGCCTCCACGTCATTGGCTCAGACCCGCAATGGGTGTAAGTTGCTGTTAACCCTACTGAAAGCAACACAGCTGTGCTGATGTACAACTGCAGGGGATTGGGCTCAATATTTTATTTCCATGTCAGGAAATAGTCATTCAGTGAAAGGGTCGGAGGGGACCAATAGCAGGCATAGTGGCAGTAAGGACTAAAAGAGCCAGACCCAATGCTTACCATCTAGTCTTTTGCCCTTTAGAGTCCAGATCACACCATCTGGCAGACTGATAAGGGAAGGAGGATCATGAGAGGGTCTGGTTCATTCAGTAACACTGTGCCCGAAAGAGGCTTGTTTTTCTATTTGAGGCTATCTTCCCTTTAGGCAAAAAGCTGCGCAGAACAAGAGAATTTCTCTTCCTCTCGAGTAACTGGGTTGTAGCCTGGTTGGCTGATGACTTCTCCTGTTTCCTTACACTACGGGGCAAATGCTGAACTTCTCCTCTCCTCACAGGCTGTTACTCTCCCCGATACTCAATGGGAGGGATTCTCTCTGAATCTGCCTTTCAGACTTTCCCCTCATCCCGGGTCTTGACAAATCTGGTCACTTCTCTTCCTCGCCCTCTTCCCCGCAAGCATTCTTAAAATAGCCCCTTCTTCCCCATCCCAACTGCCAAAGCCCCAGAATTCCCTCTTGCCTGGACTATTGTCACCGCCTCCTCTCCCAGCTTCTCAATCGTGCCTTCTTTAATGTGTCAACAGGCAGCCGCTTCAGCCATCTTCTCCCACTTGGAGAATGTCTCCCCTCATCTTTGCCAGCTTGTCTGGAATGACAATCAGTGTTGTGCCAAACTGGCCTGGCAGGGCTAAGGTGTTTGTGAAAGTCCCCAAGCAGGATTCCTACGGGGCACACAGGTCTGGACTGAGAGCCACTGACAGATTTATTTGAGGACAGGTTGAACCTCTCTAGTCCCAGCACCCTTGGGACCTGACCACTGCTAAACCAGCGAATTTGCCAAATCACAGGAAGTCAATATTGTCTAGCAGCATGACCAACACTTCCACAGCTTACTGGGCTCTGAGAAGACATATGGGGCAAATTAGAGCTAAATAACAGCACAGAACTTTGAGAGCCAGGTCTGGTGGCTGTAAACAAACTTAATGAGGCCATGAGAACTTGGCCACATCTATGATAAGTGGACATTTGGCTCACTAAAATCATGCTGGACCACAGATGTTGCCGGACCAGAGAGTGCTGGACTAGAGAGGTTCAACTGTAGAGTCCCCATAGGTGCTCTGCTTCAGGTAGGTGTACTCCACATGCCTTCCAGTGGAGATTTTCATTAGTGGTGCCCATTTAGCCCACCCATGAGCCCTAGACAACCTCATGCCCCACACTGAGGCTACATAGGGCCTTCAGTTCCTTCTCAGCCAGTGACAGAGCTTTGTGTATCCTCATTGACAAAGTTGCCTTTGCTGACTTCAGTCTCACTTAGGCTAGATTTATCACTGTACTGTTTAGGTGACTTTTTTTGGAGAATTGTATGGGACTTCCTTCTTCATGAGAGCCCTTTGCCCTTGAGAGGCACATGCCTCATTCACTGGGTTTTAAACATTGCCTGAGCATCACTAGTGACTAGAACAGCTGTGGCCAACCCGCAGCTCACGAGCCACATGCGGCTTTTTCCTTCTGAAAGTGCAGCTTGCGAAGCCTCCCCCGTGGCTCGCAAAGCCGCTCCTGCACCCCTAGAAATGGCCCCCAATTCTCTGAACTCACCGGGTGCCAGGGAGCTGTCCGGCGTGGCAAACCAAATGGTGTCAGCAAAATGGCACTAGCCGACGGGAGCCTGATGTGGCCAGAATCCCAACCTGAGGGTTTTTTTAAAGGGGCAGGTTGTTTGGGTTTTTTTGCTCAACAATTTTTTTCCCTCTGACTCTTTGCGCTATATGCACAACTATTTTGGCTCTTTGCCTGTAATGGGTTGACCACACCTGGACTAGAGATTCGCTCAGTATGTGGCTGTGCCTAGCGATGATAATTCCTCTTTACCATAGACATCACATTCCGCGTCTTGCTCTATTCACGGCAGGCTGGGTCTCCAAATACTCCCATGGCAGGAGGCTAATTTATCTTTTAGCATTTGACTGATGGACCATAAAGGAGGAATCCATTATGACAGCCCTGCAAATGTCTTCTACAATTAGCTGGGCAGAATTGGGGTTTTTTTGTATGTTTAATGAATGAGCAAAATATCCTTAAATGTTTTTGTCCTGAGCAAAAATTGTCTTCAAAGGCAGTCAAACAGATTTTATACCTGGGCTGGTTAGTTTTCACAACAATTTGCAAAGCTGCATTAGAAGCGCTCATATTTATGTATATTAGGGGGAGAAATCATGTGCTTGCACAGTTAGATTTTCATATCACAATATGGTACCTATTAAAAAGTAATGAGATCTTATCAGCTATGAGCTAAAGAACAAAAAGTGAAAAACTGGTTGTGCAGTGCCTAGAGCTGGGACATCTTTATTTTTGTTCTTATGTCGTTTAAAATGACCAAACTGTGTGTGTGTTCAATATAAAAATATGAACTATGGTTCTGTGCTATGTGATAAACTGAATTTTGGGCAGCGGAACGAAATTTTTACAGCTAAGTTATATGCACTTGAGAATAAGGGGCTTGTAATGGAAATGCTGACAAATCCTTAACTATAGCGACGGGATTTCTCTTGCTATTAGGACCAGATAAACCAACAAGGTAATTCAATGTAGTGTTCCAACTCTGTGACGCTAATCTACTCCTGGTCCCAGGTGCTTGGGGAAAGTTAAATATAAAACTTAATGAAACTGCATTTGCTACAGAGCTGGATGGTTATCCCGGCACGGGGGAAAGTGAATTTGTCCCCATGGGATATTTCTAAAAGGAAAGTAGTGACCATCTGTGGACTACTGAAGTGCACAGTGGACGCATCCTGCCGTTTTTCCCAAAGAAAATAAAATGGCTGGATAAAAAAAAACCTGAGTGCAATGTGAAAGAGGCTCAAAGCAAATGCATTTATTGTTGAGTGCGTCAGCTATCTGGGAATCCAAAATTAATTTAGAAGGGTGAATATTTCTATAAAAGGAAATGAATGGAGGTATCAGGCTAGTTTCTGGGCCTCTTCTTCTGCAGCTGTGGAGAGCTTCAGTGATGCTTACAGATCGCCACTAAGGGGCAGCTAATGGGAATTGTCCATTTCAACAGTTGGCAAACTAAAGTGGAGGACAGTGTGGAAAGCAGACTGAGAATGAGAAGAGAGCACATGCCCAGGAGAACAGGGCTGAGCCCCTTCCTCTCCAAAGGGTCTCTGCTTTGTAATGGCCAATCAAGGTGAGTCACTTACATTTTAGACAGGTTTCTGGAGCCTTTTGTGCCTTTGGAAATCCCCCCCTCCCCCCAACTCCAGCACGTGCTTAAGTCCATTCAAGCTGAATAAAGCTTTCAAGGATGTGATTTAGTGCTTTGCTGAACAGAGATGGTCTTGACGCAGAGCCAATCCTGTTAGCAGTCTCAGCACATTAGCTAAGGAATGAATAGCTTAGAAGGGTCTCCAGGTGGGAGGTATTGGCAGGACAGCGTGCGGTGAGTCTGCAGTGCTAGTACCTATTCTGCGAGCAAACAGAAGCCAAAGTCAAGGTGACACCAGAGGCAGCAGAAGTGCTGCTCACACCAGGCTTGTTAGATGGTTTGGGGGTAACAAACCCGGTTGTTCCTTTTATTTATTTTAATCCCTCCCAGCTCACTGCACGAGAATGTCCCTGAGTGGGTGTGGTCATCCTTAAAAGACCCTCCGAAGACGGGGGTAGGAGGGATTATTAGAGCTGTTAACAGCATCTCTTACCAAGGTCGTGCAGTGCTTCCCCTTATTACTTTTATTTCCAGTTGCTTTGTAGCTTTTGCACCTTTTAACCACTTGGGCTGAAATTTTCCATGGTACATGTCTGGCTCAGCTTGACTTTTCCTGGAAAGATACAGCCAATTCTGAGAACAAATTGGGGGGAAGAGGCAAATACCTTGTTTTGACAATGTTAAAAAAATGCAGGCTACCCGTGCTTTGAAATGCTCTCATGTCCCTATGCTGTAGAACAGGACCTTGGAATTTATCAGGGCTGTTCATTGTGCCCGTGGAAAATTTAGCCACATCATTAGGCTTTGAAAATCTGATTGTGCTCACGCTCAGTAGTGATTACTTAGCCCACGTCTCCACTTACCATAGGATTGACACTCTGGAGATCGATCTTCCGGGGTTTGATTTAGCAGGTCTAGTATCGAACACCGAAGGCGCCCCCTGTTGGCACCGGTAATCCTTGCGGTCACGAGGTGTTAGGGAAGTCAACTGGAGCAATTTTCCCATCTGCTTCCCGCTGTGGGCTGCCCCAGTAAATCGATGCAAGGTATGTCGACTCCAGCTACACAATTCACATAGTATCTTGCATCTGTTTTCTCTGCCAGTGTAGACCTGGCCTTAGATTTTAGCAGTTAAAGTCTCTGAAGGGTCTATCCTCACTGGACATATTCTACTGTCACAGAACTCCTACTGGTTACTGGACTGTCACATCAGCACCCCCACAGCAACTGAGCATGTGCTCAGGGATACATGGGCTAGCCGAGCCATCCCTACAACTGCAGCTCCCACCTGTTCTGGGCAGACACCAAAAATAAAAGGAAAGAGCCTGTGTTCTCACAATAACCCCTACAGTGACACTCAGGCAGCATGGAGAAGGAAGCCACCTAACTCAAATGTAGAGGGGACAAGACCTAGAGTGGGGTGAGGGGCAGATTGGGACAAGGAGCTGGAAAACTGCAACTGGAGAGGAGGGAGAGAGGAAAACTGAGAGTTTTAGATGGCAAGAATCCTGAAAGGAGACTACGCCTGGTTGGGTTTGGGCAATGGGACTGAGAGCCAAGCTGGGGTTACTGCAATTCACTGAGCAAGGACACTGAGAGGGAAGAGTCTGGGACTCAGGGAGCCAGAAAGAAGAGACTGTGACTTGTTAGATGTGCAGAGATTGGTCAGCATGGGAAGCCTGAACTGTGGATTCTGGGACCGGCTAGGTGTGGAAGAGACGTGACTGGGACAGGGATATATTGGAATGGAAGATCCAGAAAGAGTCACGCTTGGGGCAGAAGGAGAGTACACACTCCTCCGTGACCTGGAACAAAACCCAGGATTCCTGAGTCTGCTGTGAAACCCACCAGTGCCCAATTAGACATGCCTAGGACCTGACTTTTCAGAATACTTTGCACAGTATAGCACTTTGTATGTTCATCTGCTCCCAATTACTTCCGTTACTGATGAGTGCTTAGCATTTCTGGAAATCAGACCCAGAGTCTCAGTTTGGGAACCTATAAAATGAGGAACCCCCAACTAACGACGCCCTGTAAAAAGTCTGATGTAATGACTATCCCAGCATCACTCTAAGGCAGGAGACCATTCAGCAGCCTTAACCATGATGCATGCCACGTTGTCTCTTCCCGCAGTGCCTGCCTCTCCCACTGCTCACCTTGCAACATCCTGCCATGCCCCCTCGTTCCAATAGGAATGCACTTTCCACCTTCTGCGGAAGCAGACTGCAACCTCCTTTACTATAATCCCTGCTCAGACTAAGGATGTTAAATTTCGATTAATCAACTAATCGAGCAGTCGATGGAATTTTCATCGACTACTCAATTAGTTGATAAGGGGTGGGGTTCTCTCTATCCCCGCTTTGCATCTGCCTTTTCTGCCTTTTAAATGTAAGATCTGTGGGCCTCTCCCTTTGAAATATAGCAAGAGCCCTGCGGCTACATTTCAAAGGGAGAGGCACAGTAGTTGGACCTGCACAAGCCATTTCCCTGCTGCGCCTCTACTTCCCCTGCCCTGCCCCACCATGGAGACATTACTGGGGGGAGCTGGCTTAAAAGCCAGCTCCCCCCCAGTACCGATCCTGCTCCCCGCCCTTGCTGCCTCTCTGATAAAAGGCAGGGGGGGGGGGAGGCGAGGTGACTAGTCAAGTCGCTATGCGACTACCCAATAAGCATATACTTATTGAGTAGTCAACTAGTTGCTTACATCCCTAGCTCATTGGTGATGGTTCGTATCAGCACAAAGGATACTGTCGCAGGATATCTCACAGACAGTAGATGACTTCAGGGAACTTGGAAATTTGCTGAAGAAGAAAGACCAAGCCATCTTCTCTGTGATCTCTCCTGTCCCTTGTGCAAAGAAATATAGCATAACCTAAGAATGGCCACACTCTGCCGGATCAGTGCTCCATCTAGCCCAGTCTTCTGTCTCCTGAGAGTGGTTGGTGCTGGTGCTTTGGAGGAAATGAACAGAACGGGCCATTATCAAGTCCAATCCCAGCTCCTGGCAATCAGAGGGTTATGGACACCCACAGCATGGTGCTTTGTTCCTGACCATCTTGGCTAAAAGCCACTGGTGGACCTATCCCTCATGAAATCATCTAATTATTTTTAAACCAGTTATATTTTTGGCCTCCACAATATCCCCTGACAGTGTATTCCACATGTTGATTGTGTGATTTTGGAAGAAGTACTTCCTTACAAGTTTTTTTTTTAACCTAGTACCTATTAATATCACTGAGGCTATGTCTAGACTACGCTCTATTTTTAAAAGAATATGCAAATTCCATAGGAATTTGCATATCTTCTTCCAATCTCACTTTCAAAAACAGAGCTTTCGAAAGTGAAAGTAGTCTGGATGCGATTTTTTGGGGGGAAATCCCCTTTTTTGAAAAAAACGCTTTTCCTTAAAAATGTGGTTTATGCGATTTTTTTCTAAAAGGGGTTTTTTCTCCCAAAAAATGAATCCAGACTACTTTCACTTTCAAAAGTGAGATCGGAAGAAGATATGCAAATTCCCATGGAATCTGCATATCTTTCGAAAATAGAACATAGTTTACTTTAGACATACTCTGGGTGAGCCTTTGTTCTTGTGTTATGTGAAGTAAATAACATTTTTTTCTCCACGTCACTCTCGATATTATAGATTCCATCCTATCTCCCCTTTCTCATCTCTTCTCCAAGATGAACCATCCCTTCTGTTTAATCTCTCCTCGTATGGAACCTGTTCCATACCACTAATTATTTTTGTTGCCCATCACTGTACTTTTTCCAATGTAGCATTTTTGAGTTGGGGGACTAGTACTGCACACAGTATTCAAGAAGTGGGCATACCATAGGTTTATATAGTGGCATTTTCTGTTTTATTATCTATCCTTTTTCTAATAGGTTCTAACACGGATAACTTTTTAACTGCTGTTGCATGTGGAGTGGGTTTTTTTCAGAGAACTATCCACAATGGCATCCAGATCTTTCTCTTGAGTGGTTACAACTAATTTAGACCCCATCATTTTGTATGTAGAGTTGGAATTATTTTTTTCCCAGCAGTCATTACTTTGCTCTTTCAACATGGAATTTCATCTGCCATTTTGTTGTTCAGCCCCCCAGTTTGGTGAGATCACTTACGATGTGATTGGTGTAGCTGAAACCTAGTGGGATGATTACATTGAGTGGACAGAAGGGGAGAGGGAATCATACAGTACCTGTTTCTGGGTCACTGAGAAAGGGAAGAGGGAATCATACACTACCTGTTTCTGGGTCACTGATAACTGGGAGGAAAAAGTATCTTGAATGTGTATAGATCAGTGTCTTAAAAGCCAAAGCATGACATGGTTGATATCTGCTGCAGACCTCCAAATCACACCAGGGAACAGTGTGATCAGCTCCTTGCACACCTATCTGCAATGTGTAGGGGAGAAAAGTTGTGTGATTATAGGGAGGTCTTCAATTTAATGACAGTCAGGAGGACTCATACTGCCAGTACTAAAATATCCTTAGAATTTCTCAACATAATAAATGACAGTTTCCTATTTCAAAAAGTGTCGCATCACCTTCGGAGAATGCTATATTCCATCTTACTTTAACAAATAGAGGAATTGATCATGTAACTAAACATGTATGGTAGTTCAGTTGAAAGTAATCTTGACTTCATCATATTTATAATGTGCAACCAGAATTAAGTCCAGGACTGTAATATATATTTGGTGATTTAGTAGGACTAATTTCAAAAGCTGAAAACTGTTATGAATAAAATCAACCGGGACAAAGAATTCAATAAAAACTACACATAAGTGAGAATTTTTAAAGAACATCTCATTAGATGTCCCGAAAGCAACAATCCCCTAGGCAAGAAAGCAAGCTGTGCTGGTTTAAAAAATGACGTGATTTAAAAAGGAAGTGAGGGAAGCTGTAAAAAAAATTAAAAGATATGTACAACAAATAGAAGAATCAGAAAACTGATAGTAAAGAATATAGCTCAGAAGTTAGAAACTGTAGAAAACTGATAAGGGAAGCCAAAGGACAAAAGGAGCCATCTATGTCCAGGAGAGTTAAGGATAATAAAGAGGAAATTATAAAATATATTTTGAACAAACAATCCTAACAATGATATTAGTCTATTACTAGATGGAGATGGTAACATTATCAGTAATAATGCAGAAATGACAGAAGAGTTCAACAGATGCTTTTAAAGTTAGACATCTTTAAATCAACAGATCTAAATAACTTCCATCCAAGAGCTTTAAAACAGCTGGCTGACTAGCTCACAGGACCATTAATGTTGATTTTCAATAAATCTTGGCACACAAAATAAATCTGGTCTCCCGGCCAGAGCCTGCCTCTGGCACCCCCAACCGCTGCTTCCCACTCCATTTAATCCAAACCCTCTGCCCCCCTTATATCCATATCCCCTCCCAGATCCTGCACCACATTCCCCGGGCCCAGGTCACAACACCTTCCTGTCCTTGGTTACAATCCAAACCCTCTGCCCCTCCCCCCCACACCCTAGCACCCTGTTCTAGTTCACACATCCCTCCTGCCCAAGGTCATAACTCAAACCTCTGCACCCCAGTCCCCTGCCCCAGTTCACAACTACCTTCTTCACCCAAACTCCCTCCTAGATCCCACAACCTGTCCTCCACCCTAATCGCTTACCGCAAGCTCCCTTCTGCACTCAGTCGCCATCCCAGACCCCACACCTCCTCCTTTAATATCATGGAAGAGTGAGGCCCTTGACCACTTTCCAAATTCTTAGCGTGCCTCCCACCCCCCCCATAAAAAATTATTGCCCACCCCTGTTCTTGGCCCACATTTTTATCAAAGACCTGGAAGAAGAAAAAATTGCTTCTGATGAAGTTTGCAAATGACACTCAGGGAAGAGTGGGCAAATAATGAAGAGGACAAGTCACTTATTCCAACTGATCTGAATCAGGTGCAAGCAACAATAGCTGTTTTAATATAGCTACAAGTAAATGTTGTAAATCTAAGAACAAAGAATGAAAACTAAACTTACAGGGTGGGGGAGCTCCATTCTGGGAAGCTGTGATTCTAAGTAATATTTGGGGGTTGTAGTGGAAATCGCTGTGATACTGGGATCCCAGAGTGATACAGGGTCCAAAGGAGCCAATGTGCTCCTGAGATGCAGAATTAAGAGGAATGTGAAGTAAGGACAGAGAAGTTATTTCACCTCTGTGTTTGGTGCTACTGTGACCACTGCTGAAATACTGTGTCCATTTCTGGGGCTGAAAATGGAAGGATATTGAGTTGGAGAAGGTTCAAAGAAAAACCATGAGAATAATTAAAGAGTTAGAAAACATGCCTTAGAAAATAGACTTGAAAGGTACATCTACCCTGCAATTAAACACCCATAGCTGGCCCACGTCCGCAGACTAAGCTTTTGGTGTTTGTGCTAAGGAGCTCTATAACTGCACTGTAGAGGTCTGAGGTCAGGTTGGAATTCAGACCCTGGGACCTCAGATGAAGGAAGGGGAGAAAAATTTTGTGATCATGTCATTAAAGACAGTATCATAATGGATATGTGCTCAAAGTAAGGGCAGCCTTCATTCTGATATTTCTTCACTTTTTATTACGTGAATTTGCAACCTGGATAATGTTCTTTGCATACATAATTACCTGAAGACTTCTCAATGCTTTCACTGGGGGGAGGGGTTATCTTTGAGTGGTCCAACCTGCCTTTGCAAGCAGCTGATATTTCTTGCTGCAGTGCATGTATTTTGAAGCAGAGTTAGTGTGCTGCAAGAAATTACTCAGACCATTAATTTTGGAAACCAGTGCTGGAGTGATCGCGAATGTTAAGAATTCTAATTATATTGGAGCTGGGAAATTTAATAAATATAAGATTTTTCATCTGTGTCTCAAGGCATAATATTTGAATATTATGGGCATTAATTAAAATATCTGAAATTTTTAAAGACCCCCACCACCACCTTTAATATTTTAGTGTTGGAAAAGTCGCATCATTCTGCTAAGACTACAAAAAATAATGTTCTTTGGGGCTCATAATCTCATTTATAATCATGTCATGGCAGGAGCAACCTTTTGCAGGAATTTTGTTTATGCTTCAGAAATTTCCCCTCTGATAATTTCTTCTCCTCCCATACAATAGCTGGCCTGTTTTTGTCTCCTATGCAGTGCTGTGAAGATAAAAGTCCCGATGATTTGGCATGGTACAAGGGGAAAAAAAAACCTCTCAGGGTCTGATTAATGATGTTATCCATCTCAGAAGATAGTAACTCCCTCCGTTAGAGCCTAAGGGAAAAAATAGACTAACCTTTGAATTCCTACTTCATCATCTTCCATTGGCATTTGTAGCTTTTCACGGGACATTGGGGGCTGCAGCTCTGTTAGATAGTCACAGTGGTTGGCATCTATGGCGGCCTCCTCCCCACTGCTTTTCAAAGCGGCAAATCAACAAGGAAAGAACAAGGCTCCTCTTCTCAGTTCTAACGTCGGGCAGACCTGTCAGATACTCTGCCGGGCTCCCTGCCTGCTTCAGAAGCTACCTGGTCTCAGCAAGGCTTCCATGCAGGAGTCCTGAAAGCCTCACCTCGGCTTTCCTCTGAGCCAGTGAATGGTGTAGGCACCTCAGGGATCTGTCAGTCATGTTTGTGTTCTCTGTCTGATGCCAGGTCTGAGGACTGGTCTCGTCAATCACAGTTGACTGTGCACTAAGGCTAGCGCAAAGCATTCGTATCAAACTCTTTCCAGAACTTGGGAATCCAAACTAAAGAGGTTAAAATCTTCATTTTGTTAAGTCAGGGGGGCTGCTCTTTTTATTGGTTTTGAGGGGAGAGGTCAAAGGAAGTGTCTAAAGCGACAGCTGCATGCTCGGTTATTCGTGGTTGGACTTCACTGCCATCCATGCCATGCTCCCATTTTTTGGAGGGTCTAATTACAGGAGCGGTGGAGGAATTGCCTTTTGTGGTTAAAACTGCTGGGCTGGGTCTAGAAAACGGAGTCTCTTTGTCAGCCGATACATAAAATAATGGACGATGGTGATCAGAAATCTTGGAGGCAACCAGAATTATTGCCACCCTTGAGTAACTAGCAGAACGAGATGCAGTGAAACATTAGGCACAAGGAAGAATCTCACATACGCTCAGCAAAATCCAAACCGATATTTTCTCTAGCAAAGACACAAGTGCATTTGTCTGAAAAGTGAAGGTCGCCTTTTGCAGTGGATCAGAAAATGAAAGTTTCTGCTAGAACAGCAAATAAAAAAGGGGGGGGGCTGCTTTTAATGGCGTCAAACTCGAAACCTTCCTGTCTGCTGCAGAAGAGGTGGGCTCAAAACATCAATCTTGGCTGGGATTCTGCCCAATGGGGATTGCAGAAAGAATGCAGGTCACTGCTCCCTCCTGGTGTTTCCTACCCCAGAATGAACATGCAGAATCAGCAGAGCTCCTGGTTTGCTTGTGCATATGTCTGCATGGGGCATGGCCAGGTGGCATGCAGGTGAAGTTGCACGTATACATACCGAAAGCCCAGAGAACCTTTCTTTTTCTTTTTTTATTTAATGTGGCTGAGTGCACAAAGAAGCCTGCTGATTTTGTATGTTCAGTGCCGTGGAGAAGAAAATCGATGTGGGAACTACAGACGGCTGCACTGGTGTACTGTAAAGTGTAACGTGAGGCTTCTTTTTCTGATGGAAACCGAGCTGATTTATTCTTAATGGCTTAGCTTTGCTGACTGTTAAGATTTTGTTTCATTATTCAAAGGCAAACACTGAACAAGCATTTTCTGAAAGTGCCAGGCTCTTTCAGGTGGGAGGAGGAGCGCTTCATTTGTGTGTCCTTCAGACACTTGGTTTATTTATTTCACAAGATTTCAGGGCACACTTTTACTGTGGAATGCATCTGGAAGGCAAGGCTTAACAACAGGCCTTTTTGTCACGTCTCCGGTTCTTTTTTTTCATGTTTCTTGCATTCCCGATCTCATCACCTTTTCCTAAGCACTTGACTCACAATAACTATTTTATGGCTTAGATACTGCATATCCTCCTTGCCCCTGAGAAAATAACAAAGGGCCAAGTTATGACTCTCTGCAGGTTGCTCCCCTCAACCCCCTCCCATTTTACCTAGCAGATCCTAAAGCTTTTTCCAAGCTCCTGTAGAAACACCAGTATATGCAGGGCTCATTTCATCTCTCAGTGGAAATGCAGCCACCTCTAGGTGAAGCATGACAGCTGCTATCAATGCACAGAGCCCTATTTGCAGTGTTTTACAACCGGAAATGAGGAAGGTGGTACCTGTCTTGGACTTCAGGAGGAGCCAAGTAGGCAAACTATGGTTATCTCAGTTGGACAGCGAGACTGTCACCTCTTTGCTTGTCATGGAATCTAGGGTTAGAAGAGACTTCAGGAGGTAATCAAGGCCAACCTCCTGCCCAAAGAAGGACCAACCCCAACTAAATCATTCCAGCCAGGGGTCTGTCAAGCCTGGATTTAAAAACCTCTAAGGATGGAGATTCCACCACCTCTCTCGGGAACCCATCCCAGTGCTTCCCCATCCTCCTAGTGAATTTTTTTTTCTAATGTCCAGCTTAGACTTCCCTCACAGCAGCTTGAGACCATTGCTAGTTGTTCTGCCATCTTTCGGCACTGAGAATAGCCTCTCTCCTTCCTCTTTGGAACCTCACCCCCTTCCGGTAGTTAAAGTGTGGAAAGTGTCGATGCATCTTTAATTACCACAAGAGGCTAGGACATTTGTTGACCTTTTTGTGTCCTCTTAGTTTAATTGTGTACTGTGTTAAACCTACCCCCTAAATCTGTGAGGCTGGACGATGCATGATGTAGCAATTTATCTGACAGGATTTAAGCACACAGAAGTCAATGTGTTATGTAAAGCAGCAAAATCTACACCATTTCAATTGGCCTGACTTGTGAAAACTGCAGTTGCCGGAAGCTGAAATAAAAGCCTGAAGGCTGACAGAGTATCTGAGGGAGGTCCTTTTGGCTTGCAAAGATCCAAGCACTAACTGAAAGTCAAACATACAGTTAGTTCTATTTTTTATCTCATTTCAGTTTCACGCAAAATAATGTTCCCTAGAAATAATATTTCCCTATATGTCTGCCATCACTGCACAAGGCCATTTTAGTGGTGCAATAAAGCAAAGCACTGGGTGCTTGACAGTTTTCTTTGTATCTGTCTCCACATGCATCCTAATGCTATAAAACTATTATCATGTATGCCAGTGTGTTTGTGGGGGGAGGGTTCCACCCTTTCTAAAGCAGTTACATGACTTAGGAATTTGGTGATCTTTTCCATTAGTAAGAAATATATATTGGAAGAGGACAAGAGGTAGAAAATACTGTACCTTAAAATGTAGCCGGCTGAGGAAGTTAGTAATGTGATCTACAGAGTTCTGCCAAATGAATTTTTATGATTTTCCCAGCTTAACATGGTAGCATTAATATTTCATTACTAGATTTCTCTCTGATTTTGGTCCTGTTTCTGTCGCACCCAATTTATTGCTTGAGAAAGTTATTTTTAATCTCTAATGGTAACCGAGAATAAACCTTTCCCTAGCCTGGAATTTCCTTTCTATTTCACATGATAGCCATGCAATGCTGTATCCAGCGTCTCTGTTTACGGGAACAAAAAGTATACAGCAATTTTCTTGTGTGTGTGTGGGGGGGGGTGTTAATACTTAGTTTCTAGCTCTAAATCCTGCATTCTTGCTTCAATACATGAGCTATAAGAACACAGAGATTAGAGATGGAGAAAATGCATAAAGCCACCTGATCTTAGGTACACCGGTGATGGAGTATTCCAGCATTACTGGAAAAGTAATAGCATGGGTCTGGTTGAGCTTGGCCCTCCACCTTTGTGTGTCTCCATTGCTGTCATTTTGAATAGCCTCAGGGCTGGCCCGAGCAGCCGGAGAAGAACAAAGGGCATGTAACAAACTAGAGATCGTAGCCCTAACATGATAACCATAATGGAACATTCTCAGCCTCATCCTGAAAGGTGCTGAGAACCTGTCACATCTGTGGCAGTGAAGTGGCGTGACAGATGATCAATGCCAGGATTTGGTTCTGTCATGTCAGTGAGGTCTAGGTTGGATATTAGGGAAAACTATTTCCCCAGGAGGGTGGTGAAGCATTGGGATGGGTTACCTAGGGAGGGGGTGGAATCTCCATTGCTAGTGGTTTTTAAGTCCCAGCTTGACAAAGCCCTGACGGGGATGATTGAGATGGGATTGGTCCTGCCTTGGGCAGGGGGCTGGACTTGATGCCCTCCTGAGGTCTCTGCCAGCCCTAGCATTCATTGTGCCTGCCTGCTCTATTGGGACAGAAGATGGTTGAGGAGGCAAGAGATTCCTTATCTGGTACTGCTGCAAAGCAGGTGGGCAGGCTTGCTCCATCCTTCCCTTGGGAGGCGAAGATGCCCAAAGATGCTATAGCCTAGCCCATTCTAAGCATGGCCAACAGAGCTGACCAGGTGCACCTCCTGTGGCTTATGTTACATTGCACAAAATGATGCATATGTGTCCCAGAATTCTTCCCTCAGTTCCTCTGGGAGTGTAACAGCTCCCCACACACTCTTGTCATCAGCTGGGCCTATATGACATGCTGGAGCCCATTGTGAGGCATCAAAACCCACACCTACCCTATGAGTAGGGAGACTATTGTGCTTGACCTGCTGTCTGGGTGTGTGGAGTCCAGAACAGCACTGGGATTTTAAGACACCACATCACATCCCATGACTTGTTGCCGTGATCACACAGAGAGCTTTCTGTGCGTTGCTGCTTTCTCCTCTCATTACAGCCCACCGATGTTAGAGTAAGGTCAGTTCCAGAAGGCTGTAACATTCCCGGGAGAAGTGAGGGAAGGATTCTGATTTAAACCAAATAAACCCAGTTCCGTTTTCTACAACATTTATTTACTGACGATCTCCCTTAGGCAACGGATTATTTACTGATACCTACAGTTCTCAGTTAAACTCTGTCATGTCTCACTGTGTATACTAGAGTTGCCAGATTTGGTTGGGCGTATTCCTGAGGTTTAGGTCAGAGTCTTTAACTTGAAGATGGATCTTTAGTTCCTGGAGACGCCTGGACAATCCTGGAAGTTGGCAACCCTAACTATATATAACGTACCTGCGTTCTGGGGATTACTGTTGCCCCAAAACATCTTTGTGTAGCAATCATAGCAGCCTTTCTATTTGGGGCCGAGCATATGTGCCAAAAGCTACAGCCATCAGAGGAATGGTAAGGCACAGTACTGGCATGGTTACCTGCCTCTAGCTCCTAACACTGCTGGTGCAACTGGCAAGAGTTGATCTGCAAGGCTGAGGGTGTGGCCAATCCTAAACAGACCCGATTAGAGACTCAAATTGATGCCACGCTGTTTCTCTGAGCCCTACCGGAAACAAACACGAAACGGGTTTGAATTTCACCTCTTTACAATATCTTCGATTGATGCCACTGCCTCAGAACCAAATGATCTAACATTGATAGTTAGTGCATCAAAAAGGGCCTCTGGTCCCTAAATTTTAAGTATATTCTGCATGCAGAAGACGAGTGGCAGGACTGGATTTTCATGTGATAGCTGTCTCTCCGATAACCTTTAGTAAGCTGAGAAATGTAACATGTACATGGAAATTACAAGCTACTATCAAAATTACCAAGACTAAAGCTACCATTTTATCTTGCATTAGAACAATTTTAACATTGTTAGAGGAATACATCTCAGCAATTTTAAAATTATTTGAGTCATGACAGAAAAACTCACAACTGCAATATTTATCTTTCAGTTTCATATTAGGATGTTCCTTAAGACTGGAGAGATGACATATTATATAACATTTTATGGGTGCCAGAGAAAGTTTCAGTGACAAGTAGATTGGAACTATTGATTATGTATGTGGGATTTAATTTTGTCTATTTTGTATTCAGAATACAATAAATAAAAAGCCATTAGTGGTCACTGCAGAATTGCAACAACTACTACAAAAATTCAATTTATCTTTGCATTTTTTTAATGGCGGGGGTTGGAATCCATTTGATTAAATTCTGCTTTTCAAGGAACTTAATGAGAATTTTAATTCTCAAGAGATTTCTATAGGCGTAACAGGTAAGATTAGTCTATCTAGCCAGCGTGGAGGTAGTTATTAGAAAGAGCTGACTCCTTTGAACATAAATAAAACCCATAAATGTGTGTGCATATATTTTAATACTGCTATGATACATATTAGCAGGCCAATATATAGCTTGTTGTTTTACCTTCCTGCTGCTGTTTCCATTTCCCAATGTACAAAATTCCAAAAAGCACATCAGAATCTTTCAGGTGTGTATTTCAGCTGAGTGGTTGGCATGAGCCACATTTGGGATTCCCTCCAAGAATCACAGAAATTAGAAACTTGTGATGGGCTGTACAACCCCCACACCGGGCAACAAGCGGTTAAGAAGCTAATGTGGGCTCCGGTGGCCCTGCCTCATCACACCTGTGAGAGATGCGAGACTTGGCAGGAGGAACTTAACAGGGAGAAACCTGTGTGCAGAACAGGGAAGAGAGCAGACTTTTGGCTTTGAACTCCTGAAGAGAGGGCCAGCTGAAGGCATGAGCCCCTTGAATGACTGCAGCCCAATGATCTCAGAAAGAAGGGAGGGGCCTGACAGGGACTCATTCTGCTGACTTGTGAACTCGGTTTAGGACACCTTCCTGACGACTGCCCTGTAAGAGGAAAAGATCCTTAACTCAGCCTTGGCATTATTCGTGTGTGTTACTTCCCCTTTTGGTCTGTTTGTTGACAGCTCAGGCTACCTGGGGCCCAGCCAGAGGGCTAAGCCTCTTGGGACTGGAAGTGGAGTAGGAAAACCACTTGGACATCTCAGAGCTGCAGCCTCAGTGAATGCTGGGGCCAGTCTCCAGGGCAGTGGTGGGCAATCTGCAGCCCGCGGGCCACGGGTGGCCCCCAAGACATTTTGTTACCGTTGCCGACATGCAGGGCTGCCAGATTTTGCTGGTTTCTGTCCACATTGGGGGGTTTTCCCTACCGGTATGACTAAAGTGACACACACACAAAGCCAGGACACATGCAGTGAGGTGTGAGCTAATTCCACACAACATTCACTGAGAGAGCCGTGTGCTTCTTCTGCATCCAATAAAGCATGGCGACGGGTCAGTCAGCACACCCTGCAAATATTAGGTACATAACTGCAGTTAGCAAAACTACACCATCTTGGGAGACCATCTTGGTTACAACAATCGTGTGTCCGCTGAGGTGAAGGAGGGTCACTTATGTGGCCCACCAGGGGCACCGACGGCCACCTGGGACCTTTGGGAAAGGTGTGGGATGGTGCAGCTCTGTGTTCCCGGAAGGGGCGGGGCCCCGGACAGAAAGGACAAGGACAGGACAGTCAACTTTTTGTGCTGCCTGGAGCACCCACCAGGACAGCCCTGCCTCCCACTTACTGTCATCTGGAGTGTGTTCCGGTGGCAATTTAAAGGGCCCAGGGCTCCAGCCTCTTCCACAACAGCCCCAGCCCTTTTGAATCAATGGGCCCTGGGGCAACTGCCCATTTTGCCCCACCCCCCATTGGTGGGCCTGCGGAGCACTCACTAGCCTAGGTTGTGTATCGCTGCTCTAGGGGTTCCTGGGGAAAGAACTCTGGTGACAGACTGAACCAACCTAACAACTCACCCCAGCCTTCACTGGGGGGTTGTCCTAAGCGCCTGCAGAGTCTCTTTTGGCTGGTTGGCTGGTACAGCAAGGCTTCAAATGAGGATGCTGCTAGGAATTAAGGACCCTTGCACACCCTCAGCAGGAAGCTCTTTTTCACTTTCCCACTTGTGATGAGGTGGAGGGTTTATAGGGAATATCAGGCCACAAGAACATGGAGTCTGCAACCACTGGACATGAAGGGCTCACTGCACTAATATATTGTGGGATATTTTCTGTCTCTGTTGTCTGCAGCTGCACAGCTGGGAGTCCTAGGTCTGAGAGGCACTTTGAGGACCAAGTTGGGGCCTGCACTAATGGAAATGACTCTGTTTCTGTAAGAATTCTTCGTACCTGTCCCTAAAACAGTTGTCTCAGGTTGCTAATCAAGCTATAGGTTGCATTTACCAATCTTCTAATTTAGTATTGTGTGTAATATTTGGGGGTGAATCCTTTGCTTCTGACAGAAGCATTTTCCAGGATTTCCTTCCTTTGCGTTAGGCAATACAGCCTCTGTCATTCAGTTCAGTGGAATTAGCAAATTGTAAGATTCTCCGAATATTTTCCATAGCCTCACTGGTTTGAGGCTTATTGGGCAAGGGGGATTTCAATGTCTTCCTCAGCTAACCAGACACTACAATCATCACAAAACAATGGGTCACGTTCTCTATTTGATGGGTGTGTGCCTCCCCCATTAATGTCCATAGGATCTAGATATGCATCGTGAGAAGACAGCATATTCTGTACATTGCATGTTTTGGGTGACTGACTTATGTTCAAATCTGGCAACTCATTCTGCATGGGTGCTGCACCCATGCAGAGCCCTCCAAAAACTGAAGTCTAAAACAAAAGCGCTCTTTCATTGTATTCAATGGCTCTTTTGTTTGCTTAGATACTCAGTGCAAAACACCCATCAACTTGAATAGGGCCGGCGTTTCTCCTGATATGACTGCACATGCATGCATTTGCTAGCCCCATGAAGGTTGTTTGATGATGTTCACTGTCCCTTTCTTAAACTGAACTTCAGTGCCACGGTGCACAGCGCGAGTGGCTTTTGAGGATTTAATTAACCTGTGCTATTCATGAATGAATAGTAATCATAAATCCTAGCTTAGGAGGGCACTTCTCAGAAGTAGATCTCAAATCTCTTTGCAAAGGGAGTCAATAGCCTCATCCTCGTTACACAGATGGGAGACACTACACAGCACCCCAAACTCGAAATAAGATACACAATTTGCCTAGCGCAAATTGCGTATCTTATTTCAAAACTATTTCAAAATAGCTTATTTTGAAATTTGTCACATCTGCACAGCACCAAATTTCACAATAACACGCTAGTTTGAGCCATTCCTTTTCCCGCGTGCAACGAGGTTTACCAGGGTGGTGAAATAGCGCTCCTGTTGTTTCGAAAAATATTACAAAATAACAGGCGGCTTGTGTAGATGTGGGGTAGCTATTTCAAGATACCTCTAGTATCCCAAAATAGCCATGAGGTGTAGACACCCCCTGAGGCACAGAACACAGAACAAACCTGCTCATAATCACCCAGTAGGGATCCAGGATTCTAACCCACAGCTCCTGAATTCTGATCCAGTGCTATTTCCACTCAGCCACACTGTCTCACATGAAGTAGGGGAATTTGATGTGTTATCATTTTTGTTGTCTCCACTTAGATTATGTTACTACTAATAGAAACCAATGGCCAATATTTGAACAATCCAGTTAGTCAAAAACAAAGGCACATTAAAAAGAGCAGATTAAATATAGCTTGTGCTTATGCTGATTTCCAGAAATAGGATAATAAACACTGCCTAGATGAAAGGAGACTCAAGCATTAAAAAGGAAATCAAAAGGTCTCACTTAAGTAATTTTTTGGGCAGGAATCAAATTAACTAATATAATATGCATTGCTGATAAGGTGCTCAATCATTCTCTGCTGGGAGAATTTTTTTACATATATATTATGTAGCTATATGTTGCTTCCATTACCACTTCATTTGATAATGATAGATGGCATTTTTATCAGAAAGAAAAATAGTAAAAACTCTGATTTGCAAGAGCAAGTTACCAGAAATGACATTATTCTGTACTGCAGCACTTTCTGCTCCCATAAAAACATGGGCTTTTCACTCAGGGCTCTGCTGTAAAAGGAAGGCAAACTTTTTTTTTCCACTTCACTATTTTCTTCCAATCTAATCTGTAAATGGTGCAACATTCTGTTTGACTGGGGATTTTTTTCAGGAGGGGTTAAAAGAGAGACAATAAAGATACTTCACAAGATTGTGGAAGTCTTTTCTTAAGCAATGTAGCATCTTGATATCTGGTGAATTCAAACAACCTCCAGCTGGGGGCTGATCCTGTCAGTCTGTCTGTCTGTATCTATGTCTGCTTTTATCTGTCTCTCTAGGCATTCATCCCCGTGACTTTTGAGCCCCACTGAATAAACAGGAGCTCGGTAGGCAGAGTGGCTGCAGAATCCAGCCCCAGCTTGATGTTGATGGAGTCTGACACTGATAAGCACTTATACCCAATTCTCTAGCTCTTTGTATTTGGCCTTAGATACACGTGTTGTCTGAGAAAAGTTAAAAATAAACCATTTGGGTCTAAGTTGTAGCCGGCGCTCATGTGGTTTTGCTGTGTGTGAGAGCAAGAGCACAGCTCACATCGGGGTGAGCCAGAAATGCAGTTAACACGCTTAAGGGCGCACATGAGTTGCTATCAAGATTTCCCCGCTCCTAGAAGCAACTCGTCCGAAAGGCACCAGGGTAGGGAGTAATCAAAGGCAGGGCTCTACCCCACTTTGTTTTAGCCAGGCGAGCTGGCTGGCCAGCCAGGCACAGGAATAGATACGGTGCTTTAGGGCTGGTCCAAAATTTTCCAGCAACACTTTTTTCAATTACAAATCTGGTTTCAGAGGAACTGAAGACACTTCCTGAAAGTGCCTGCATACCTGAAAGCATTGTGGTTTTTTCCATTGGAAAATCAAGCTCCTGAAACTGTCAAGTTTTTACCTGAAAACCAATTTTTCAAGTTTGGGTGTTTCAAATTTCCACAATCATAATTTTGTGGGGGATGCAAAATTTATCTGGACTCTACTTTTCTGTCCAACGCTTCTCCAGCCTGTGAAGGAGCATCACCAATTGCTCTTCCTCCAGGTGGGAAGGCAGCTCCTTTTGGCCAAATGCTTCCCAAAGTTTTCCTGGGCTAGGGCCATCATTCCCTTTGCAGCATATCATGGGTGTTACAACCTACCCCTTTGTTCTGAGCCTAAGAAACCATTTGTTCTCGTTCGCTGTGGAACAACTGCACCAAACCCAGTGACATTGTGAAAGTGGAGGAAATGAGTTTGGAATCATGCCCTGAGACGTCAGAGTTTTGTTTCTGTAGAGATGTCAGTGAGAATCCACTATTAGATGAACAATTATTCTAAGGGGCAGCCAAATAAAATGAGCAGCCATTATACAGTATAGTGCAATTTGTTTATATTTATTGGTTGAAGCGGAGACTTATACTTGAAAAGAAGTGGCGCTCAGACTCAGCACAGCAGGAGACTTGGTGATGTGCTAATGTGCACCTGGGCTCTGAGAGCACAGTCTTGTCATTGTTACAGTTCATCCGGATAGGTCAATACCATCCCACAGCGATGCCCACCGACGAGGGCTAAGCTGGAAGCCTGCGAAGTGTGGCAGCGGTCAGAAAAGGAAAACAATATTATTGGATCCTGTATCTGAGCTCTCTGTTTCCGTGGTAAGTCTGGAAGTCAAAGGGTGATGTGTCAAAGCGTCAGCTCTGCAAACTCGCCCGGAAAGTCAATCTATGTCCTGACTTCCTCCTACTTCATCACCAATATTAAAGACTGAGCAATTAGCACACGTACACACACACATCCCCAATAAATCAGGACCTAATACAAAGTGTTGCAGGGCTGACATAGTAGCGTAACGGGATTTTGTTGATGGGCTCAGAAGCTTCATCTTCGGAGAGCAAATACGGTATGTCTTATTGATACATGTCGAACACATCTACTGAGGCAGCAGGTCCCGCTTTTCAGCGGCCCTTCACTGACACTTGCCGCTCTGTCGTGTTTTAGAGGTTTCTCTTCTTATAAAATGGAAAGGGAAATGGCAGGGCACTAGATACTGCCTTCTTGCTCCTTCCATTCAGTCTAGTCTGTAACACAACACAATGCATTCCCAAGGAACATGTCTACCATCACATGCTCCAGACAGTGGAAACAACCCTGTGCTCTCAACAGGAACCTTGATCTATTTCTAATATGTGGATACTCACAGGGGCGATGAATCACTCTTCAGATAGCCTTGAAGAGTATAATTGTAGGGACAAATGAGGTCAGGAGGGAGGTAGAGCTAAAGGTCATGCTTTAGACAACTGCAGTTAACCACTTCTGGCTTTTCGTATAGAAATAACAATAACTTAATATCTGAAGATATCACGAGTGTATTCAATAGAGAAATGGTGCGTTGACCACCTTTACCAGCCAAAGCACTCCAGGAGGGGTCACGCTTAGTAAAAGAATGCTAGATAAAGATAATATATCCATCGCATTTGGTTTATATACAGATTTCTATGATGTTTATGCCCCCTCCTGCAGTATATTACACCAATGCTCCATACTGGTTATAAAAAATAATAAAGACGGTCAGACCCGCCTCCATTCTATGTGAGTTTATTGTAAGGATCTGTGGGTTTAGAAATCAGCGTGGCAGGATCCTGAGCAATCACGGTCTCTGAATGGAGCAGCATCAAACACTTACTGGCTGGTTAGGCACCAAACAGAGTTGTGCCCAAAGAGGCCAGAGTACCAGGACCTTATGGCCTGCCTGATTGAGCCTCACCAACTCTATATACCAAGAAGTTGCCCCCAGAGAGCTATCTAAGCAATAATGCAACTTCTGGCTTGCTACTGCTGCAGCTCTCTTTTGCCCATCTCCTACCTCAACCCTGGTCTGACTTGACCTTTCTTTCTCCTGGCTTTTCTTGGTAAATAGTCCCTGCTTTTAACCCTGGAGCAATGGACACAATGGGCCAGCCATCTACACCCGGGCTGTTTACCTGGGGACTGAATTCACACAAGTCATCCTCGGGAAGTTAATGGGAATGTTCTTTTGAATAAGAAGAGTGGGCATGGTTCTAACACTCTAGTTCATCAAAACACATACATGTCTGCTTAAATTCTACCAAAGTCAAGCACGTGTTAAAGTTAAGCACATGTTTAAGTGCTTTACTGAGTCAGAGTCTGAGGCTACGTCTACACTGCAGAGTTTTTGCACAATAATGGTTGTTTTTGCGCAAAAACTCACTAAGCCTCCAGACTACAACACGGTTTTGCACAAGAAAAAGTACAGTAGATCGTCAGAAGACAGGGCTTTTTGCACAAGAGTTATTCTTCTTTCTACGAGGAATAAGCTTTTTTGCACAAGAGCTGTTGCGCAAAAAGGAGTATGTGTGGATGGATAACAGGGGTTTCTTGCACAAGAAAACCCTATCAGAAAAAGCACAGATGCTCTGATGGCCATTCTGTGCAACAGCATCTTATGCAAGAGCATCCATGGCAGTGCAGATGCTCTCTTGTGCAAAAGTACATCTTGCACAAGAACTTTTTGCAGAAGCTCTCTCCGCAAAAAGTTCCTGCGCAAAAACTTTCAGTGTAAACGTAGCCTAAATCTCCAAACACTAAGGCCTTGTTGACAGAGGGAAATTGATTGGCATAGCTATTGCACAATAAGCTGTTTCACAATTGCTATTTGGAACAATGACCTGCCTGGACAGTCTAGTCCAGAAGAAAAGTGACTTTATTCCAGAATAAATATTCTGCTCACAAAGCACAGGAATTATTCCAGAATAAAATCATTTCTATTCCACAGCAGAGTTATTCCAGTGGCATTATTCTGGAATAGCTAAATTATGCCAGGATCGTTATGCCAGTCAATTTCCCTTGGGTAGGTAAGAACTAATGAACACTGACATGTCCAGAGAAGAGCAACAAAAATGATTAAAGGTCTAGAAAATATGAGCTATGAGAGAAGACTGAAAGAATGGGCTTGTTTAATTTAGAAAAGAGGAGACTAAGAGGGGACATGATAGCTGTTTTTAAATATCTAAAAGGGTGTTACAAGGGAGAGGGGGAAAAATTGTTCTCCTTGGCCTCTGAGGATGGGACAAGAAGCAATGGGCCTAAATTTCAGCAAGGGAGGTTTAGGTTGGGACATTAGGAAAATCTTCCTAACTGTCAGGGTGGTTAAACACTGGAATAAGTTGTCTAGGGATGTTGTGGAGTCTCCATCTCTGGAGATATTCAAGAGCAGGTTAGATAGGCATCTGTCAAGCATGATCCAGAAGGTGCTTGGTCCTGGCATGAGTGCAGGGGACTCAATGACCTCTCAAAGTCCCTTCCAGTTCTAATTGTTTATGATTAATTGCCCCATGAAATTAATGTTACCCCCATTTTCAGGTTTGCATATTTTATGTGCACTTAAGCCAGATGTACATTGATGGAGAAAATCGATGCAAAATACATAGCTCCAGCTACATGAATTGCTTAGTTGGAATCAATGTATCTTGCATTGATTTTCTGGGGTGACCCTATAGTGAGACGTTGATGGGAGAAACTCTCCAGTTGACTTCCCTTACTTTTCGCTCTTGCGAGGAGTACCAGTGCCGACGGGGATGCCCTCAGCATTTGATTTAGTGGGCTTTTACTAGACCTACTAAATCGAACCCCTGCAGATTGATCACCAGATCATTGATTCTCTGGTAAGTGGAAACATGGCCTAAGATTAAGTGTCTAACCCCTTAGTGGCCTGCCACCTTGTGGAACCCCTGTCTCAACTTGTAGAGAGTTAGGAGCCTATGAAGGGAGTCCCAAAAGCCAGCAAGCTGAGTGGAGGCCACCTGAACTAGCCAAGAGTGAAAGCCATGGTAAGGCACAAAGCAAGGGTCAGGGTTTAGGTGCCTAGTGACTGACCTGGTGTGCCCGGCTGAGGAGCCATAGATCAATGCTTCCCTCTGCTTGGGATCCTTGGCCATGTATGCTGCCCTGGAGTTCAGCAGCTGGCTTGTCTTTGGTGCATAGGGAGCCTATGCCCCAGCAGTGGTACCATCTCCCTCACCTTGTGTTGAGCACGAGCCAGCTCGTTCTCAGACTTGCCCCACGTCTCCCTTTGTCCTGGGCTGTCATTTGTGCGATTGCTTTGGAGCCCCTTATTGGTGGGCTGTGTCCGGCCCTCCAAGCTTTAGCCATCTTTACAACGCACCGATAGCATTGGGTCCTGCTAGCATTCTCCACCCTCATCCTGAAAATCCTGATTCGGAGCCTCCAGGACTTCAGCTTGAGGCACGGCTCCAAACTGCTCTTTAGCTGTGGGGGTGGCATCAGGGCTTAGATGGCTTTGCAACTGAGGCGCTTCGTGGACTTAGGTGCCTACATGTCAGTGGCACCTAGGTGACAAACTGAGATCAACAGACACTTAAATATCTTTGAGGACCTCGGAATTGGTCCCAAAACTTGTGGTCAGGTCACTAAACTAGGAATTCTTTTAAGCACTTTTACCCAAATGACTCTTCTCCCTGACAAATCACATTATGGTGTGTATTCCCTTCACGCTAAGCTTTCACTCCCACATTTGAAATTAAGATGAGAACTATTTTAAGACCAGAACACAATTATTTCCCTGCTTTGCATAAAGCTTTGGTACCTCAGAGCAGGCTATCACTTGTCCTAATGTCTGGAGAAGATTATTCATGTCCCATATCTCCAGTCCCATGGCATTAATTTAAGACCAGATCACTGGATTTGTCACTCCAGGTAACAGGGATATGAGATAAGTGTTATTTTTTTGTATCCTTTTCTTTAGTAAAGAATTTGGTATGGGGAAAAATGTGACCATACTAACTTGAGGAATACTTTGCTTTCAGTCAAGGGGAGAAAACACTACAGCCAAAACCGTTCCTCACTCTTATTTGACTACGTGGTGGATTTTTTACCCAGATGCCCACTTAGAAGCATATCACAAATTGCACAGTACGTGGTAAGATATATAATATGTCTAGATTATGTATCTTTGAGCAATAATTATTTTTATCATGGTGTTTCCTTGAGCTCTTGTCTTCTGAATCATTTGGAATATTTACCTCCTTTTTATTAATTGAATGGCAACTTTCTCTAGCAAGCAGAATTATACCTGGTTAAAGTGAATGGTGTTTATTAAATAAAAGGAAGTGTTGGTTTAATACAAACACTACCCACCTTCCACCCTCCGTCACAGTGTTGAGCTAGCTACTTGGGCTAGGTGCAGGGATCTGAGTTTAGCATTTATTGTGAAATTTAAATTCTCACACGCCCATGACTGCATATCTAGTGTGTGAAATTATAAGCCATGCAGAAAGGTGTTGGAGAAAAGTAAACTGCCCCAAATAGTTAAGACTTATGAAGATACTGAATTATATTAAACTTCCATTTATAAATAGTTTTATTTATAATAACTAATGATTAATGGATGGATTAATAAAGGGTTACTCAATTGTTAGAATTTAGCATATGCATCAATAGCTTGCTTATAACCACAACTTATAACCATCTATAATACATACTATTTATGTCATAACATGCCTCTAACAGCAATTAATAATTTATTAACATGTTTAAAATGGAACCTTGATTACAAAGTATGGTCCTGATGGCTGTTCTTGGCACCCCAGATCTTCACAAACATAATTTATGCTTTGTGACAGATAAGGCAGTTTCTTTCAAAAACTCTTCTTGAATTAAGTTAAAGTACCTTTGGAATCCATGTCTTAAATGCAAAGATTCTGTATTATTGTGGGCCTGCAGGGTCAAAGAACTATATTGAACAATATTAAACAGACAGGAACAGTCTTTTGGGGCCATACATGTGAAGTGAATTTCCTGGGAAATAAGTAGGGAAGGGTGTAAATGCAAATTCCTCTCTCTCTCTACCCCAAACTCAGATTGTGCAAAAAACTCAGCCTTTTGATCCTACGTGCCAGGGAAAGGACCTTTTCCAGCTGATTACCTGAAGATCAAAAGCCCAAGCTTTATAAAAGGAAGATTAACCCATTCGTGGGGAAGCTAGCTCTGAGCTATACGTGTCATGAACCTGTACCCACAGAAAAACGTGATGCTGGGGTTTAAAGGGCTGATTCCCACCAGAGCCACTGCTGAAATTTGTGCGGAGAGATGATCTCTGGTAAGTTGTTAGCATGTGTGTAGATTCTGTATTGTTTTGAAATATGTTTTCTCTGCAAAGCTTTCCCCGTAAGAATAAATGTACTTGCTTACAGAGAGCGGTGTGGTAACTTAGAACTGTGGGCAATCACTCTCTTTATAGCTTTTGAAGAGATGGCAGAGTGCAGACTCTGGTCTGGTTAGTCAGTCTGGCTTGCTGTGGAGATCACAGTGGAAGGCCTGGAACTATGCAGCCTGGAAGAGCCCCAGTCAGGAGGGGAAGAGGTCTCTGCCCAAGAGAGATGAAAGCTGAGGAGCCAGGCAACTAGAGCGGGTACACTTAGTGCAGTGGTTCTCACTTTTATTTGATCATGAGGCTCCCCCTCCTCCCATTCATTGTGTCTGTAGTAATTTATGCCCCTCACCACATGAGTACATATACCGGTTAAAAAAAAAGCAGCACATACTTCTCACTAATTAACAGGCCCATTTACATATATATTGAAGAACATTTTAAATAAGATACAGAGCAGTGTTTCTCACAGTGAGGGGTCCTGACCCAAAAGGGGTCACAAACCTATTGTAGGGAGGAGTCATGGTATTGGCATCCTGGCTTTTGCACTTCCTAAGGAGCTGGGGGCCTGAGGGAGTCAACTACTACCGAATAGGGTGTCAGTGCCAGCAGCACCGCAGAATTCAGGGTGGCATGGTCAATACATTGCCGTGAGTAAAATGTGCGCAGTAAGTTTGTTTGGTTTCCTTCAGCATCTCACACCCCACCCCACCCCAAATATCTTCTTCTCTCCTCAGGAGGGATACCCCTCTTTGAGAACCTCTGCCTTAGTGGACATGGGGGAGAACAGCAGGTGCCATTGCCCTGAACCGTGACCATGCGCACAACAGCCCTGTGCTATAAATGAATAAAGCGCCGGGCCTGTTCAATAGATGACCAAACTGAGGCAGAAAAATGGTGACTTGCCCAAGGCCTGATCTCCACTTCTACCATCCATGTAGCTGCCCTCGTGTAAACCCACAGAGCTGGATTCTCCAGTTTGAACTCGAAGCAGCCAGAGAAACCCTCCCATGCAGCAGAAATACCCTGATATAAAAAAGCTGCTGAAGGCGGCTGCCTCACTAGCTCTGCTGTCTCCTGCACCAGAAAGCTTCCTTTTTAAGGAGATGCAGACTATGTGTCCTAGGAAGCGATTCTCCTTTGCCCAGTTGTCCACTTTGGAAGGGCCTCTGCCACCAGTGATGTAAATTAAAGTGCTGTATTGGGGCAGAGGAGACTCAAACCCCTAGAGTAGGTGGGTCCCCCTGCTTGGAAGCAGAGCAAACACCACTTGTGGAAATCACAGCTTTCCTTGTCTTCTATACTGCGGTGGTGTAGCACGTAGAATTGGCACTAATCCCCGATGTAGACAGCGTTTCAGTGTCACGAGTGGGTTAAAATTCAGGAGATCCTAGCTCCCTAGGCTTGTGTACAAACCTTCTCGGTAACAATTAGAGAAGCCCCGCAGCTTTTTCAGGCCTTACTTACATGATACTCTCAAGTGCTTGTGGGTTTTGTTTTTCCCTGCTAAGTGGCCACTGTTCTCTGCTACTGTCTTTAATGTGCTTGGAGGCTGGCTTGTCTTGGAGTGGGTCATTTTTTCCGACATCACTGAGCAGGAGATGAAAGCTTCCTTTCATTGCAGTCTGGCATATGGTCCACCACAACACCCAACAATTACAGGCAGAGCAATTTTCTAGAATGAGCCAAATCCCAGCATAATTGTCAGCAATCATCACTGTAATTAATAAATTATTTTGAGTAAAACCATAGGGACAAAAAATATTCCTTGAGACAAAAAAAATTGTATTTCCTGCCAGTCATGGCTTTGGTAACTAAAGGTAACAATTCTTACACTCCTCGACATTTATACATAAATGTATCCAGTATTAAAGAATATGGTCATGCTGTGTTTTACTAGACAGCAATTTTAGCTGCCTCCTTCCTTGTTTTCCGCATTACGACCAGTTTACTAACACATTTTTTTTAATGAAGGGTAAAATGTTTACATTAGGATCCTGTCACTGTGATGTGTCATTTGTCCAGCAATGCATCACGCGGGAACTTATTATATATTTCATTTTGACAATATTTCCCTGCTCTTCCACTGAAATGATCATTTATTAACAATATTTATTTTTAATATAAAAATAAAACCCTGAATAATTAAGCACCATAGAAAATACTAATGCACAGAGTAAAGTGGGACCACTAAATTTTGTCAGTAGAATTTCTATGACCCTCTCTCTGTTAAAATAAGTGGGAGTTCTTCTGAGTATTTACATATTAGATGTGGTACACAATAATACAAGGAGAAGTAATTTTTACATTATTTTTTTCTTTTTCAAATAAGACCAGTTCCTGAACTTGTCAAACATAAATGCAAAATTATGAAAAACAATCCTAAGCTAAAACTCTGGTTATTAAAATGTATGGCAACTAATTATTGATCTGATGCTATTCTGCATAAAGAAGACATGCTTGGCTGAACAGAAATATTTTAAAATCATTAATAAACATGTGTTTATTTTACTGAATCTAAATTGGAAGTGGTAGATTATTCTTATTGTCTAACAAATTAGGCTGTGTGACAGCACTGCAGTTCAGCCCTGATGTATGATTTCTTTCTCCTTCTCCTTATTAATTTCTGTCAAATTAAAACTAAAACACCATTGCAAACCTTGAGCAGCCATAATACGAAAATCCAATGTGAATAGCTATTAGAAAAACCTGGTACCTCAGATTGCTCCAGGCAAACACAGAGATTCAATACTAAACACTATCTTTGTATAAGAAAAGAGGGAAAAACTCTTATGGGACATGCTGCCAGTTGAAGCTAAAACTCTGTCAAAACAGCAGTTCTGCCGTGGGAACATTCTAAAATCTTTGTGCAGCTGGGTGGGGGAGGGAGGTTCTTCTTCAGTTTTCCCCTTAAAACAAAAACCTAAGTGAAATTCGGTTCACTGCCGATTTGCCAATGCATCATGCCACTCTAAGAACAGATTAATAATTCCCGAGTTTATTTCAACTGAATTTCATGGCCAAGGTATCTTGTAACTTTACACCTCCTCACAGTGACCTTTATACTGCACTTATTTTACCAAATATCACCGGTAACATTTTTTCCATTCCAACAAGCTTTAGGGTATATATCTTGCTATTACTTTGGAATTACTATGGTATAGAGCTCTCTGTAAATAATCAATGATGTGCAGCTCATTCCTTGTAAAATTCTGGAGAGCATTAATACTGACAACTCTTCATCTTTCATGCATTTCGTGTAACTCTAAGCTAACCTTTGCAGGAAGTACATGCTCATTTTGAAGGATCTCTAAAGCCGCTTTACTAATCTAACTCTGGGTAATCACAGATATCTGTTGTAAAAACATCTGAAGGGTTGGACTGCCACATAGAAGCTGCTGTAACTCCATTCCTCTGACTGGCAAAGTTTATTTCCCCTCTCTCAACCCCACCACAGCCCCAGGGAACAAGCAGTAGTTTCACCCCACAGAACCCTATGATCTAGATTAGGGAGTGGCTTGCTGCTTTCCTCAGGAACTGGTGTCAATCCATGTATGGTTACAGAGAAACGCTGATTTAGACTTTCTGTCTATCACCTTCCAGTCTCTGTAAAGCCTTAGAATCCTAGAATACTAGAACTGGAGGGGATCTCAAGAGGTCATCAAGTCCAGTCCTCTGCCCTCAAGGCAGGACTGAGCACTGTCCAGATCATCCCTGATAGACATTTATCTAACCTACTATTAAATATCTCCAGTGATGGAGATTCCACAACCTCCCTAGGCAATTTATTTCAGTGTTTAACCATCGTGAAAATTAGGAAATTTTTCCTATCGTCCAACCTAAACCTTCCTTGCTTCAATTTAAGCCCATTGCTTCTATCTTTGGAGGCCAAGAACAATTTTTCTCACTCCTCTTTGTAACACCCTTTTAAATACTTGAATGGGCATAAAAAAGGCCTTGAGCATCCATGCCACATCTCAGGCCTCCTGTCTGCCTTACCCCACTTTTTGACAGCAAAGGTCTACTGGAGAGAAGGCACTGGAGTCTCTATATTACCTTGGGCAAATCACTATTACACCTTTCTGTGTGAGATGTAAAATTATTTGGGGCTTCTCTGAAAGTTGGTCATTCCATCTGAGCTCAGTTTTCTGAGACTGGTGGGGAGACTGACCGACACAGGGAGAAGAGAGGTTAGAACAGCCTTGGAGAGGCTGTGTAGAAACTAGACCAATGAAACAAGAGCTCATAGAGAACCAATCAGGAAAGGGCTCACTGGAGCAGTCAATCAGGGTCAGGGAAGGGTTGTATAAGAAGTGCTTCTCAGCAGAGCAGAGTTCTGGCTGTCCGTGAAGGGCAAGGGAAAAGGACTGGCTGCTTGAGGACAGCACCATGGACAGAGCAGTGCTGGGCAGAGTCCGCTCTAGGCTGGCTGTTGAACTGAGGCCCTGATACCAGGGAAGGGAGGGTGTAGAGCTATGGGGAAGTAGCCCAGGGAAACAGGCAGCAGAACTGGGCAGAGGTGCAATAAGTGGCTGCCAGCGATAGGTCCCTGGGCCGGGATTTAGAGTAGGGGCAGGCCTGGGTCCCTCACCCCCTCCCTCCTTGCCACAGAGAGGAGTGGCCAGCACACAAACCACAGCGTGCTATTGATGACAGTGGCTGGACTAGGACTGTGGTTTGTCACCAAGGCTAGTGGCAAGGCTGTGGACCGTCCATTCCCTGGAAGGGTGAGAGAACCGAGTGGGGCACAGCTGGAGGGTTGTTTTCAGAAGAGGGCACTGTGGTTTGGGTGTGGCCAGGGTCCAGCTCCAGACGGCGGAGACAATGAGAGTGACGGTGGGTGAGACATCACCTGACGGCAACACACTCAACTCCCTGAACTGAGCTAACTCCCTGAGTGACCAGCAGGAGGCGCCCTGGTGGTGAGTCTGAACCCCATTAAGTGGGGTAGCAAAGACACATGAAAGGCTTTTCATGTTCTTAAGTTGCTGCCATAGCCCTTAGAATACTTGCATTATTTCACACATCCCATAAGACTGTCTTTAGACTTTCCTTATTCACCTAGGTATACAACAAAATACACTTAGTAAAACCAAAGTGTATGTCCTACAAACCACATTCAAAAGTCCCCTAAAGAGTATAAAACAAGACAGAAAGTATAAAGTGGAGGAAGCACTATGTAAATATAGTGCCCCAACCTACATGACTTGGTGGAAGAATTGTCCAAACCCATGCCATTTCCTTTCATTCCTAGCAATTATACATGCAATTAAAAATGGTGCTAGAAATAAATCCCTGCAGGTCATAGCCTTACTAGATTGCGAATATTAATATTATTCTTGTAATTTATTTACACCACAACAGCATCTAGGAGCCCTTGTCATGCCCATTATGTGGGCAGCTGTACAGACCTTGAGGTAACTGAGCTTTTCTCCTGTTCGTGAATATGTATGCACCTTTAGGAATATTAGAAAACTTGAAAAACTGGGGTCACAGTGGTAAGCTGTTTCTTTTCCCTCATCTCCACCCATTCCCAGCTCCAACAGTTGGCTCTGATGTAGTTAAACATGAAGAAGCAGGAATAATCACTTTTATAAAGGGGTCACAGCGTCATCTAATGCAAATCAGCTGAAGTCAATGGCGCGCCACTGATTTACATTATCTGAGGCTTTGGTCCCTATGTTGTAATAGGCCTATATTTAATCTAATAGAAGAAAAATCAACACATTGTATCTCCGATAACACTTGTTAAACATTTTTGCATGAATCCCCAAATTCAGTTTCACAAATATTTTGAACCTTCCCCCCTAAAGCGCTTATTGAATTGTGTAAAATTGTGCTGTTCTTCTGGAGTAATAGCTTGAGAGCTCTTGCTATATCAACTTTATAATGAATCTTTTCCAATCCTGATGAAAATGGTGCACTTACTAGGGAACTTCACTTGATTTTGAAATTAATGCCGTAATTTAAAACTACTCTGGTAAAAAAGACTTAATGACAGCTGAATCCTCTGAGAGGACAAAACAGGGAGGCTTTGTGAATAAAGAATTTACTGCTCTTGTTCTTCAGGCTGAGCTGATGGGTAGCATCTCCCAGGACTACTATTTGCTGTCATAACAAGTGTTTCAGTGGAACTCTCCATACAGTGGCAAGATATCACACTATACCAAAACTATAGGCCAAACAGACAATGGCAAAATTCCCTTTGACTTCAATTGCACCAGGGTTTCATCTATTGTTGTTTGCTGTGGCCTTGGCTGGCTTATTGTTTTCGTTAACGTGTTTATATTTTATTGACCAAAACTTAGTAACAGACATGAGGAAGGACCAGGGCCTATAAATTCCTTTGCTCCCTTCCATCACAGGAAATTGATCATCTGAAAGATCCTCATGTACTCCCAAATGATGATCCTCCAGTGATGACAACTTCTCCTCAAGAATCCTGACGACATGCTGGGGGTGAGGAATTCTTTTCAGGAACACTAATTGGGTGCTCAGTTCAAATATGTTCTTCTGAGCAAGAAGGATCAAAATCCTATTTTCTGAATCCATTAGCACATGGTTCATTATCTAATCTTATTTAAACCATAGGCATCCAAGTAATTCGCTCACTGTTTTTAATCCTTAAATCCCAGTAAAGTGGATTAGACCAGTATAATTGGGATGTAAACTTCCCACATCTTGGTTACCCTTTGGATAAAAGCTAAAAACCCCAACACACATTTAATCTCAACTTTGAGCCAAATTGTCCTCTGGTGTAAAGCTCCACTCAGTCCCATGGAGTGATGCTGACTTTCTGATTTATGACAGATGAGAGACTGACCCTTTGTTTTTGCCATTTTCAGATGCCTGCATTTTCTAAAATCTGGGGTAGGCTAGCACATGGCTCTCGTGAACTGCTGACATAACTGCACCACATAATGCATTATACTGAGCTCCCATTAACACCCTTGCTACATTACTGGTTGCAGGGGTGTAACTGGGAGCAGAATTTGGACTACAGTGGTTGCATGAATGGAATAAGGAAACAGAAGAAAGCTGTAGATGGTGCCAATCTTGACATGTACGAGGGATCTTTTCTCACACTGATTCCCATCTCTCTCTAGATCTGGGGCTTGCTGTAGTTATCTATGCAGACTGAAAGATGTCCAAGGTGGAAGACTTGTGTTCTGTGGAAATGTTCTATTTAGCAATCGTGCTGTCTAAGGTACTATTTGTTGGGACTCTGGTTTGCAATATGGCCCATCTCTGAACAGGTTAGGCGTACTGGACCAGATCTTTGGCCCTACTCCAGTACCTTTCCATCATGGTGGTAGCCCCAAGGGGTAGTAGTGCTGATTTAATAGCCAGCTGAGGCTGTGCTGGTTTGGGGAATCCCTGTGTGGCATGTAGCCGTGACTGCCACCCTCCTTCACAAGTCACGATGCAGAGCATTTGTTGGTTGCATGGCCTCTCTACCTGCTCCAAGGGCCACCTTTGTCTTCTCCCACACAGGGAAACAGAGTACAACTCAGCCAGACCTAGTGACTGAATCTGCAGCCTTTTTCTGGCTAGTTATTTTGTAAAGACAAGCCATTCTCTTCGCTTCCAGTGGTGTCCGATTTTGATTGGCATCTGCCAAGTTTGAGCAGTTATATGGTCACCGTCACTGGAGAAGCTGAGTACCTCACAATATTTAATACCATCACACCACCCCCAATACACAGAACTGTGAAGCATGGAGACCCCAATCTTCGGGGATTTAGGCACTCAATATTAGGTGCTTAAATACCTTTACAGATGTGGATCAGACAGACCAAGTGGTTTGCCCAAGGTCACACAAAGTCCGTCCCCCAGCGAGGAATTGAACCAAGTCTCCTATGCCCAAGAGTGGTTCCTTCCCCACTGAGCTAACCTTGCTAGGGTGATAATGCGTACGTCTACACAGCAGTGTTATTTCAGAATAACTGACACTCTTCTTCAAGTGATGTCCCCATGGGTGCTCCCTTGTTGGTGTGGGTCATCCTGTTGCCGCAGATCGGAGTTTTCCCTAGTGGGAGCTGGGTGGATTGTGCCTTGTACCATTTGCGCCTTCCCTTTGCACGCAAGGTCCGGCTCCCGCCCATTCCTTTGTTGCTACCCTTGGTTGCAGATGGAGTGAGCGCCTCTCCTCAGAGAATCCACTCAAAAAATTGTTCTTCGTTAGTTAATTAGCTTATTAGAATTAGTTTATAGTTAGTCATTAGACTGTTTGTTCTTGTTAAAAAACCCGCCACTTTTGACCTTTGTACAGGCCACAGCCACCAAAAAAAGAGAAAGAGAAAAGAAGATGACAAATTGAACAACAGAAAACAAGAGCTCAACGAAATCTTATAATTCATCAACAGGATGCACCATGCCAGGCTCGCCTGGTTTTAAAAAGTGTGACACTTGTTGTGAGCCCATGCCTGCTTCAGACGGGCACTCTGAGCATGGCTCCTTGTGAGTTCCAGGAATCCAAAATGAGATGCTCAGAACGCATTAGAGAAGTCTTGATGCACAGCAGGAAACACACACCACACTCCACCTACCTTCAAAAATGGAGTAGATTTGCGTCATGGTGTAGAGACAAACAACATGATCCATACTCAGTACCATTACACAAGATTTTAGACTAAATCCTCTCCCTAAACCAAGAGGGACTAGCCGTAGCCTTTCTTAGAGTCCACTTGGCAGCAGTTACTGCCTGCCATCATACGATAGGCGGCTTCTCAGTATTTGCATGCCCCACCACAAAGAGATTTATCAAGGTATTGTACAATCTTAAACCACCCCATAGGACAACACCACCGATGTGGAACCTAGAACTGGTCCTGGATACTCTTACTAGACTTCCATTTGAACAGCTAGCCACCTGTCCACTATACATGCTGACTACCAAAGTGGATTTCCTATTAGCCATAACATCCGCTCAGACAATTAATGAGCTTGATGCACTCATGGCAGTACCACCCTATACTATATTCATTAAGGACAATGTAATATTGCATTCTCACCCCTCCTTCATACCGAAAGTGTGTTCTGATTTCTACATCAACGAGCCAGTTGTTCTCCCTTCTTTTATCCTAAACCACATGCATCTCAGCAGGAGACTATTCTTCAGACACTTGGTGTACACAGATCACTCACCTTTTATGTTGACAGAACTCGATCTTTCTATAAATTGCACTGAGGGTGAGCCAATCTCAGCACAATGCATATCCAGACTCATAGTATCTTGCATCACCCAATGCTATACCATCCAAAATAAACAACTTCCTGGAGCACCCAGAGTTCATTCCACAAGAGTTGTAGCAACATCCACAGCCTCACTGAGAGGAGTCCCCCTTTGGGACATCTGCTGTGCAGTCCATTAGCCTCAAATCATACTTTCATGAAGCACTGTGCTATCTCCCACCATCTAACTAATGATACAGCAGCAGCCTCGATAGTGCTATCAACAGCTGTCAAACGATGACTGAGACCCGCCTACCTTGTGTTCTTGAGTACTGCTACTAAGTCACCAAAAGTGGAGCACCCACAGGGATATCACTCAGAGAAGAAGAGGAAGTTACTCACCTAGTGTAATAACAACGGTTCTTTGAGATGTATGTCCCCATGGATGCACACTACCCACCCACCTCCCTGCTTTGGAGTCTCTGTTCTTTATCATGTCTTTCAGATACTCGGGTGGCCACAAGGAAGTGGCAGGAGCCAGACCATGTGCGCAAAGGGGAGGCATGAGCAGCATGAGGCAGCTGATGTGCACGTGAGGTCTGGCCAACTACTGTTAGGGAAATCTCTGACCCAACCTGACGCCAACAGTAGAATGCCCACAGGGACACACATCTCGAAGAACCATCATTACTGCTCAAGGTGAGTGACTTCCTCTTGTTCCGAAATAATGTCAAGCTGCAGGACTTGTTACTCTGACTCATGGTAACCCTCATTTCCTGAGGAGTAAGGGAAGTCAGAGGAAGAGTGTTCTTCCTTCAACTTCCTGCTGTGTAGACAGCACCAAAAGCCAAATTAAGCTATATCAACTTCAGCTACACAATTGACGTATCTGAAGTTGCATAGCTTAATTCGACATTTGCCCTGCTGTGTAGACTTACCCAATGAAATCAGAAGAAAATCATCTGCTGTAGCCACACCTCTGGACACAGCATTTGATTCTCTAGTTTGACAGCTGCCCCCATTGTTAAACTGCACCGGTTGTTTTCCAAGTAAGGATTTCTACTCATTTACGGTAACTCTCATACTCTCTAAATATAGATTCCATGACTTCCTGTACAGGTTAGGTCTCATTTGGAGTATTGTGTCCAGTTCTGGGCATCGCATTTCAAGAAATATGTGGAGAAATTGGAGAGGGTCCAGAGAAGAGCAACAAGAATGATTAATGGTCTAGAGAACATGACCTTTGAAGGAAGGCTAAAAGAATTGGGTTTTTTTAGTTTAGAAAAGAAAAGACTGAGGGGGGACATGATAGCCGTTTTCAGGTATCTAAAAGGGTGTCATGAGGAGGAGGGAGAAAACATGTTCATCTTGTCCTCTGAGGATAGAACAAGAAGCAATGAGCTTAAACTGCAGCAAGGGAGGTTTAGGTTAGACATTAGGAAAAAGTTCCTAACTGTCAGAGTAGTCAAACACTGGAGTAAATTGCCCAGGGAGGTTATGGAATCCCCATTTCTGGAGATATTTAAGAGTAGGTTAGATAAATGTCTATCAGGGATGGTCTAGACAGTATTTGGTCCTGCCATGAGGGCAGGGGACTGGACTCAATGTCCTCTCGAGGTCCCTTCCAGTCCTAATATTCTATGATTCTATGAAGCTTAAATTACCACACATTTGGTTTTTTTTTTAAGAAAAGTATCTTATTCTGGACTGGGGGAAAGGATCTATACTTGTTTCCTGAACAGGATTTGCTTTCAGGTTAATCATTGATTAGTTTGTTAAGAATGGCTGAGATCATGTTTCTGAAAAAGGTTATGCAGCCTGTTGGTCTGAAATTTTAGCATCAGCTTTATTCCCAGACCACCCTGGTTTGGCCGTATCTATAGGATTATTAAATAATGCAGGTGATGCTAAGATGGTGTCAGTGATTAAAATGCTGAATGATGTCGCTATTGATAGAATTATATTGGTAGCTCAGTGGACAGGTTCAGAGGTGGAGCAGGAGGAAATTTAAAGTATCTTTATTTAATGAAAGATGCAAAAGAATAAAAAATAAATCCCAACCAAAACTGTCAAGCTCCCAAGAACAATTTAATTGGTGGGTGCAAAGTCATCAGGACAGTGGCCTCACCTTTATTCCAATCTGCAAAAATCTAGTACATTGTTACAACTGTACCAATAATAAATAATGTGATCCACTAAGACAGAAATAATGCCAAAGCTAAATATAGTTGAAATGGTGGTGGATTTAGTCAATATGGGGAGGGAAAAACCCTGATATGCAAACTGATCCTACACTTAAATTCTCAGGTCAGTATGCAACAGCGCTGAAGAAAGTTAATAGGATGCCGGCATATATTAAGAAGGAGGTTTATGTGTGACAAATCCAACACAATACTGTTTTTCACATCAGTAGGCCCTGTAGTGGGTACACCATACTTGAAATGTAGTGTCTAATTTTGGTCATGATAATAGAAAATAGTATGGCAGAGGGCAACCCAAACAATTTATGGATTGGAGGGGGCGCTCATCACAACGGGAGACAATGATGAAATGGGGATTATTTAGCTCCAAGGAAAGAAGATTAAGGGGTGAATGACTCAAATATTTAAACTAGATGAAGGATTTTATAGAATTAAACTTAGAGATGTTTAAAGTTCCTTAGTGATAGAAATGTAGCCGTGTTAGTCTGGGGTAGTTGAAGCGAAATGCAGGACAATTTGATCCACTATTTGATCTGAGGAAGTGGGTCTGGCCCACGAAAGCTCATCAAATAAACCATCTTGTTAGTCTTTAAAGTGCTACATTGTCCTGCATTTCGCTTAAAGTTCCTTGATAGACTAAAACTAAAGGGCACAGGATTAAATGCATTATGGCACACAGATGACCTGCGTGGAAGTCGATGTGGTTGAAGTGCTGTCTGGAGTTACTGTATTTCACATATGGCTTAGGTAGTTCTTGAAGGTCTTTTCCCTGGCAGGGGATAAAAGCTGAAAAAAAATTCCTTTTCTTCTGCCACATCATCAGCTAACTCCAGGGAGCAGAATTATTCCAGATGGATGGACAGACTGGGGAATCCAGACTGTCTCCCCTTTGAAATAGAATTGACAGTCTTTTGATGTGAATAACTTACAGATCAAACTGATTGGATTCATTGTGGATCAATCAGCTGCATAATAGCTGAATTAGGTCATGAAGAAACTGGTCAGAAGTCACTGGTGTGGTGTCCTTACAGGGACCTTGCTCTGTCAAATGTTAATCACTGATTAGCTGTGTGCAGGTGCTCCCCTGTGTGTTGCACTGGCTCTGCGTTGGTAGTGAACACAGCAGATGCTGAGAGAACCCTCAAGGACCACAGAATCAGACAAGGTGCAAAAGTATGACCCAGTATGACTGTTCTTATGTTCTTAAATAGTCCCACTCCATTCAGTCCCTCTTCATATAACATGTTTTCCTATAAGAAAAGTAATACAGTGTGCAATGCAAAGATCGACTGAAGAATATTTATTGCATAAAGAATGATATTAATATTTTTCCATGAAGACGTACTGGGTTTTTTAACTGCCAATTTTATCAAAGTGTTTGTGGTTATACATCCTGGTTACATGTATGCCCACTGCAATGGACCAGCTCAGTCAGTGGCAGGATTTTCCACTCTTCCCTAGGCTGGACAGAGAGTTAAGGTGAGGTATCCCAACATGGATAGAGTGAGAAAATCTGATACACACTTTACGTATAATCTTATATGCTCCATGACATATTTGTTATGTTCGCTTGTACTTTCCTCCCGATATTTCAGACAAAACATTCCTATTCACCTGTCATTGTGCTTTCACTCCTGATGTTTCAGACAAAATATCACTTATTCCTCACTTTTGTCAAACCATTTTATCATGTAATAGGTCTGGGTGTCCTTGTGCAATCTTGCTGTGATGTGCTTACATGTTCTGTGTTTTAGCAATGATCGTGATACTGATACTGAGTTTGTGTCTCGGACACGGACTTGCAGGCACACATCTGCATTTGACAGGGCCTGACAGTTACTTGTAGTATAACTCTTTCTGACTTTGGTCCCGGCCTCAGGGCCTTACACAAGGCTCATGCTTCAAGCTCTTTCTTTCTCCTAGGGGTGTGTCTAGACTACAGGGTTTTGTCGACAAAAGCGAACTTTTGTCGACAAAACTATACCTGCATCTACACTACTGCCGAGTTCTGTCGATGGCAGTAAACCTCATTCTATGAGGAATAACGCCTTTTGTCGACAGAGTTCTGTCGACAGAAAGCATTATTGCATCTACACTGTCCTTTGCGTCTACACTCATGTCGACAAAGCAGCTTGCTTTGTCAACAGAATTGGGTGTAGTCTAGACACTCTTTGTCAACAGAAGCTTTGTCGACAGTATCTGTCGACAAAGCTTCTGTCAACAAAAACCTGTTGTCTAGACGTACTCCTAAAGAAACAATTCAGTGTCATCTATAGTTACCTAACTCATCCCCAGAGCCATAGTTTCTGAATACCCCATAAATATATTTGTGATTGAGGTTCTAGAAACAGTGAGGTTAGGAATCAGACACAGAATAACAGCAAAGAGGGGGCAGGTTTTCATCCTCGCTGTGGGGAGGATGAAGTAATTACATAAATTCAGGAGGTTCTGAAGGTTTAGGTATTCTAGGTGATATCAAAGGGAAGATGACGGAAAGTGATTACTTTGAGTTTGCTTCTGCTCATTGATGGGGATGGGAGACATTGAGTAGAATTTTTTTCATGAATGAATGGCTGTTTGCTACTGATGGATGGAAGATGTGGGGTTTCTACTGAGATACTGCCAATATGGAAATTAAATAGTGCAGGCTAGGAGAAATGAGCTATGCCTGACCAGAGAAGAAAAGAGGACACAGTGGCTATAAATAGTGAAATATTATGTTGGTTTGTATAATTAGCAAATGCTAATTGCAAGAATGACTATATAGTATAACAGAAGAACCAAATATCAAATGGAAGTGTGTGATAGTGAAATCTCATTAAGCCAAAAGGCTATAATGAGGAAAATATAAAATATAAGAAAATGGAAAGGGTGATTGTTTCTTCAAGCAAGAAAATGTTATTACCAAAACAAACAATGTTTCTCTGTACTGGTGAAAGGTCCATACAACACAAGATTGCTTGAATGATCTTTTGCATATAAAGTCTAAAAACATACATTAGAATTTGGAAAAATCAGAGAGGGGTAATTTGGGGAAACTCAGTGGCGTACTGAAGTATTTAGCAGGAGAATATTCTACATCAAGACAGTAATCATTGTGTCTTTCTCACTTGAGGGAGGGAGGAAAGAGGGAGAAAGGAAGGTTGTTGGTTGGTTGGTTGGTTGGTTGGTTGGTTGGTTGGTTAGTTAGTTAGTTAGTTAGTTGTGAAATTGCGTAGGATTAAATTTCCAGATTAGTGTAAGAAAACAGATTAGCAAATCCATATTCAGATAGAAGAGGAGTGTATCAGACAGAACAACATTATACGTTTTTTAAAGTAGGGATCAAATCACTTCAGTATTAAGTGTTTGGGTAGATATGACTAGCGAAACTGACACTTGCACAGTTGCACTTTCAGGACATGTCTACACTAGGAAATTATTTCAAAATAACTAAATTTGAAATAATAATTCCCAAAATAACAATATCGAAATAGCCTGTCCCCACTATAGGGGAGCCTTGAAATTAGTCTGAGGCAGGATCCGTTATTGTGGAGGTGTTGCCTTGACTTAGAGCCCCAGGATGCACTAGGGAGTGATTATGTTGAATTACTCCGAGGAGTAGTTATTTCAAAATAGCATCAGCGGAGCGTCCACGCTAATGCTATTTCGAAATAGCTATTTCAAAATAAGTGTTATTCCCAGAGGAAAGCAGGAGGACAGATTTCAAAATAACCAGCCCCTTCTTTCAAAATAATGGGCTTAGTAGTGTGGATGCTCTGCTTATTATTTTAAAGAAGGGGGGTTATTTAGAAATAACTCCCTAGTGTAGACCAGGGCCTAGATGTTAGCATCCTGAAAAATTGCCTTTGTGCTGGAACCCACAAGATCAGAGTATGCTCTGGCCTTTGTTTTCAAAAACACACCATGTCTGATTAATAAAACACAAGTTGCTGGGCAAATAGGATTCAGCGATCATATCATTAGATTTGAAATTGTTGTAAGAAAACCTGTAACACCAGTTATTGTTCTCTTTACAGTCAAACTTTCAGAGAACTCAGAATAAGTGACACAAATGTGTCTAGAATACCCTAGTTAACATGAAAGATATTGTACTGCACTGCAAAATATTTTTTAAACCAGATAGAAAGGATATAATCAAAATTAATCCCATCAAAACCCACCAGATATCAATTAAAGACTTCCTAAAGTTATATACAGTTTTGCCAGGATGTATAACCACAAACACTTTGATAAAATTGGCAGTTAAAAATCCCAGTACGCCTTCATAGAAAAATATTAATATCATTCTTTATGCAATAAAGACATTCTTCAGTCTATCTTTGCATTGCATACTGTACTGTTTTTATTACAAGAAAGCATGTTATATGAAGAGGAACTGAACAGAGTGGGACTATTTAAGAGCATAAGAACGGCTATACTGGGTCAGACCAAAGGTCCATCTACCCCAGTATCCTGTCTGCCAACAGTGGCTAATGACATTTACTTTAGAAAGGAGATGAATAAAAGAGAGTATGATAAAAAAAATACAAAACAATGAATGGAGAGGAGATGATACATCTTCTATTAATCCATTATCGTTATACAATACAAGGGGATATTTAATAAAATTGAAAGGGAGCAAATTCAAAAGTGAGAAGGAAATATATTATATCACACATGCCACCAGCGGAACTCCTTACCACTGGATATCATTGAGGCCACGAATTCAGCAGGATTCCAAAAAGGTTTAGCCAGTGTTTCAGATAAGAAGATCGTCCTGAGTTATAACAGCACACGTTGAAAAATAAACAAAATTGTGGAAGGTCTATAAACCCTCATGCTTCAGGGTGTGGGCCAGTCTGTAATTTGGGGGGGTTAGGAGGAAACTTTCCCTGGTAGCAGGTTATCCCATAACTGAAGAATTACTCTCACCTATCTCTGGATGCTGGCTGCTCTCAGACAGCATATCAAACAAAGTGGACCCCTGTTCTTATCTAGTCTGGCAATTCTTATTTTTCGAGTGGGAGTGAGGTACCTAGATACCATAATGATAGACACCAAGTAAATGATAGTGATAATCACAAACAGAGTATTCAGAATATTTTCTTCAGCTTTCTAGTATCTGGAAAACCAGAGCATGGTTTCCTGATCACTCTTCCAAATATTGGTGGAATAGAAGTAGCTTCTCGTCTCTTCCTAACTCATATTCACAGCAGTGTTACATCACACTCTTTCTTGTTTGTAGGCATGACTGGGCTTGTGCAGGAACCTCACAGTTTTTAGAAGGTTGTGTATCTTGGCAATCAGACCATTAGGCCCACAGGGAGCCTTGTTGACTCGAACAGGAATCTGCACAGTTAGTCCTGGTTACAGACTCTCGCCCATCCATTGTTCACAAGAAAGGATCGGGCAGCAAGAGAAAGCATGATGGACATAAATGCACAAACCTGCAATGTAGCATCCTGCATGTGGTGACAATGGGTCGCTGTTCAGAGATGGTGGGACTTGAACAACGTTGTACAGCTGGTTTACAGGATAGAAGGGGTGGTGTAAACATTTCAGCATGAGGAAGCATTTTCCGGAGTCACTACTAGAGCACTTTTAATGAAGCTGGGGGATGTATTGCTTTTGGGTATCTGCTGGAGACGGAAATAAAGCTTTATGGTATGTTGGGGGGCATTTCCTTTGGGATATGGACCATTAAAGTGGCATTGAATGTCTCTGTGTTAATCAGTTGAAGGTTAAAGATCAGACGTAAGACCCCCTGGTTACCTCAAAGAAAGATGCTTTATTTTACTTTGCAGAGCCAGGAAAACAGAGGTGCCTTGTCGCTTAGCAATGAGCCCTCCGGAGCCCCGATCCTGCACTAAGAATGGTGTGCACACTCATGTACAGCCCCATTGAAGGTAACGGGAGTCTACAAGTGCAGCTGTCCACACAGAGCCGCAGCCCAGATGAGCAAGGAACGGTTGTTGACAGGACTTACAAGGAATCGCACCTATTCCTCACCAGGGGAAAGCATGATGGTTACAACACATACATGGAGAACAGCGGTGAGTTAATAATACTCTTCTGTTTCCCATCCTAATTGCACTCTCCATTTTTGCAGGGCAGAGGGAGGGGGCTTTCACCATTGTGAAGTGGTCCTGTCCCCAAGAAGGCTGCATGAACTCATGCACAGAACGTTGCATCCATTCCAAGCTGGAGTCTGGCTAATCAAACTTTGTTGCCTGTGTGTGAGCTCCAAAGAACAAGAAAGCTGAACAGCCATACAGCACCTAACTTACAGTGGCCTATACAGAGACATTTGTCATATGAGCTCAGATGCCTATATGGACCCCCCCACACACACACACACCTCATGGGCACAATGCACCACTTTTGCCCAAACTCCTCTTATTATTAAAGAGCTTTTGCCTATGTTAGAAAATAAATTTAATCCCCCCCCCCCATGTTTAACAATGTCACCCTGGCACTTCTAATTATCTAGGGGAACACGGCGTGTGGCTAATGCACAAGGAGTTGGGAAATGAGGGCTTCATTCCCACCTATGCCATTAACTTGCTGTGTGCTCTGGCTCATGCTCACTAAGTGCTCTGTGCCTCAGTTTCCCCACTTTGGGAAATGGGGCTAATAATGCTTGCCTACCTTTTACAGAAGAGGAGGAGGGCCTTCATTGTTAGGAATGAGTTTGTAATGTGCTCCAAGATCTGCAGACAAAAAGCCCGGTTCGAGTGCAAGCATTATCATCCTCTCTCATGGCAGGGGAGAATTTTTGATTTGGCAACATCTGTGATTCCCCCCTGAAAAATTATTCCTTAGCCCTCCACAGCAAAATACCCCAAACCAACCCAAAGGAAGTAACGTGGCCTTCTCTCCAGCCAGCCACAACGGGCACTGAAGTATGGCTTTGTCAGTTTAATAAACTGCTCCTCTAACAGAAATGGCTCCAGTCTTCAAACTTAACCCCTGAGAACTACAATTATTTTATCTACCAATCTTTAGGATTACTGACACCCTCCAAGGGAAAAGCTGTTGCCTTAGATTAGCCAGAGCAGTGACTATTCTGTCCCCCTTAGAGATGGAGGATAGCTGCTTTATCCCTGGGAAATCTAGATAATCCAAAGATTAATCTGGAAGACCTGAGCTCTTTGCAGCAAAAGGCTATTCCTAACAAACTGCTTTCTCCACAGCAGACCCAGATCTTCATTTTCTCTCCCTCACCCAAGAGTAAAAAAGAGTCATAATTGTCCTAATAAAAATGCTTTAGAATCAAAGACAGCGACTGTCACAATATAATTTTTTACCCAGCTACAGTTTATCCAGGGACAGAAATGGTTCCTAAATTCCTAACTCTGAGAAGGGCGTTAATTATCGCTAGTTAAATGAAAGTACTAAAGAGACCGGCTGAACAGCTTTCGCTTAGATTTCCTGCAAAATCTCTCTTAGCCTTCAAAATAGTTGGTACCATCTGTGGCTTGGCTTTAAAATCATTGTGGGACGGAAGTAACTCAAGAAGCAATACCTGAGCTGCTTCATTAGCCTGATTTACCACGCTGGTTTTCGTTTGCAGCAATCTGCTAGTTATGCATGCGGGAGGAACAGCCACCTTTTCTTGCTGCCTTATCGGAGTCTTTTGTCCTCCCAATCAAAGTGAAAGGCACGCTTTTTGCAAGAACACAGACAGTTCTAAACCAGCTCCAATAAAAATCTCCCTGAAATGGAAGGGCAGAATTAAAAAAAGAAATGCCTTTTGGACACAAGTCATTCCCTGATTATTTTTTTCCACTGAAGGACTGGACTAGGACTTGAGAGACCCAGGTGGTATTCCCAGCTGGGCCGCTGGCCTGTTGGCTGACCTTGGTCAAGACATGTCACTGCCTTGTGCCTCAGTTTCCCCACCTATAGAATAGGGGAAATGATGCCTCCCTCCTTTGTAAAGCACTTTGAGATCTTCTGATGGACAGTGAAAGATAACGGATAGATAGTATGTATATTATTTAAATAACAGATCCATCTACCTGCCCTTTAAGGTGAAAGAGTGTATGTAGTTTGGAAATTACACTCCAAGAGACTTTGATTGCAGAGCCAGGCAGACCTGCGATCTATGGCACACACTACAAGCTGGGAATGTCACTGCTTCTCTGAGCAAGGTGCAAGGGGAGAGGCATTTACAATAACAGGGGAGACTGCTATGTGTATGTGTGTAAACTTTCTATATTCTTTTATAACTGAAGCCATCTGAGTTATCCCACCCAGTCTTGCAAGGGGTGATGGACATCTTTCAAATGAGACCTATTGAAAATGGACATAAAATATTACAGATTCTCTCATCTCTATGACATTTATAGCATACAGCAAACTAAAGAAGGCCTTGCGGTTGGCAGAAAACCTGTGGGGCTTTTTGTTTACCTTTATTTCTGTATTGCTGAGGGTTTTTCTCTCAAAATTGGTGCCCTTTGAATTCTCTGAGCACTGCAGTTAAGCTACTTTTTTTTTCTGATAAATATGGAAACTTGATGACTTGAAAAAAAAAATCCTTCCATGTCAATTCTGCAGTTCATATTCATGCTGAGATTGTATCTAATTTTGAAAATCTTCACACTTGTGCCCTGCCATCATGTGTAATCTTTTATGCATGGCTACCTCCACTGCTGCTGAAGCAGTTGCTATGCGACAGATGAACCTGCTCCGTGGGGCCCTGACATTAGTAAAAGCAAATTGACCACAGGAGCACTAATCTAGCATGAAAAGCAGTTGGTGCCATGCATTTCCCTGAGAAGGATTACCTAATCAACAAGCAAAACCTCCTCTCAAACGTGAGCTGAATTACCTGGGCCTGGATTTCCCTCTTTCACACCTATTTCGCCATATCGAATCACCCCACAGAGTAAAGTCTATGAAGGCGCAACTCTCGAGAGGAGCAGAGATTTGCCCCATTTTCGATGCTGCTGCTCTCGCTGTAGCATGTTTGCAAATTTGTCATCTGGGCTGATACTCACTGTAATTCACGGTGTGGTGGCTTTTTTTCCCCAAGGTTACTAAAACTGGTGACGAAGACGTACGCTACCAGACAAATTGAATGTCACTTGCTTATCATGCCACTGATAGCACTTGTGAACTTTTTGTGCTAATAAAGAGAGTTTCAAAAGCTATGGCCCAGCACACTGTAATCGGAAACCACGGTGCAGTTCATAACAGAAAGTGTCGTCACACGCTGTTGTGTTCATGCTAACAGTCATCTCGGGGGAGTTGTACTTTACCGGATGGAGCTGTGCTAATATGATGAGTAATTTAACTCTTCAAGTACCAGGTAGTTTTCTATGGATCCATTGATAAACCTAAGCTTACAGCCACTGGGGGAAAAAATATGCCACAGTTGACTTGAAGTCTTGGTCTATAGTTTGAATGCTTCTGCTGATTAGCTACTGTATTTCATTGCAGTCCGAAAGGATTTTTAACCCCTTTCTTTTGTTACCAGTGGGTGGACATGCTAGTGAAAAAGAGGACAGCACTTTGAAAGTGAGACAAGATCAGAAAGTTTGTTTCTATGATAAAAATGAGTAGTCCTGTGGCAACTCAGAGACTAATAAATATATATATATAGTATATATATATATAGTATCATGAGCTTTTGTGAGCAAAACCCACTTCCTCAGATGAGCTGGAAGCAGGACCGGAAATAATAGGAAACCAGAATTTATAACAGAAAAGGAAGGAAAGAAAAAAATTACCTATTAGTAGTACAGGTGCTAATGAGATTGAGTGGGCTGGAAGTGTCCCATACTTAGCTTTTGATGTAAAACTGGTGTTAAATATGCAGAAAGCCAGCTTTATAATGCAACATCCAGTTAATGTCATTCTTCAAGCCCAGGGAAACAGTGTCAAATTTGCATATGAAGATCAATTCTACACTCTCTCTCTGTAATTGGCTTGTGAAATTCCTTTGAAGAAGAACGGCTATTTTAGAATCCACTAATGAGTGCCCAGGCAGGTTAAAATGTTCTCCTACTGCAGGGCTGGGGAACCTTTTTGGGTTAGGGGGCCGCTGACCCACAGAAAAATCAGGCAGGGGTGCACACATATGAGAAACAAAAGAACCCCAAACCAAACCCTCACTGATGTGGCCCCCAAGAAGGAGAAAGACACTCTCCATAGTCTCCTCGTACAGCAGAGTGAGGCGGGCGTGGGGGCGGGGAAAGGCTAATAGATTTTGTGTGCTCCTGGGATTGGAGCACCATCGTGGGCTCCCAAATGCGGGAGGGGATCCGTGAGCATTGAGGGCTGGATCCTGGCAAGCCAGGGGCCGCATCCACCCCCCAGGCCTGAGGTTCCCCATTCCTGCCCTACCGGTTTATGTGTGTTGCCATTCCTAATGTCTGATTTGTGTCCATTTATCCTCTGTCACAGAGACTGTCCAGTTTGGCCAATGTACACGGCAGAGGGGCATTGCTGGCACTTAATGGCATGTGATGTGAAGCTCACAGGTGTACGTACGTCTTGGATGACTTTATCATGAACACCGAGGTTCGGCATTTCCAAGGGGCTTTGAAAGCAGGGGCCTAACTTCACTCGACTGAGGGCCACAAAAGAAGGTGCTGTGAGGTACAGTTAATTTGTATCAAAAGGAATAGGTGGCTGCCAATTAGCAGGTTCTAATAGGGGTGCCGTTCCTGGAGGCTAGCGGTTCCAGCAGGGAATGCCACTCCAGTCAAGATGATCTGTCACACACTGGGACGCCAGCCCTCAGTGCATGACCCCTGTGTCCAAGGCCAGGCCTTTTCAAAGGCCCTGCTCCTACAAGGATCTCAGCAACACTCAATCCTTGTTGGAGGGTGCTTGGGGCCTTGGGGCCTTGTGGAGGGTGCTTGGGGCCTTGGGGCCTTGTGGAGGGTGCTTGGGGCCTTTCGGCAGCCGCTTGGCCCTTGGTAGGCTCAGACCCTCAATGAATGTCTTAATCTCTTCCCTTCCTTACCGTTCAATGCATCTCAGCTTCCCAGCAAAGTTGTGATTTTAATGGGACACGTTCTCTCTCAAAACAGTCATTTCGTTTAGCTCATCAGATGATTTTTCCCCACTCTACTGCAGCTTCTGTTTGCTGCTAAGCTCTTGCCTTGGCAGATAGTACAGGGGTGACTGACTATGTGGAGTGCCACGCACAGGGAGCTAACAAAGTGACTCCCATTAACCTGGATGGGACTCAAGCAGCCACCCCACCTCCTCCCCCCCGAATATTTAACCTCAACCGTCTCTGTCTATTCCAGTCTGTATAAATGGCCTTGATGAGGGAAATAAATCAGAACAAATATTCTCTGACTCAAATGTATTGTTTAAATGCATGCAGGTTGGAGATTTCCTCAAGCTGACCTTAGAGGGATCATGCCCTAGTTCACTAGTGACCCACACTTATGCACGGTTACATTGCCACACTAGTGATGTGTTTGGCAAACATTGCTCTGCTTATACCGAGGCCTTGTACCAGAGAGCGTTTGCACTCTTCAATTGTACATTAATGGCTTTTTGTGAAAGATCATCCACTGCCAAGTGTGAGGCGCTGCACGACTGTTTGGGCCCAGAACGTATTATTCATACTCTGTACAGTATGGCGTATTTGGCCTTCACTGACACCATCTTGGTCAGGGCCGGGCAAAATGCAGCCGGTGGGCCTGATGTGCCCTGACAAGCTGCTGGTTCCAGCTCGCAGTTGCAGCAAGAGCCTCAGTCAGGCTCCCGGTGTGTCCTGCCCCCACATGCTGCTCAGAAAAGCCGGCCGCAGGGTCCTGTTTGTCTGTGATCAGCTGTCAGCCTGAAAGGAAGGGAGGAGAGAGGCTTTTCATGCTGTCCCTGCCCCCAGCACAAGCCTGCAGCTCCCATTGGCTGGTTTCCCAGCGTATGAAGTAACCTTCCTCGCCCTCCCCTTGGGCTCACAGCTGTTCACAAATGCAAATGGACCTGCAGCCGGCTGCTCTGAGTGACCTACTAGGACATGGAAAGCAGGGAAGCCGCTGGCTGAGAGTTGGCCAGGTAAGTATCTGCTGGCCAGAGCCTGCCTATGACACCCTAAAGCCTCCCATTCTCTAATCCTCTGGCCCACCGCTCCTGCCCCTCTACTCCACATAACCCAAATCCTCTGTCCCCTCCTGCACTCATACCCCCCAGACCCTGTATCTCAGGGTATGTCTACACTACCCCGCTAGTTCGAACTAGCGGGGTAATGTATGCATACCGAACTTGCTAATGAAGCCCGGGATTTGAATTTCCCGGGCTTCATTAGCATAAAGCCGGCGCCGCCATTTTTAAAAGCCGGCTAGTGCGAACCCCGTGCCGCGCGGCTACACGCGAGGAGCGAGGAGTACAGATAGTTCGGAATGGCTACGTAGTTCGAACTATCTAGCCCGTGTCGCGTGTAGCCGCGCGGCATGGGGTTCGCACTAGCCGGCTTTTAAAAATGGCGGCGCCGGCTTTATGCTAATGAAGCCCGGGAAATTCAAATCCCGGGCTTCATTAGCAAGTTCGGTATGCATACATTACCCCGCTAGTTCGAACTAGCGGGGTAGTGTAGACATACCCTCAATCCCTTGCCAATGGTTACAACCTCCTCCTGCATTACAAACCAACTCCCTGCACCCCATCCTGCACCCTAGTCCCCTGCCCCAGATCACAACTCCCTCCTTCATCCAAACTCCCTCTCAGATCCCACACCCCCTCATACACCTCAGTCCCTTACCCCAAGCTCCCTTCTGCACCTAACCTCCATCCCAGACCCTGCACCCCTTCCATTAATATCTTGGAAAGAATGTGGCCCTTGACCACTTTCCAAATTCTTAGAGTGGCACCAGCATCCAAAATGATTGCCCACCCCGGACTCGGTTGTTTATGCCATCATCCCTCACAACCTAATCGAGGTCAGGCTGGGTCAGTGTTTGGATGGGAAAATAAAACCTCCATGATCGCTGCTGATTTGGTACTAAACTAGAATAGCATGAGGTAGGGATGGACATGTGGGGTGGGGGCACTTTTCATACGAGCTGTTAAGCCAGGCTCTTGTTGATAAAGTTCCCACCGTTTTTTGTTTTGTTGTTGTTGTTTTGTTTTGCAAGAAGAGAAGTGGTGTCATGGCCAAATTGCCATTTGGATCTCTCTTTATTTATTTTGAATGGTCACCTCGCCCTATCTCAATAGATACATCTCATCTCCTATCCTGGCTGGGCCCCCAAGACAAAATCATTAAAACCAAACTCACATTGAGGCTCATGCTGTATTAAAATAATAACAAGGGGCCAAATGCACTTTCAACAAAGCTCCTAGGGCATTGACTTCAGTGGGACAGGATCTGGCACCTAGACTCAGATCCTCAAAGGTATCTCGGTGCTTAACTCCCATTGAAATCATCCCATTGAAATTGAAACCTTTGATCTGGGTCCTAGAGAAGTAGATGGAAGAAGTTACTTGTGTCTTTCTGAGGACAGAGCTGTCCCCAGGAGGCTCATTCTGAAAATATTAACTCTCCCCTATTCTAAAGACCATCATCGTTGTACATTATTTACCCACAATCGCAATTATTGGGTAAGTTAAATAGGTTCTGCTCTGATCCCACTGTGCAATAGGCATTAAAAACTTCAGATTCCTGTGAAAGCTGATGCTATATTATTTTTTTGACACAAAGGGGAGAATGACTAGAAATGCCATGTTTATTTTGACAATAATATATTTGCCTTTTCAGTGTTTGTGACCTTCTCTCATGCATTTCATTGAATCTGAAAGATAAGTCACTATCCCTTAGCACAGGGCACGTCAGGAATCGGAGAAAAGGGTGGGAGAGGAAAGGCACAAACACTCTGAAATCAGAGCGGGGCTGGGGGGAGGGTTGTAAAAAATTGAAACCGCAATCCTGTACGTTTCATGTGATGAAAACTAATTATAAAATCAGAATGTATTACCATAATTGTTTATATCTGTGTTTTAAGGAATTTGCTGTCTTCTGAATCTAATAAACGAAGGAACTGAAGCTTGACTGCTACAACAGTTTTTAATCTGTTTGGAAATTAGTCCAAACAATGAAGAAGCGTTTTCCAATATTATATGAAAATGGTACTGTAAGGAAAGAAAATGGAAGGGAAGAAGAGGAGCCTTTAAAGAAAACCTTAATTCTTAATAGTAAATCATTAAGGGCCAAATTGGACCTGGCCGATTTTGGCTACACGATGGGAGGGGAGAACCCAAGAAGATATCCCCATGTTTATGAGATCCACCAAAGTGTCAAGCAGAATTCTGGGTTCTACTCTGCAAAGGTGCCTTAAATCCAATTAGAAGCTGTGTACCAGAAAAGGGATATGGCATCTGCATACCTGGATACTCCAGGAAATGTTCTGCCTCCTGAAGCAGAGTGACATCGCTTTCTGTGTGTAAATGACACAATCTGGCTCCAAATGAGCCCCACCGAATATGAAATGTATTGTGAACATCTCTGTTGTTACGGAATTCTGTGACATCCAAGCATCTGACTGTACCTCTCAGGTGAGCCAGGAGAATAGAACTAAAAGAGAAGAAATGTGTATATATAGTAAAATTTAAGAGTAGGCCAGGTGGACAGAGGCTTAGTGTAATTATTTAATGTCAACCAGGATACTTAATCCCACTTCAGCTCACAAAAGGAAAATGAATTTGTTTGCCTCTTCTCTTGATCCTCACTTGTCCCCATCATGAAACTCTCCTATTGTGTCATCATAGAATCATAGAATCCTAGGACTGGAAGAGATCTCAGGAGTCATCGAGTCCAGACCCCTGCCCAAAGCAGGACAAACCCCAACTAAATCATTCCAGCCAGGGCTTTGTCAAGCCGGGACTTAAAAACCTCTAGGGATGGAGATTCCACCACCTCCCTAGGGTTATTTACTTGTTCCCATAATATAAGAACTAGGGGGTCATCAAATGAAATTAATAGGTAGCAGGTTTAAAAGAAACAAAAGGAAGTATTTCTTCACATAGCACACAGTCAACCTGCGGAACTCCTTGCCAGAGGATGTTGTGAAGACCAGGACTTTAACAGGGTTCAAAAAAGAACTAGATAAGTTCATAGAGGTTAGGTCCATCAATAGCTATTAGCCAGGATGGGTTCAAATGGTGTCCCTAGTCTAGTTTCTCAGAGGCTGGTTATAGGTGACGGGGAGGAAATCACTTGATGATCACCTGTTTTGTTTGCTCCCTCTGAGACATCTAGGATTGGCCACTGTCAGGAGGCAGGATACTGGACTATATGGATTTTTGGTCATTCTGGGTGCGTCTATGCTGCTCCGTTATTTTGAGATAACTAGTGTTATTTCAAAATAACAATGCAGACGTCTACACGATCATTCCATTACTTTGAAATAATTTTGAAATAACAGCTTATTCCAAAATATGTAAACCTCATTCTACGAGGAACAATACCTATTCCGAAACAGCTGTTTCGAAAGAAGGCGTGTGTAGACGCCCCACTGCTGCTATTTCGAAATAGCCCTTCACCAGGGCTAGTCTAAGTTATTCCTCCCCAGTGCCTCCAGGGGCTCTAAATCAAGATAGCACGTCTACATTAGGGAAGCCTGCCTTGGACTAATTTTGAGGCTTCCCTGCGGTGTAGATGTGCTACTTCAAAATAAGCTATTTTGGAATAACTATTCTGGAATAGCTTATTTTGAAATAAGTGTGCAGTGTAGACATACCCTCTTCTGTACTAACTCCCGTCAATGTCTCCTCCATCATGCTCTGGTGGTTGTTAGGTGCTTTATGTGACATGACACAGGGGTCTGCGTTTGCTTCCTAATAGCCAGGGTTCTATATCATACCAACCCGAACCACAACCCTTGCTCAGTCTCTGCAAAGAGGCCAAGAGCTGAATGGGCAGGAAGTGCACATTGCCTTTGCCCCTCACAGGTGCTTTTTCTGGGTCAGGATGATTTAGTATGGCGGTGTAGGTCAGTTCTACACTCGTTCAATAGATGAAGAGGGGATCTGAATCCCTCAAAGCACTTTAACACATGAGCAGTCCCACTAACTCAAAGGGCTTTCTCACATCCTTAAACGTAAGCATGTACTCGAGGGCAGTGTGGGTTCAGCACCGAAAGTCCCATGACTTTCAGCCTGGCACCTTTCATCAATACTTACTTCACACTAATCTTTATTTACAGTGTTGCATTTGAATATTGCAACATTCCAGGGATGCCCATCAACCAGTAGCCGTATCTCTGTTTCCAACAGAAACCGAAAAGTATCTCACATTTGTTTGGTGGAAGCCAATGGAATTTTCCCTCAGGTCTTGGCCAATGTGAACATTCCGCAAGGCTGAAATGGTGCGTGCCCAAATCTTGCTGTGGAATGAATATGCCAAACAATAGTCATTTTGAACAAGTAAGAGAGCACAGAGTGCTGAAAGAGGAGGCTAGCTATGAATCCACAAGAGTAGGTCTAGGAGAGTGGATTTCTCACGCTCCTCAGGCAATGCGAGCACTCGCTTTTCTCTCTTCCTCGCTTGCTCTCTCTCTCTCTGCAGATAAAAGCAGCATTTGTAGTTTGCTGTAAGAAATGAAGTTTGCAACAGGACATTCTGCTTCTGGTCCAGCTTGTGTGCATCTCCCATGTGTCTCTGAAAGGTTCTGCAGCAATAGATGTTGGTCTGTGGGCTCTGATGGTTTCTAACCATGTGTCCTATTCTGTCTTGTTAATTTTGAAAATGAACTTGCATTAGAGAGACTTTTGAAAACACCCTACTCCAGAACCATTCACCATCAAAAGTCTACCAGGCAGATCAGACTTGGGCAGTGTGTTCAGCTGGGATGAGTTCCTTGGGAGCATTTCACAGCTGGGATGTGACCAGCTCCTAGCCTCAGATTTCATTTCTGGTAGAGGGAAGGCCATCTTAGATTGTGTAAGCCCCTCTAGGCAGGAGTTGCGTCCCACTGCTTATGTGCTGTACAGATCCAAGCGCACTGTCAGCACTCAATAACAATAAATCTCAAAAGGATTTTGTAAATGAATGTGAGAGGTGGGGGAGGAGATAACAGAATTTAGCTCTGGTTATACAAGTTCTCCGTTATGATATTAGTCAACAGACTTATCTGGATGACTCTGAAGCATTTGTCCTCTTGTACTGATACTCCATTTATTTTTGCTCCCACCCTTTATTTTATTTTCCACCAAGTTGTACAAACAAGCATTTCTCTTCCAAGCCCTTTTACTTTGGAATCATGGATGGTCCCAACCCTGTTTTCTCAAATATACAAACTCAGCAAATCGGTTTAGAAATTTTTAACAACTGGCAGAAAAGTAACAATGTCAACTAGTTTGATTCAAAACACGAGCAAATGCAATTTAATTAAACACTCCTTGTATTCTACACGAAAAAGATGACAGTGGGTGATTTATTGTCTTCATTGTATTTTATTATTCAGATGGTTACTTTGTTTTTAAAAAAAAGAAACATCAAGCATTTTTACTACATTCTTACCATGCTCAGACCAGGACAAGTGCTTTACACAACCATCCATGGTGGCTTGGCTTAGTGAGGCAAGTTTAAGGCGATAATATTTGTTCACAGTCATTGGAGGTGATGCGGTAAACACTTAAATCAGGAAGGGAAAGATTTTACTCATCTGTTTCTCAGTTTTTCTAGGCTTCATCCAGCCCCTTCATGTGATTTTCACATCGCTGCCTTTGTCTGCTGTAGCTAACATTGTCAGTACAACTGCACCAAGCTCTTGTGTGTATATAGGCACATGCACAAAGGTACATACATATATTTGGAGGCGATCTCTTGAGTTGTTCTTCAAGCAATTATTTTCATGTATGCAGCTTCTTATCAAAGGGAATTGTATATATATGTCACCATGCCATGTGGCATCATTTTTTACATTTCAATCATATTTATACGTTGACTTCTCCCCCCCTCCCCATTTTCATTTATATGTCTTCCTGTGCCTGCAAATGCCCAGCAAAAGCTGTGGTGTATATCCTTCTGGGTCCCAATTAAGATTCTGAACTGCTGTTCTCTGTATGATAACAACCTGAAGTGCTGACAACACGCTACCTGTCAACAGGCAAATGAAGGCCAACCATCTGTTCTACTATAAATTGTCTCCATTACGCTCAACTTGAAAATCCGCTTTTAAAGACTCCCTAATTATCTAGTAACCTGAGCCAAATGATGCAATGTTATTTTAACTAGAGTAGTCGTTGGGTACCGGAAAAATAAACACAAAAGGCTTTGAACAAAGAGAGGCTTTTGAAAACCTGTTTTAGATTTGATTTCTCTGTGTATGGCTCTGATATGTGTGCTGAACCAGCTCAGAATCACCGGGGCAAAGAGCAGTAGACCACTTCTGGTTGAAACCCAGACTTTCAGTTGGGAGAGAGAGAGACAGCTAATGATTCCCACTCAGGAATCCTTTGTCTCAAACTACTGGAATTACCACGCTTCTGGAAATAAACTACAGCAGCAAAAAAACTGGGCAGCCCAACATGCCCAGGCACCTGAGATGGGGCCCTAAATACACAAGTTGCCCATAACAACTGGGGAGGAGGAGGAGGGCCGGTCATTATTTTCTATAGTGCAGTTCCAGACAGTAACACTCCTGGCTCTTGTATTCATGGGAAAGAGACAGTCATGAGATGTGTTGTTCTGGGGCAAGATGTCAAAGGAAACGGCCTCAGGTCCCACATTGGGAGTACAACAGGTATGGTTACCGCCTGTCCAGATTTTCCTAGGGCTTTCCCCTTTTTGTGGTAGCTGGCCCAGGCAAGCTGTAGGGTGTGGCCAGTACACACTGCCAGCTGTCCAGCTTTATGGGCTAAGGCTCAGCTTGGATGGCCTGGGTTTTGTACCTAAGAGGTGTCAGCCCTAGAAACAGGGTGGTCTGCCCCCACAGCTGGGTTAAGAAAGAGGCTTTAGGCTTCAGACCAGGGACTCAGGCTAAGAGGAGCCTAGCTAACACGATCTTTGGGCCACCAAAAGTACAGATCTTTTTCTGGGGTCCCGGGCTGCAGCCACTGAAGCCCCTGAGTTCTGGCCCAGACTCGTGGGGAAGAGGGAACATACATTGCCGTTCCTTACTTCTCCCCGCACCCCCACTCAGGCTGGTGTGGCAAGCACTTGAAAGCTCTGTCTGCATGCTTCCCTCACCTTCAGGCTCCACCCCACAGCCCCCATTGGCTAGAAATCGCAGCCAATGGGAGCTGCGGAGGGCAGTGCCTGCAGGTGAGCAAAGTGCAGCAGGCAGAGCCACCTGCCCCCGCCCTTCTCCTTCCTCTCCTAGTCCTGTATCACCAAAGTGAAGCTGCCCCAGGCAAGCACCCTGCACCCCAGCCCTCTGCTCCAGCCCTGAGTCCCCTCCTGCACCCTAACTCCCACCCAGACCACGCATCCCACTCCAACCTCCTCCTTCAAGCTCCTTCCTGCACCCTAACCTCTGCCTAGACCCTGCACGCCCCATGCAACCCTCGGCCCCAGCCTGAGCCTGCTCCCACACCCTAACTCCCTCGCAGAATCTGACCTCCCACATCCTGCACTGAGGCCCTTCCCGTACTCTAAACCCCTTGGATCCTTCCTGGATCCCCCTCCTGCACCTCAAACAACTCATCTCCAGCCCCACTTCAGAGCTTGCACCCCCAGCTGGAGCCCACACCCCCTCCCACATCCATCCTCCTGCCTCAGCCAATGCCCCCTCCTGCATTCTGAACCCCTTATTATGGCCCCACCTAGGCTCCATAGAAATGCGAATCTGTCCCTGTGTCCCCCTAAGCTCTGTTGTAACTTGCTCAGCTGGAGAAGAGGTGCAGGAGGAAGGTTGGCAAGTGTCTGGAGCAGAGGGGGCACATGCAAAGGCCTTGGACCCAGACAGCCTCTCTTGGTCAGGGGAACAGCTTTGTTTTGGGTCGCGTTGTGAGTGTTTATTTTAATGAATAAGCTGTGTGCTGAAGGATCTGAAAGAGACCTTCCTGGGTGTGGTGTTTGCACTTCCTGGGCTGGGGGAGACACCACTATGAGCAGGGCCAGTGGAGCTGACAGCCACTGTGGGCCTCAGGGCAGGGCATAGGGCCAGAGAGCTCCCTGCCCCCTGGCAGGGATGGTGCCTTTGGCAGGCAGGGCAGAGCTAGGACAGCCAGCAGCAGCTGGGAGCCTCTTAGAACCACTGGGCCCTGAGGCAACTGCCCCTTTAGCCCCACCCCTGTTGGGGGCCTGAGCAGGCCATGCCAAGTACTTGCGATGAGCTACAGAGCCTGTCTCTTTTAGGGGGAGTGTGAAAGGGCATTTGCCCTGCACTGGCCCTTTAAGGATAGAACCCCAGCCCTGACTGAGGGCTGCTAGCGAAGCCACAGCTGAGGCAGTTCTGGCTAACGAGGGCCCAGCTGGGCACTATATAAAGAAGGACTCCTAGAGGGAGAGGAGGAAGCTCACTCTTGCTCTGGACAGAGAGCAGTAGGGACCTGATTGCCAGGGAAGCAGGAGGCTCCCTGGAGGCGGAGCAGAGCTGGGGAAGGAAGGCAGAGCTGAGGAAGCTCTGGCCAAGCAAGCTCCCAGACTAAGGGCCTGAAGCAAGGCCCAAGGTTACTAGGGCTGTAGAGAGGCAGCCATGGTAGACAAGGGCAGCAGGTCCACACCCCTCTGCCAGTGAGGAGTGGGCATTCCAGACTGCAATTTGCCCCTGAGGCAGGGGCTAGATGAAGACTGGCAGTAAGTCACTGAGGCAAGGTGGGTACAAAGGAACTGGGTGTTCCCAGGGGGAAGAACAGGTGCCCTGGGGAAGGGAGGACCCCGAAGTGCAAGCAGGATAAACTGCACCCTTCGGAAGGGGGGATCAGACACTGGAGTGGGCACTACCATAGGGCGGTGTCCTGGAGAGGACACTGTGCTCAAGGATAACAGGGGCGACACCAGCTAGAAGGAAGCGTCCAGCGAGCCAAACCAGCTAATTCCCAGAGCAACCAGCTGAAAGTGCCATGGTGATGAATCTGCCCCGTGACAGGGAGATAAGCAAAATCAATCGAAATATGAAGGCTCAACCCCCATTGTGTCTGTATCTCTGTCTTATCCCCTTCCAACTCTTTCTGCTCAGTTCCAGCCTCACCTTTGCCTGCAGGCTTCTCTCCTTCACTCACTTTTTTCCCCGTGCACCTCTCTTCTCGCTCTATCAGCTTGTAACAACCTCACTGGGAATCTGTGTGGAACCCTTCCTAAACACTCCGGAATAGCGGCCGATTTTGTACAGTACAGCATCATTGCTTTTCCAGAAATTCAAGGGCCAGTGCAGACAGCTCGCAGCTTATTCCGGAAAAGCGGCTGATTTTCCGGAATAAGTGGCCCAGTGTAGACACAGCCTGACAGGAGTCTACTTACCAGAGGTGTGGTTTGCCGACCTCTTTGTTGTGTACCAGGCCTTTGCAGCACCAGGCAGGGACTTGTCATCTCCTGGGACCAAGTCACCTACTGCACGCTGCCATGTGCGCTCTGGGCCACATCTGACTAATACCAGTGAACCCCAGAGCTAAGTCCCATTAACACCAATGGTCTGTGACTCGAATCCACAAAGGCAAGGCACTTGTGAGGTTGGGCTGGATTCTCCAGGGCCTGACCCCTTAAATATCGCTTCAAAGAGCAGGTTTTAAAAATGGAAACCAGACCCAAGCTCTGAATCAGGGAAACAAACACCCAAGAGACTTGTAAACGGGAGCTCAAAGATGTGAGGCAGGGAAGGATCAGGCCTGGAGCAGCCTGACTTTTCTGCTGACAGCGGCAAATCCTCCTACCCAGCAGCTGGCTCAAGCCGACAGGCCAGGCTCTGGGAATATACAGAGGAGAAATCTTCCACTTAACCCTCCACCGTCCGCAGACAGAAAGATCTGAGACCTCTACCACTTGGAATCCCACCTGAGCCCCCACCCAGGTGACGACTATAATCAGGGGCTGAAGCGTGGACCGCAAGAGCTGAAAGTACCTGCGAGAGCTGAAGAGGCAGGCTCTCCAGTGAGAGCCATCACTGGCCTAGATCCTCTGTGGAGTGGGCAGAGTGTGAAGCGAAGCGCTTGCTAATAATATCATGGGTCATGCAAAGCAAGAGAGAAACCACCTCAGCCCCAAAGAGTGTGTGGTCTCCACGATACATTATCAGCCCTTTTCCACTCCCCGCGAACACCTACCCGACGGGCACAAAATCCCTTTCCCCACCCCCTTGTCATTAATAGTGACGATAGTGGAAAGATGACTATTTCACTTGCCTGTCAAAAAACAAAAACCAACCCTACTTCATCCTGGACACGTAGGACTTTGTGAGACCGAGTTACATTATTTCCAATTCATTAACTAGGTGCCGGCACACTTTACAGTGCTGTGTCAGGCTCCGATCGATGCATATATTAAAAAGAAAATAGCATACCATGTAGCAATGCAGCACTATGAAAATCAAGGGTCATTGTCCCTTCCGATGGTCAAACGTGCCCCAGAAGGACAGAATGTCCCATAAACACCCAAGGGTCACCTCACAGGGTGTGTCTAGACTACATGGCTCCGTCAACGGAGCCATGTGAACTAGTTTACCTGACATAGCCAATGAAGCGGGGATTTAAATAATCCCCGCTTCATTAAAATAAAAATGGCCATTGCACTGTGCTGACAATCAGCTGATCCAGCACAGCACGGCAGTCTAGATGCGGATTGGTCAACAAGGGAAGCCTTTGTTGGCTGCTCCCTTATGCCTCGCGAAACGAGGTTTACAGGAGCGGTCGACAAAGGTTTTCCCTGTCGACCGATCCGCATCTAGACTGCCGCGCTGTGCCGGATCAGCTGATTGTTGGCACAGTGCGGCAGCCATTTTTATTTTAATGAAGCAGGGATTATTTAAATCCCCGCTTCGTTGGCTATGTCGGGTAAACTAGTTCACATGGCTCTGTCTGCCCAATGAGCAAGGTAGCCACTGCAGGGGCTAGCGAGCTGATCTTCCTGAGCCAAAGAGCTAAGGCCAGAGAAGGCTGAGCGCAACTGCTGGAGATGTCTGTTCGCTCTTGGAGCCAAAGATCTGAAGCCGGAGGTGCAGAGAGGAACTGTGCTAGAGAGCTGGGGGTGAGAGGGAACAGTGAGGGATGAGGGGGCTGCACTGAAGTTCCCAGGGGGTGCAGTGAGGGAGGAGGGGGCCATCCTGCAGAGCCAGGGGGCACTGTGAGGGATAATAGGACTGTGCTGGAGATCCAGCGGTTGTGGTGAGGGATGGTGACGCTGCCTTGGAGATTCAGGGGTGCAATGAGGAAGGGTGGGAGTGGGCACTATAAGGGATACCAGAATCTCTTGTCCAAGATATATTTCTCACCAATTCTCTTTTCCAGCAAGGCTCATCAGACTCTCTGGCTAGGACCCTTCACAGAGGTCCTTCATCTCTTCAAGTAAAAGGCGGGGGGGGGGAGAGTGTCCTTGACCTTAGAGCTTCCCAAAGTCCAATGACCTCGCCTCAGGAGTCAGGTACCAGTTCCATCCCCTGCTGAGATTATTACATAGTCATTTCCCCACTTACTCTCCGGGTGGCTTTGTTTACCTTCCATGTAAATGTACTTTTCCGTGGTGTCGGTCCCACCTTGTTTTATTTACACGGGAGACACAGCCACGCCAGTGGAACCATGTTCCTTTGTCTGGGACAGGCCTGGCATAGGCTGAAGCCTCAAGCCTACCCTCACCCCACTGGGCAGAAGCCCCTACTGCACCACCACCACCCCCTGCAAGGCAGCGATCTCGAGCTCCTCCCCCACAGTCTGATAGGTAGAGAATAGAGGATGGGCCAGGAGGGGCTCTGTGAGCGATACTTTAATGGTAAAAGACCAGCACGTGACTCATTGGTTAGTTTGGCCACCCCTTGGTCTATATCATGACAACAGTGTACCAGTCATTGTTGGGATTCTTCTGGGGTCAGAGAGTTGCAGGATGGCAGGAGAATGGAAAATCCAGTAGGTACTTAGAGCAAGACAATAGGAAGATAAAGTTTCAGAGTAAGGTGTGGGGTTTTAATAGAGTTAATCAATGACTTTCATGGGGCATCCCATGTTTCAAGCCCTCCAAAAGATTGGGTAAGTCCAATTGTTCACTGGCAGAGCAAGTGGGGACTATATTTCTTGGAGGGTTTTGCTGACTGTATCAGCAGCTGCTCAAACAATGTTTTCATACTGTGCTTGGAATTTATGCTTGTGAATTTGTTTACAATGTGTTATATAAATCCCAGGAGAGGAGAGGGTCCTTACCCCAAGGGGGATCTATTCAGACAGACAAACAATTCAGATGCCAAATGTCTAGACTAGTCCATAGGGTAGTTATAGCAGAGTGAGATTTTTCTGTGCCTTTTGAGAGTGGTGAATGACGGCGTTTCTTAGCTCAGTGGGCTTCACAGAAGACAAGGTTGTTGTTTTTTTTTAAAGGCTGTGAAGAAAGAGTCGGTTGCTACTTTACGCACGAAGACCCCAAGTCGGGCACAGACAGATCCCGCCATGAGAATGGCACAGATGGTTTGGAGAGCCTTGGAGTAAGCAAATGCAACATTCACTGATGTCCAGAGTGAATGCTTGACCCAGACACAGGAGAGAGCTCTGGGCAGAAGGGATGAGAGCACACAGTGAAGGCTGGGAGTAGGTCAAAGAGAACAGTGAGTCCGGGTCAGGAAGGGGCATGTCCTACAGCAGTGGTCACCAACCAGTAGATCGGGATACTGGTAGATCTTGGAACCTTTGACAGGTAATCCTGACAGGTTTGGCGGAGAGGTTATCAAGTGCTGCTCCTGCCCTTTGCCTTGGAGCTGCCTCCCACCCCTGGGAGCATCCTGCTCGCTGTGCAAGACATGGGAAGAAGAGGGGGCTGCTGATATCTGGGTGCCCTTCTCCCCACCTCCTGTGTCCCATCTCCACAGAGCAGAGGGGGGATGGGGATGAAGAGTGTTTGCTGGCTGCTTTTTGGGAGTGGTGTAGGGCCAAGGTAGGGGTAAGCCTGCCTTCGCATAACTGTACCACCATCCAGACGCCACCCACGGTAGGTGGTGCCCAACTGGAGCCTGCATTCCAAACCCCTGTCCTCCAACCCCAGTCCTGAACCCCTCCTGCATCCCAAACCCCTGTCCTAGCCCTGAGTCCTCCTTGCACCCAAACTCCCTCCTGGACCCCAACTCCCTGCCCCAGACTCAATTCAGAGTCCCTCCCACACTCCAAATCCTTTAGCCCAAGATCAGAGCCTGCCTTCCCCTCCCCTGCACTCCAGCCCTCTGCCTGATAGTGAATGAGGTGGGGGAGGGAAGGAGGGAGGATGGTGTGAGCAGGAGCGGAGCCTCGGACAAGGGGAGGGAAGAAGATGGGGCAAGGGTGTTGGGTTTGAGGTAGATCCTGGATTGCACTTAAATTCAAAATGTGCTCTTGTGCTTTAAAAGGTTAGAGACCCCTGTCCTACAGTGTGGCACAGTGAAGGGAGATCGGCTTTTAGCCTAGCACCCTGGACAGAGCCCTTTTCAGTTTGAAACGTGAATCCACAGCTATTTTAATATGTCAGGTGCCTGAAAGTGTATTTCAGCAGCAACGGATATGTCTCCTGGGGACTAGGAGAGATGAGGAAAGCAGCGAGGCTGCAGGAGTGGGTAAGGCTATAATCCTAGGGTCAGGGATGCTTAGATTGTGGGAGAGATTAAATGGCCATTGCTAGGAAGTGAGTGGCGAGCAGGAAGCTTATATGGGAAAGTGGGCATTGCCGGGTAGGAAAGGAGCAGACAGTGGGGGTGGAGGTTCCAGCCATTTTGAATATTTGCTACCCAAACTGACTTTGAGGCTCAAAATCAACTTAGCGTTTCTGCCGCGCCTTCCACTTAAGATCTCAAAACACACCCTGAACATGAGCTGGGACTTACAATCGCACAAGGAGGGAGCACAGGACTCTTATTACTCTAGTTTTACACATAGGGAAACACAGGCCAAGTCTACACTGGTAGGGAATATTGAATGAAGATACATGGCTCCAGCTATGTTGATTATGTAACTGGAGACGACATGCCTTTTTTTCGCATTTCTTCACCATCCCCACAGAGGAGGCCAACAGGAACGAACACTCTCATCAGCTTCCCTTATTCCTCGCATAACCAGGAATCTGGCAGCTGGTGGAGGTGCCCTCTGAGTTCAATTTAGCAAGTCTTAACTAGACTTGCTAAATCAACCTCCAGAAGATTGATCATGGGAACAACGATCTTCCACTTAGCGTAGACGTGGCCTAAGGCATGGAAAAAGTTGAGTGACACTCCAAGGTTCTCTCAGTAACTCTGTGGCAGAACTATGCACAAAACCTAGATTTCCTGACTCCCAGTTTGGTGCCCTCAATGCACTTCCCACTCTTTTGATTTGTGTGAATACAAACCCAGTTAAATGGGCATATTTGTCTGCAAAGATGAAATCTAGGAGTCAGCAGTGAAATTCACACCAATCTCAATGGAGCCAGGATTTCACCCAAAGTCTTTGACTGAAGGACTAATCGCATTCATACTTTCCTCCTGGGGCCTAGATTGGCAGCAGGTGTAAATAAATCACTGGAGTTCTGTTCAAGTTAATGGAGCTCTGCAATTTATGCTAGTAGAGGAACTGACCCAGGGGGATTTGACTAAAAAATGCTATGACCTGTTTTTGACGTACCCATCTATATTGAAAATGTATCACAAAGTTACAAATACATTTTAATAAATAAGATGACAGATGGCATGGTTTTCATTCACTGAAGAGACAGAAGCAAGAGGAATGCATGTGGATTGCTCTTTAAAAATGAGAGTGCCAGGGGTTGGGATCAAAACAAAAAACTTTGCAGACATTTTCATAGCCAGCAGCCAAAGCAACTGGTGAAAGGCAACTGCAAAGGTCACAAAGCACAAAAATAAACAATAGGAAATATGGAGACACTGCCATGAAAATACTGTTATGATTACACCAACACACATACAAAATGGGAAATGACTACCTAGGAAGTAGTAATGCAGAAAGGGATCTAAAGGGTCATGGTGGACCACAAGTTAATTATGAGTCAATAGTGTAACACTGTAGCAAAAACAAAACAAAACATTATTCTGGGATGCATTAACAGGAGTGTTGTAAGCAAGACACGAAAAGTAATTCTGCTCCACTCTGTGCTGATTAGGCCTCAGTGGAAGTATTGTATCCAATTCTGGGTGCCACATTTCAGGAAAGATGTCGACAAATTGAAAAAAAAAGTCCAGAGAAGAGCAACAAAAATGATTAAAGGTTTAGAAAACATGACCTATGAGGTACGATTGAAAGAACTGGGTTTGTTTAGTCTGGAAGAGAGAAGTCAGGGGGGACAGGATAACAGCTTTCAGGTACCTAAAAAGTTGTTGGAAGGAGGAGGGAGAAAAGTTATTCTCTTTGATTCCTAATGATAGGACAAGAAGGAATGGGTTTTAATTGTGGCAGGGGAGGTTTAGGTTAGACATTCGTAAAAAAGTCCTAACTATCAGGGTGATTAAGCACTGAAATAAATTGCCTAGGGAGGTTATGAAATCTCTATCAGTGGAAATTTTTAAGAGCAGGTTACCCAGACACCTGTCAGGGATGGGCTAGATGATATTTGGTCCTGCCATGAGTGCAAGAAACTGGACGTGATAATCACTCGAGGATCCTTACAGTTCTATTATTCTATGATTCTATGGAGGCATCCCATATACATGATGCTTTGCAGATAAGAAAAAGCCAATGCACAGGATTTTCAAAAGCACCCAAGTGATTTAGGAGTATATTGGATGGGATTGTCAATGTACTTATTATAAAACACTTAGGCTATATCTACACTCGCAGCTTCTTGTGCGAGAAAGATGCAAATGAGGCTAAGCATGGAATATCGCTGAGCTTCATTTGCATACTTTATGAGCCGTCATTTTTGCAAAAGAGACTCTTGCGCCAGAAGAAGCTGTCTACAATGCCCCTTCTTGCACAAGAAAACTCCTCTTGCGCAATGCCGTTATTCCTGAAAATAATCGGCTTAGCGGCATTGCGCAAGAGGGTTTTTCTTGTGCATGAAGGGACAGTATAGACAGCTCCTTCTGGCGCAAGAGCCTCTTTTGCAAAAATGGAGGCTCATTAGGTATGCAAATGAGGCTCAGCGATATTCCACGCTTAGCCTCATTTGCATGTTTCTTGCGCAAGAAGCCTCGAGTGTAGACATAGCCTTACTAGTTAAGGGCTTACTACTGGGCTTTAGGCCTATTGAAGTTAACAGAACTACTCTCTGTAGTCAGCATTACACAGATTAGTAAGTGTTCATAGAAGTGGGCCATAATATAAGCTAGAACAAGAGAAGTTAAATAGCACAGAGTTGAGGAAACTAAGACACACAAAGAACACCATGCAAATATTTTAGCTACTAATGCTCACTTGTGGAGGGTTATGTTTAGGTTTCTCTATTGCTTTGAAATAGGAAAACTAGAGTTTGTAGGTTCTACACAACACTTGTGAGCGACTTGAAGGTGGTGAGGGTGAAGATTTGGTATAATGGACCACAAATATATTAATGTAACAAATGCAATATTTGTAGGGTTTGATCACACTGTTTTTATTTTGGAAGAACACGCAGCATCATATAATTGCTTCCATGTCTGTTAAATGATATTTCTATTAACAGGCTCCCTACCATTCTAAATGCCCACGGAAGTTGTCCTCCTATGGGAAGTTCTTTTAAAATGATAAACAAAGGCATGGTGTCTATAACTATGGAGACTTGTCACAGTAAAGTCTGAAATCAGGCAAATAGGCTTCATTACTAAGATGAAGCAAAACTCGGATGTGTCAAATCTTTTGATCACACCAGGTCAAGTTCTGACTGAGCTGGGGCCGAGTCTGGAAAGATTTTAGGTCTTTTTTTTTTTTGAGGCAGAATTGGTTGAGTTTTGATTAAAAGTTGAGCAGAATGCTAAGAGACCATGCGTCATTTTTTGTCTTCCAGCAGAAACCATGTGAATATTGTCCTTTCTCATCGTCTCAACCCAAAGCCAGGCTAAATCTTGTGGTATAGACAAGTGCTGTCTAAAGCTCTACATTCAAATACCACTGAATTTGGTATAGTTCACCTCTATAGTCAATCTTTGTGTCCCTAGCCATCAGTTGATTGGGTTTCTTCCAACCAGAAACTCCAGGCGTGTGAATCTAAACTAACCAAAACATAAAACGGGGCAAATCCGACACATAGTCGGAATTGAAACCATGTTGTTTCTTATAGCTCTAATCAGGACCAGTTCTTTAAGCAACTAATGACATAATCATGGTCATTACCATTTAAACAAATAACAGTAACAAATGCATTTAAAAAACCACTGAAATACAGTATATGTAAATATACCTGTTAATAGAAATACCATACCGTGTAGGGGGGAAAATGTGGTTTCAACAACATGACAGGTATTTCAGAGTATCACATAATTAGCTGTTTGGTTATTTTAATTTTGTTTCTATTGGCAAGATGCAGTATGAAATATCTACTAATTAGATAGGAAGTTCCCCTGAAGACATCTATCAACTTTTCTATTAATACTGGCAACTGTGAGCAGCTAGGAAGGAAAAACATTCAGAAACAACTTTTAGTTAATTAAATTGAGGTATGCATGCAGCATACTTTTTCCCCCTAACAACCAATGTTTGAGCCTGTCTCCTAGACAACCACTTTAAAAGTTTTTCATGATATATTTCCAAGCAAAAGTTAATCCAAAAGCTTAGTTTATATTAGATCTTGAATCATCATCATTGTCTACTTGATTTAGAAGAACTTCAGGATAGTTAAATAAAGTATCTGAGCACAAGAGACCGCTAAGAGATCTAATGTAGTTGTGATTAGTTGTGTGTGTGTGCGTGCGTGCGTGCGTGCGTGCGTGTAGAGGCAAAGGAACACCCCCACACACCACGTACACACACACGGTTATAGCTGAACATTGGGTAGAGGACTTTTTGATTGGAGGGAATCTACACTTGTAGGCCTCGCTTGATCGTGATAACGTGGAACAAAATAAGATTATCTTGTCTGGACAGGAAGAACTCATAGATGCTGGCAGGGCTGTCTTTAGGATTTATGGAGCCCTAAACAATACTATTAAACTGGTGCCCCTATGCCCGATGGCAGCCAGGGGGAATGACAAATTTTTAGAGATTTGATTTTATAATCTTCAGCAACACACTAATGAAATATTTTTAAAACGAAGTGTAAACTTAAGATCCTTGAGATGAACACAGTAAATTCAGAAGCTAACAGTATATACCTGGGGTGGGATAGGATAGGGATAGGAAAAGGTAGGACATTAAGACCCAGTGGTGCCCCAAATTTTCAGGTGCCCTACATGACTGTGTATTCTGCATATGGTTAATGTCCGCTCTAGTGGCTGGGATTTTTCCTCATCATAAACTCACTAGTTCTAAAAGGACCCCATTTGAATACTCTGGGCTGACCAGTTTAATGCCAGTAATTTACAATGTCAACCATCCAAGTCTGTTACACTGCAGATAGGCATGCCAGTCAATTGAGGTTAAACGATTTAGGAACACATTAATAGCCCCAAGGAAATCATATTTAGGCTTACTATCTTTCAATAAGATGCGGTAATAATTGACAGGCAGTATTCTCTGGTTCTAGTGACCCCTCGGCGGGGACGGGGTAAGAACAAAGCACTTGACTTAATGGTGACAGGGGACTTAATTTCTAAGGAAAGAGTCTCTGCTCTGCTCCATTTAGGTGGGACAACTGAAACCGTGACTAACCATCTCCCTGTCTGGGCAGTCCCCAGTAAGTGTAATAAACCACAGTCAAGTTATGGCCTATGGCCATGGCTCTTATCCAGCCGTAGTGTCTGTTTCTATTTGGTACTAGTTTTTAAATGATGTACATTTGAATTCCTCTGATAGGACAGGCTGGGCCACAGGTTCTAAGATGGCTGCTGTTGCCAGAGAACATCAGGCCAAGTTCACAGTGTGACTTTCTATAAGTGACTGCAGGGGGACTGCCATGAAGGAGCTGAGAAGATTTAAGAGGCTTCGCTTGCTAGGCCAAACCAAGAAGCTGCCAGAGTTCTGGAGCAGGAAAGCAGTCCTGACATGAGATGTAGCTGAGTCTTTTAGGAGCCAGACATATTGGCTACGTCTAGACTGGCATGATTTTCCGCAAATGCTTTTAACGGAAAAGTTTTCTGTTAAAAGCATTTGTGGAAAAGAGCATCTAGATTGGCACGGACGCTTTTCCGCAAAAGCACTTTTTGCTGAAACGCATCCATGCCAATCTAGATGCGCTTTTGCGCAAAAAAAGCCCCGATCGCCATTTTCGCGATTGGGGCTTTTTTGCGCAAAACAAATCTGAGCTGTCTACACTGGCCCTTTTGCCAGCTTTTGCACAAAAGGACTTTTGCCCGAACGGGAGCAGCACAGTATTTCCGCAAGAAGCACTGATTTCTTACATGAGATCGTCAGTGTTCTTGCGGAAATTCAAGCGGCCAGTGTAAACAGCTGGCAAGTTTTTCCGCTAAAGCAACTGCTTTTGCGGAAAAACTTGCCAGTCTAGATACAGCCCTAGAATCTTCCTTCCCTGGCTTTTGAGGTTGACCCATTCCCGCTATGGACCTGGGTATATTTCTGTCCTTCATCACTTTTTTGGTGCAGTTCTGACTGAAGGAAACTGAGGTTCCCAAATGAGGGAATGCTAAGGGCTTCATTAAAGCTTTGTTCATCCCACCAGCAGCAATGCCTTCATCCGTCATTCTATCAATGATAATGTAGTGCGTCTGCCCTCCTGCTAAGAAAGCTGTCTCTTTGGTTCCAGTCTAAACAGTTTTCTCAAGAGCACCACAGTTTCTACAGCTTCCCATTGGAGAAACCTTCCCGAGAGGGATCATGTGATGATCACCTGTTGTGTTCCCACCCTCTGGGGCAAGCGGTATTGGTCACTGTCGGCTGGCAGGACACTGGGCTAGATGGACTTTTGATCTGACCCAGTATGGCCATTCTTATGTTCTTATGTCCCTTCCCTATTCCTTGAGCTTGGAATCAGTGTTTAGGGAATGCATTTTCCACATATTAGCAACAGAATACAAGTCTCTTTTTGGCTTCCTGGTGTGTTAGGCCAGAGCCTCTAATTTAGGCCTTGGTCCTGCAGAGAGATCTACCCACACACCTCTCATGACAGGAAGAAATAACCAACCCATGCCAGTTGAGGGGAAAGCTTGGCTCTGATGTCTGATGAAATCCCCTCTGGTGTGGGGCTGGTTTCTACACTTCAGGGAGTAGCAGTTGGGCTGCACACACACAGGTTGTCCCTGGTGCTGTACAATAGTGGCTCAGGAAAACCTTCAGAAACCTGAGGAGAAGGGCAAAATTACTGAAGATGGGGGACTGGAACCTTGTCACTGACCATGTGGGAAGAAAGACTGAGGGTAGTGGAGAGCACCACAGTACAACAGGAAATTTGTTCTGGATATCTCTGTGACGTAATCCTCCTGCCACTGAAAGGAGAGGGCCTGCTGCCTCCTCCTGTGGCAGTTGCTGGCAGGGCAGGAGGTCAGAGGATTGATGTGTAGTGAAGCATAGGTCATCTCAAGTTGCAAGGCCTCGGAGAAGCAGTTTGATGTGAAGGCTGGGTCAAACGTGAAAACATCTGTGGGAGTGGCTTCTTTCTACGCCGAATGTGGGAAGGCTGTGAGTCAGGTGGAGCACAGCCTGCGGTGTGGGGGAGAAAGATACGGATCTGTTCTAAGCCGCGACAACAAGAAACACTGAGAACAGGAAGACAAGATCTATTTATAGGGGACTCAAACAACTTCTTTTCTCTCTGAGGACCTGACATTTAGAAGGTTAGGTAAAAATCCATGTGTGAAAAGAAATATATATATGGCTTTAATTCCTGGTTTTTAACTACATAATACAGCTTAAGGAACCAGAGCTGTGAAAAGTGAGAGAATTTGCTAACTGGTTCTGCTACACAGTGGTCTATGTACCAGTTCAGCTCACATGCATAAAATAACTAGAGTGTGATGCTGGCTTATTTTGCTTTTTCCCTCATCTCTGTCTAAATTCACATTCTTTACCACCTGCGTGCAGACACTGGAATAAATAATGATTACCACTGTGATAGAGAACTTCTGCTAAAATACCAGTCAGTCATCAAAAGGCTGTTACGTACAATGATAATACAGTCAATAGTGGAGCTTTTTCAGTGGGTGTAGGAAGCAACATTATATGTGCATGTTTTATTAGTCACAAAAATGGATCTCTCAGGATAAGCACCTCATGTAGATCAAACTGACAGACTCCTTTGGGATTAAGCCCCATCACCTTCCGAATGCAAGACGAGCATAAAACCACTGCAGCAATGGAGGGAAAAAATCAGCTTGAAAATAATTAAACAGCAAGGCAGCCACCCATAATGATATTCAGCAGTGCACATTAGGGACAGTTTGCTGGGAATGCACAAGAGCTCTCCAGTTGTTTAATTAACATTGAAACGGCAGTTCCACAAGAACTAAAAATCCTGTTAATTTATGTGTCTCTTAATGATGCTCATTTAAATACTGTCAACTTTTCTCCAGTTTAATATTCATGATTTCTAGTCATTAAAACACCCTGCTCAGCTCGTGGATTCACTGAGAAGCACAAAACTGTTTGATGTCAGTTCTTAAAAAGTTCTCTTACCCCATAAAGTGTAAATCTCTCAGTTCTCACACTGGGGTCACAGTAATCTGGTCTATAAATATCATTTTTATCATTTTGCTAATACAGTAAAGGACAGTGCTCTCTCTCACCTTCAAACCTGAGCCCTAGTCTCATTGTCAGGAGTTATTTATATAAGGGTAGTTACTGTTTTATGACAAAGCACCTCAGTTGGTTAATGTAATGCCTTTATGTATTGGGAAACTGGGCTCAAATCCCATTTTACATTATAAAAACTATTTATCCCCGGCAGGAAACATTACATTAACAATAATTTTAGTGCAGAAAAGACTCTTGCAGCTGGATATTGTTGAGGCAGACAGGACCAAAACCCACATTGGTTTATAGGCATGTGGACTGAATTTATATGGGCGTGCAAGCATCTTTTGCTGTCCCTGTACTCTGTATGCTAGCCACAGATACTGCTGCATGGTGACTATCTAAAGAAATTTAGGGAACCATAATTTCCCACTGTTTTTGCCTCCTGTGGGTGTCCTAATGTGAACAAGGTGGTGGCAACTTTGGGGTTTTTTTAAGGGGAATGAGTTTATTAATATTTCAGGTCACTGAAATATTTTATTGCTAATTTGCACTATGAGAGCTTATAAGCATACACCTTTTTAAAAAATTCACAGTATTTTTTAGCATACTGCACATTGGCCATACATTATCATTACACTTGCTCTTGTTTCAAGTCATATCAACACAACCCTATCTTGATACATATTGTATTTAATTATTCATATTAACTTATTAAAGGATTCATTGGGAAATTTAATGTTTTTCTCTTCTGGGGAGGGAAACAATAAGAAACAAGCATGGAAAATTAGAAGAAATTCAGGGAAAGATGTAATTCAAATATTGTATATGTATATTTATGTATGTATATAGTGTTCTTTTAGTCCAAGATTATATCAATGATTTCAGCATTTCTGATATATTGTTTTCTTGTGCAAGGCATATTTTTACTTTTATCCTTTTTGCAAGGATGTCCAATATGGTGGTCACAAAATATGTTGTTTTCTACGATTAGATATACTACTAATCGTTTTTTTCCCCAATGATCTAGAGTAGTTGAATGAGTCCACAGATTGCATGTTTTGGGGGTGGGGGGTTGGGAGCGGGAGGTTTGGGGAGACAGAGGAAGGTTGCCATAAAAAGCAAAACTAAGAATCATTGCCTTATTCCCATCTTAAATCTTTTAATGGCCCAACTACTAATATAATGGCTTTAAGTCTTGTTCAAGTTCTGTCTCGAGTACATTGTTTTTATTTAATTCAGGATAGATTTCCAAAATATGTTTCACCTCCAGCTTTTCCATGCCATGTGTATGAAGGAGAGCCTGTCTCTTTTGCATTTCACACACACATGTTGGTCAAAATATTGTATTTTCTATTTCATTATAGAGAAATGGTGCAAGTTAAGTAATTTGTGAATACTGGAGTCAGTTATTGTCTGCATTCTTATTCTGTTCTATTCATTTGCTATTATTTCATATTTACAGTGTTCATTCTAGAATCGTAGTGTCCAACCAGTTTTGAAGCAGTAGCCTGCTATAGCAAACAAGCCACACTCAACCAGCCAAATAGCCACGTTGTTCAAGCCAATTAGCCACACTCAACTGGTCAAATAGCCATATGTGGCTACTGGCTAGCGTGTTGGACACGATGGCTCTACCACCTAATAACTTTGCTCTGGATAACATCTTAGAGGCTGAAAGTGTTAGCACTTGTGTAAAATGTTCTAATGCAGAGAACTTTGATGGTGCCTCTGGGTTTTTGGGGGGTTATTTTTTTTAAGTAAGCAATCTATCTCCATTCATATTGTGAGTTTTATATTGGCTCCCAGATATTCCATATTGACATATCTGCTAGTGGATATCTCTCAAAAATAATGGGAAGTCCTTAAGGAATGATATAAAATGTTCTCCATCTTCTGTTTGAAAACAATCTGATCAGTGATCTTCCTGAGTTGTTCTCACATTTGTAGAACCTTTCTTTTGTAAATACGGGAGCTGTCTGGTTTTTGTGTTTTGTTTTCCTGTTATCAGGGCTCTGAATGCTATTTTGGCTTCTTAATCTCCTGGAGCAAATCTGTGTTAATATTGATTCTACAAACCATTAATTTGTTCCTCTACATCTGCCTCCTTTTGCTATGTAATTTTTCCCTATAATTATGAATTTTATATCCTTTTATTACTGCTGTAAAGGCCTGCCACTAAGTTCCCAGAAATATAGCATGTAAGGGATGCTCCTTATAAGTATCAATATGGTTTTTTATTTTATTCCCAAAGTCTTTGTCTTTGAGTAATATCTGAGGGCTTGTCCATGCAGTGACTTTAGTCTGCACTAGCCTATTGTGGACTAGCTAGCCTGAATGGGCATTGCTAGCTCACGCTAGAAGTATAGAGTGCATTAATGTAGACTTGGTTTGATAGAGCTACTTGAGTCTAATCAGATCCTACTTCTTAGGGTATGTCTACACAGCAGTGTTATTTTGGCATAACTGACATTACTCCGAATTAACATGGTCCACATCTACACTACAAGCAGTTATTTCGACATAATGTCAAAATAATGTCGAGCTGGAGGACTTCTTACTCCAATTCTGTAACCCTCATTTTACAAGGAGTGAGGGAAGTCGGAGGAAGAGTGCTCTTTCTCGGACTTCCTGCTGTGTAGACAGCGCCAAAAGCCAAAATAAGCTATTTTGAAGTAAGCTACACAATTGACCTAGTCAAGTTGCATAGCTTATTTCAGCTTTAGTTAATCAGGCATAACTATTCTCATTTAAATTCGCCCTCAGACTTGATCTGAATTAACTTGTCAGTGTAGATAAGCCCCAAGTAAGGGTTGGCATGTGAGACTTTCCTAGGGGTCATTTTTGGTTTTCACTCAAACTGAAAATAATATAGAAGAAAATGAGGAGTTAATCATACCCCAGACTCTCATCTTTTGGAGGGTGGCCCTTTTTATTGACTTAAATAGGATGTAAACATATGCCTCAGTCATTATTTCAATCAACAGGACTGAATATAACACACACCTGCATGCTTTGCAACAATGAGTCCCAGTTCTCAACACCTTTCAGGCTTGAAATCTGAAATCTGTCTATAGTCCACAAACACTTATAAACCAGTGTACATAGTGGTCAAGGAGTAAAAGTTGCTGTACAGTGTGGGGCACTGGATTCACACTCCTGGGAGCTGTGATGTTAATGTTAGCAGCCAGCAAACTGAGAGACATTTATTGCCAACAAAAATTCCCTGTCCAGACATGATGAAGGCTGGAAGAGCTGGTTTTATTGGGTTTTCCCCATCTCTTTCTCCTTAGAGAAGTACTACTGCTTTTTTGTTTTACACGAAGCACAGTCAACCTGTGAAACTCCTCACTGGAGGATGTTGTGAAGGCCAAAACCATAACATTCATGGAGGTTAGATCCATCAATACTTATTACCCAGGATGGGTAAGAGTGGTGTCCCTAGCCTCTGCTTGTCAGAGGCTGGAAATGGGTGACAGGAGATGGATCACTTGATGACTACCTGTTCTGTTCACTCCTGCTGGGGCATCTTCTATTGGCCACTGTTGGAAGACAAGTTGCTGGGCTAGGTGGACCTTTGGTCTGACCCATTATGGACATTCTTATATTAGAGACTGCAGCAGAGGTACAGGTTTTAGCAGAGTCCCTAACTGATGGAAGTAAGTTTTAACAGAAGTTCAGGATAGTTACCCATTTAAAATATTCCTCTGAAATGAAGGCCAGCTCAAAGGAAATGTAAGAAATGCGTCCTAGACGGAGACTGGCAATGGTGCAATCTACAAAACAACTTTTAAAGTAAAATCTTTACTTTTTTAATTGACCACAGGGAACAGAACATTTTTGGAATGTAAATTGCAATTGTGATTAAAATATAAGCTGTGCTTTCTTAATATTCAAAGTGATATTTGCTACAACCAGCATTAAAATGTATTCAAATATATTCTTATCTCTCCAGAAACATATTTTTATTAAAATGAAAAGTTTATTTATGATTATCTTGGTGGGAGTGCGGATTTTTGCCTATATAGAAGAATTCAGACTGTTGTATTCTCTTGTGTCCTTTATTTGCCAGGTTGCCTCACGGCTCATTTATTTGTAGCAGTTAAATGTATAAACCTACTCTAGCTATTATGCACTTTATAAGCAACTGTGCATTAATTGTTACTTATGTGTAGGAAGTATTTTCCCATCATTGGGAGATGCTACGGTGGAGTCTGTAACAAAATGGTAATAAATGGTTATGGTATAAAGAAAAGTTACTTACTCCTCATAACACAAAAAATAGGGGTCACCAAATAAAAGTAATGGGTCGCAGGTTTAAAACAAACAAAAGGAAGTACTTATTCAAGCAATGCACAGTCAACCTGTGGAACTGCTTGCCAGAGGATATTGTTGAAGGCCAAGACTATAACATGGTTAAAAAAAGAGCTAGATAAATTCACAGAGGATAGGTCCATCAATAGCTATTAGCCAAGGTGGGTAGGAAAGGTGTCCTTAACCCCCGTTTGTCAGAGGTTTGGAACAGGTGATGGGGGTGGAGGTGGATCCCTTGATGATTCCTTGTTATGTTCATTCCTTCTGGGGCACCTGGCATTGGCCACTGTCAGAAGACAGGATACTGGACTAGATGGACCTTGGTATGACCTACTATGGCCGTTCTTATGTTCGTATGTTCTAATTCAGCACTTCATGTTAATTTAACTTTTAAATAATCCAGAAGTGAGCCAAAAATGAAGAAAATTAAATTTAAGCAATATGAATAGAGTACTCCTGAATTACGATTTTAAAAAATAGAAATATAAGAAAATAGGTATCGAGAGGGCACTCATTCAACTACAGGTTGAATCTCTCTAGTCTGGCACTTTCTGGTCTGGCAACATCTATGGTCTGGCATGATTTTAGTTAGCCAGATGTTCTCTTATCATGGGTGAGGTCAAGTTTCACACAGTCCCAGAAAGTTTGTTTACAGCCACCAGTCCTGGCTCTCGGTGTTCTGTGCTGTTATTTAGCTCTGGTTTACCCCTAAATATCTTCTATGAACCCATTAAGCAGTGGAAGTGTTGGTAATGCTGCTTGACAATATTGACCTCATGTGATTTGCTAAATTCTCTGATTTGGCACCAGTCATGTCCCAAGGGTTCCGGAATGGAGAGGTTCAACCTGTAGCTCAGTTTTCCTGACTCTAAGATGGTTAGTACTATATGCTTCAAAAGAATCTTAGAATCGTAGAATAATAGGTCTATAAGGGACCTCAAGAGGTCATCGAGTCCAGTCCCCTGCTCTCATGGCAGGACCCAGTACTGTCTAGACCATCCCTGATAGACATTTATCTAACCTACTCTTAAATATCTCCAGAAATGGAGATTCCACAACCTCCCTGGGCAATTTATTCCAGTGTTTAATTACCCTGACAGGAACTTTTTCCTAATGTCCAACCTAAACCTCCCTTGCTGCAGTTTAAGCCCATTGCTTCTTGTTCTATCCTCTGAGGCCAGGAAGAACAAGTTTTCTGCCTCCTCCTTGTGACACCGTTTTAGATATCTGAAAACTGCTATCATGTCCCCCCTCAATCTTCTTTTTTCCAAACTAAACAAGCCCAATTCTTTCAGTCTTACTTCATAGGTCACGTTCTCTAGACCTTTAATCATTCTTGTTGCTCTTCTCTTGACCTTCTCCAATTTCTCCACATCCTTCTTGAAATGTGGTGCCCAGAACTGAACACAATACTCCAACTGAGGCCTAACAAGCGCATAGTAGAGTGGAAGAATGACTTCTTGTGTCTTGTCACAGCACACCTGTTAATGCATCCTAGAATCATGTTTGCTTTTTTTGCAACAGCGTCACACTGTTGACTCATATTTAGCTTGTGGTCCACTATAACCCCTAGATTCCTTTCTGCCATGCTCCTTCCTAAACAGTCACTTCCCGTTCTGTATGTGTGAAACTGATTGTTCCTTTCTAAGTGGAGCACTTTGCATTTGTCCCTATTAAACTTCATCCTGTTTACCTCAGACCATTTCTCCAATTTTTCTATATAATCTTGAACTATGACCCTATCCTCCAAGGCAGTTGCAACCCCTCCCAACTTGGTATCATCTGCAAATTTAATATGTGTACTCTCTATGCCGATATTTAAATAATTGATGAAGATATTGAACAGAACCCGTCCCAAAACAGACCCCTGCGGAACCCCACTTGTTATACCTTTCCAGCAGGATTGTGAACTGTTAATAATTACTCAAGAATCCTCATAATGGGCAACGTAATTAATGCCATCAATGAGGAATGCAGTTATTGTGGCCATATCTATCCCAAGATATTAGACACATAAGGTAGGTGGGATAATATCTTTTATTGGGCCAACTGCTCTTGGCGAGAGAGACAAGTTTTGCAGTTGGTCCAGTAAAATATTATCTCACCTAGTTTGTCTCTCTAATCATTTGCATTCTAAAATGGATCTCCTGGGTTATTTTTCCTTATGCATTACTGCACAATTGTCTTTGGTCTTAATGGTGTGAGGTCATTATTGGCTCCATGAGCCAGATCTTCATCAGGTATAAATTGCAATGGCACCATTGATGTCAGCTGAGCTAGGACAATTATTCATCCTGAGCCGCCCATCCCTGCAGTCTTTGCACTGTAAAACTTGCTAGAGCCCTGTGGCGGGGTAGCCCTGCCCCTCCCGGAAGCCGCCGGGACGCCGCGATCGCGGGGGAGAAGCTCACCCCCCAACGCGGCTTGCAGAGCCGTCTGTCTTCCCCGAGCAGGAGGGCCGGCGCGCCGGCCGGGTGATGAGCCGGGGCCGGCAGACGACGCTGTCAAGGGGCAGGGGGAGGAGGCAGGGGAAATGATGTCACGGGGAGGGCGGCCCGAGGGGGGGCCGGAGGCCGACGAGGGGGGTGACGTCATTTGCCTGCAACCGGCGGGCAATTCAAAAGGCCGCAGCGGACCAGCAAAAGGGGGGAACACTGAGGAGATGGATCCCCCCCGGGAGCAAGTGCACGGATCCAGGTATTGGCGACCCTGGGCGGGACTGGAGCAGGAGCCTGGTGGTGGAACGAGTTGACGTGGGGGAAGAAGTGGCCCAGGGCGGGGATTTGGACCCTGAGAGCGGGGGAGTTTAGGGTTCTCGACCCCCTCCGCTAGGTGGGGAACCTTTCCCTGACCTTAGGGCCCTGGGTCGGGGTCCGGAGTGAGGGCGGGCCCGGACCCCCTTCCCCAACCGGGCGAGCTAAGCCGAGCAAAGCCGGCGCATTGGGTCACTAACGACTGGAGAAACCGAGGGGGGTGGACGTAAGCCCCTCCACACGGGGGAAACCCCCTACAAGCCCTATCAAACTGCCCATGTGATCTTTTCACCATGGCAGAGGAGCCAAGGGGATTGTGTAATTCGGTGTTGAATATGTGAACATATGGCTTCTTCTGACCCCAATATTTAGCCCTTAATTGTCTTATTTAATCTGCTCTAGTCAGAAATGAGCTGAACTGTTGGCCATGATAAGGAACTCCTTAACAGGAAGGACTCATTATTTTCTTCCCCCAGCTTGATTTCCCAGAAACTAGACTTGTTGTAGGAATGACAAGAGCTGAGACACTCGAAGGGACACCATTATGGTAAAAATACAGTGTCTGATTCTGGTCTCGCATTGTTTGTCTATTAAATTCAGTGCCGTTGTTCCTGATCTCTATGAAACGTCTACACTGTGTTCTTTCACCATCCCTGTAAATCTTGTTGTACGAGGAAGAAGGGATGTGCCAAAAAAGGAGGTTTTTCCAAAATTTGGCACCATGTAGACACGCCAAATTTCGGAAAAGCCTCTTCTGAAAGAAAAGCGGAAAAAGATATGCAAATTGCAGTTCGCAATTCGCGTATCTTTTTACAGCTTTTCTTTGTAATGTAGACACAGCCTATCAATATAAATGAGAGTAAACTCAAGGCCCGTGTATTTTTTTCCAGAAGCAGATATCCTTACCTGGGATATTAATAGTGCCTTAGGATGCTAAAATGGAATTTTTTAAATTTAAAATGTGTGGTGTTATGTTTTAGGCTGTTTGTTTGCTTTCTGCCTTTCTTTTACTTCAGATAAGGAGCACTGACTAGTCAGTTTCCACCTGGTTTGTGGTTCTCTCTCCTTTTTGGTTCATGAACATCCTCACTAAACTGCAGTGACTGCAAATGCTGAGCTGCATGGGAACGTTTAAATTAAAAAATGATGAAAACATTTATGCTAATATTAGATTTTGGGAAGCTTCCTTCCACCCTTCCCTGCAAAAAACAAAACAAAACAAAACAAAACATAGAATTAGGACCTGAATTATTTGATCAACAGTGTTTTTAGCAGTGATATCAAATTTGCACCTCTGACCCATTAAGTCACTAGTCTAATGAAACATAGGCGAAAGCCTGAACTCAGTTGCAGCAGGGTTTTGTCCACTGCTACCAAACCAGGGCTGATCTGAGATTGTCAGCAAAGGCCAGATTTGTAAACCAGCGCAGCTCCCGTGCAGGCCTCTCAAAAGAAACGGACAGGTTTTCACGTGTTCAGCACTCAGCAGCTTGCATGGGCAACATGCTGGGAGCTGCTGTCTTTGAAAATTAGGCTGCTTTTAAAAATCTAGGCCTTAGGGACTTGAGGCATAAGAAATTCTGATTGTAAGCAGTGTCCCCAGTAAGCTGCTGATTAGCAAAATGCCCACCGCTGATAGCAGTTGTTTCTAGCAGTGGTGCACATCTTCACATGCCTCAGTGCACATAACAAAATTTATTCTGCCCATGGAAAAAATAAGAGGGAAATGTTGATTGTAAAGGCCTGATTCACCTGTGGCTGCAAAGAGATTAATGGTGTCATAACCAGGTAAGAGCAAAGTTGGATAGGACACCTTTCACTTTCTTCACATTTATTCTCACTAAGGACTCTCCTCTTTCCATTTTTTCATGAACGTAGGAGGAGGGCAGGGCCTGGGGCAACCCTGCCGGCTGTTGTGAGTGGGAGAAGATTAGCAGTGGCAAACACACCCACTTCCTAGAGCACTTTTCAACCCTTCACCATAAACTCAGTTGTCCTGGTTTCCCCCTCATTACTTGACATGGCATTCCAACATCCTCTTCCTTCCCTCCTCCCACTCCTGGTCATGGAAACTTCCCTGGCCCTTCCTCAAAGTGCCGCACCACCCCAGCCTCCCCATCCATTTAACTGAGGTGGCGTCTTATAGTTTTCACTTAGCCCCTCATTGTTCCTGGGTCCTGACTTCAGCACCATTTTGGCAGAGATGTTTTTATAAATGCCAAGGTGAGAAAGTGCTTCCATTACTGGCCAGGGCACTGTTCTTTTCGGATGTCAAGTGATGAGTTTCCAGACTCTAACCATGCTGACATATGCCAGTGCCCTTCGAAAGTAAAAGCGTTGAATGGAGTCATAAATAGCTTGTTGGGGGACTTCAATTTTGCTTCTTGTCAATGTTGTTGCTTCAGTTGGTAGAAATTACTACTGAAGGTTTCTGAACAAATATTAAACATCAAGTCTCCTGTGGTATAAATAAACCCTGTGGAAAAGAGGGAAATCTTACTTCTGTGTTTCTTTTTGTGTGTTAAAGATAAATGCATTAGAATTTGGGGGGCAACAGGGAGGGTGTTTTTCTAATTTTGTTAATATGATGGTGCATGTAGTAGCACTTTGTGTATGGTGTATATTAGTGTAACCCTTCTGCCAGCTAGCACCAGCAGCAGCGAGGAACGGATTCAATATCTAGGGGTTCCTCTCCGTCCATCCAACTCAGAACTGACTCGAGTCCCCCCTCCAGTAACCTGGGAAATTCACACAACAGCCCTGAGTGCCTCTGAGAACAATGTTTCCCCACTCGCAAGCACAGATAGAAGAGAAACCTTTAATAAAAGGGGAGGGAAGTAACATGGCATTCATTTGGGAAAATTCCACAGAATTCATAACCAAACCATGAGTAACAGCCCCACCTCAAATAGGCTGGGGAATGTCCTTTCCCTCTATTCTTAAGTTCGTAAGTCCAGCAATGCAAATGTCTCCTTCACATGCCCAGCCCTTCTCTGCACCCCACTCACAGTCGCTGCCCTGACCCAAAGTTCAGAGGTGCATCTTGAACGGGAGGAGTGAGGTAATCTTAATCACTCCACTGGTCACTCGCCATCCACCTGCTCGCTGCTCTCTGCCACCGCCTTGCTGGCTATTCATCACCCCTCACTGCCGCCGCTCTGCTTACCACTTGTCGCATCTTCTGCTGGCTTGTGGTGGGTTTAGCTCTGGGCCAAACCTAACGATTTCAATTCAGAGTGATTTCAGCACTTGGCCCAAAGCATAGTTCAGCCACAAGAAATGCCAACATCCATTGGAGTACATTTAAAATAATAAAAGAGAATCTGTTCTAGTTCTATCATTAGAACAGGGGGGAGAAACAGGTTGAACCAGTCTCACAGCTCATACCTGTTAGGCATGTAGACTGCTGATTCAGAGACCTGCCCTTCCCCCAGTTAACTTCACAGAGCTTTGGCAGTGGAGCCCTTGTCCATCCAAGGTTCAGTACACTGGCAATGCCTCGCCTTTTGAACTGAGTTAAACACAGTCTGGCTTTTCTGCATTCCCACAATAACTGCAAGTATCGGTGATCCTGTTTCACAATTCCTGCATTTAGTGTTAACACAATTTGTGACCCCACAACAGCCAAATTGGTTACAATGGGCAAAACACCATTGTAACCATTGAATACCTAGCAGGCCTAAGCAAACTGGGTGAACTGTATTGATATGCAAGCACTCCAAATCTCATTCTTTAAAGTGAAAGTGTTTCCTCCTTTGTGTCAGGTTAAGCCCAGACTTTCCTCTTTTGTATTCCCCCAGTAATTACAGACATTGCAATTAGTGTTAACACAATTTTGTAACCCAACACCAGTCAAGTTGATTACAATGAGCAAAACACCCTTGTAACAGCTGAATATCTAACACTTCTAGGCAAAGCAGGGGCAAACTGTATTTACATAAATACACCCAAGATTTATTTCCCATTCCAGCTGGCTGCAATGGAAACATTGATTCACACCCTGCTTACATCAGCCCTCTGATGGACCAGGACTCTGCTGTGCTAGGCACTGTACTAACAGATCAATCCAGACACTGCCCCCTGAAGAGGAAATAATTTTGGAATCATCTTTTTTTTTTTCTTACAAACTACCTTTCACTGGGTGCTTATTTTGAGCTTTTTTCTCTCAGCTTGTAAAATAAACTAAATGAGACAGTTTCACTTTTGTTTCCAGTCAATTCCACTTGTAGGTTCTCATGCACTAAAACAAGGCTGGGACATCTGGATTGCCAGCACTACGCAAGGTTGCTTTGGGGGGTTGTAAGTGTTTTCTGTGGAAATTTGAAAAAAAAAATCAGGAACACTTAGGTGGGTTTTGAGCTTTATAAACTTATTTTTACAAAACCTAAATCTGTGGCTACATTTGATCTGATTATCTCAAGTTAGTAGCATGGGAGTGATTGTGCAAATGAGCTAAGATAACGAGTGGGGGAGTGGCTATGCTAATAAACATCTGAGCATTACAAAGGTGAACTAGACACTTCAGAAACTGGAGTGGTTTTAGACTGGCAGTGCTTATATAGCTAATAGAAACACTCTGCCTCCTTTCTAGCCAGCCTGGTCCCAGAGTCCTTCCTATACTTAGCATGCTGGTGGATGGTGTTGTGAGTCCAAGATGGAGCAATTATTCCCTCCATGTCCCTGAACTTACAAGAAAAGCCCACAATAAAAAATGTCAACTTAAGCAAGAGTTTGAAACGTCCCTCTTCACCACAAGAGCAGGCAGTGGCATTTCTCCATGTGACAAGCCCAGCAATGTTGCTGATATGAAGCTGGTCAGAAGGAAGATGCAGAGGCTGTGGCTGGATTTGAGAGGAGTGGTAGCTCCGGAAAAATGCTCTTTATGATAGACATATGGCATTTGACTTAGAATCGACAGCAACACAAACTGCTTGATTTACGTCAGACTAACTCAAAGTTTTAAAGGCTCACGCTCATGAATTGAAGAAGCTACATCACTCTCTCATAAAATAAGGCTGATCCATGCTCCAAACATCCAGAAATTGCAGCTAGCACAGATACCAGAGCCAGCTTATTAAGTGTGGCTTCCTACAGCTAGATTACTGCTGATTATATCCAGGCCCCATCATCTGCACAAGCTGGCAAAGACTATTTGCACAATGGTTAAGATAGTTTTGACCTATGAATCCCTGAATGCCTTGCTTCCTGCTTTGCATGAGGAACCATGCTCTCCTGCCAAGGTGACACCATGATAGTTGTGCTTATCTAAGAGTCATTCCAGCTCACAGCCCTTTGACTGCACTGCTCAGGGGGTCAGGTGACAGGCTGTTCTTGGAAAAGTTCCCACAGTTCAGGGATTCATGTTCTAGGTGTGTCACAGAAGCACGCAGTGACATGGCCCTGCAGACACATGCACCTTGAAGACCAGGCACTGAGTCCCTGAGGAGACACGAGTGAATTTAAACAACATGTAAAAGAACGGGATGGGTTGCAATGATGAAGTGGGAAGTGGCTGCCATATTTTTACAAATTCTTTGTGTGCCTCAATTTCCCACTGTCGTTACCATTGGTAGCCCAAAGGGGAGAAAGGATTAAGATTGCCTTAATCCTAAAATTAAAAGACATGAGAGGGAGGGGAGATGTTACCTACTTGCCTGAGCAGACTTAATGGCTCATCTGAAAGACTGTCCGAGGCCTAGTCACATCAATGGGAAATCCAGGAAGACAACGGAATGCCCCAGTCACCAGAAGATTGAAAGCAGACAACCAATGACCCAGAGGAAGGCACTTTTCCATGCCTCTCAGCACGGCCTTGGCTGGAAAGCAAAGGACTGAAAAGTGTGAGGTAGGGGAGTAAGTATGGGCTCTAATGGGATAGACGGAGGAAGTCAAAGCCTGAAAGTGGAGAGCAACTGAGCTGACAAATTACTCTGGCTTGCCCAACATGGACTAAGCTTTAACTTGTATTTCTCCATGCTAAGCTAAGGCCCTCCAATGCTGTGTTTCAGATCATGAATACATACTGCTCTCTTTTGAAAAAGTTACTTGGGAGTCACAGCTGAGGTGCCTTAGTTCTGGGGTGTGTACAAATCCCTACCAGGCGTCTATCTCATTTGAACTCACTGGGCAGAGCTCATGGTGTGAAACCTGGAACCCTTAAGCTACCCTGAAGGATGAGTGGGTCTCCTTGGGTGCCTGCCTCACTATCATGGAGCCCCAGGGACCTCTTCGGTCACAATAAAAGGATAAAGACCTGGCATAGCGAAGGCAGGCGTGTGTATATTCAGATGGGACGTGCTCCAGGAATAAGGGTCCTGCAGTGGGATTGGAGCGAGATGCAAGCTAGTAGCTCCCGGCTATTGCTGGAGGTGCTGATTGGAGTGGAATTGATGCTCAGAGAGTAAATCTGTTTGTAGTTGCCTTTTATCAAATATATTTCATGTGTGTGGGCTGCACCTAAAGCTTGGCAGTGATTGTAAGGTTCCTGAGGAGCTAGAGAAGGGCACCCATCTAATAAACACACACACACACGAACTCTCCACATAATATCTGACTCGAAATTGGTTTCCAGATGCTCTGAAAAACTCACCAAGTGCCAGGGGACTGGTTTCCCAATGTAATTTCCCTACCCCAAAGTCCTCTGCTTCCCTAAAGACGCCCCACAGATCCTCCCACGTTTAATCCTCACACCTTCAAGGCCCACGCAAAGCAGACTAGGTGGGATTCTTTGCAGCGGTCATCCACACAGCTCCTAGCTGGGTAGGGCCGGTCACCCTTTCCTTGATTTGTGGAGGAATTAAATGCCTCTTGCACTCCTCCCTTCCCTCAAGTCAGGAGAGAGAGCTGCAAGCATGACATACAACTTAGCAGCCCCGTCTTCTGAGCCTGGTGCCAATCCTACCTCAGAAATGCAACATCAGGTGAGGCAATCAGCCACCCGTTGGCTGTTCCTCTCTAACAAAACTCTACTCACGCCACTGCTGAGAGACCCTTCAACTCCTTCATCTTGAGATGTGACAAACACAAGGCCAGAAATCAGGTCTGTGCATTACTTCATACCCTTTAAACTGTCATTGTTTGTTAAGGAGACAGAGAATTTCTGATTCTCTTCAGACACCAGTTAAAAAAAACCTCACTGGCGACTATATTAAAAATGCATTTAATCCACTTGTGTGTTTTCTATAACTGAGAATAACAACTGAAGGGCTGCTCTTTGTTTCTCTGGACTGTAGCAGTGCCTGTTTTGTGATGAGTCAGCTCTTTGCTTTTCCAATCACTTTTCTTGCAGGCTCAGGAAAGAGGGCAAGTCATGTTTTTAAAATACAGCCTCTGTATTAGGAGACTTATGGCCACTGGCTCAGAACAGCTACGTGCCTGTGTTCACAAACCCCAAACTGGAATTCTTCCGCATTGCTGATCCCGAACCGGCCCATTTTCCAGCTAACACAGACCAAGACTGCATATCTGAATGCTTTGTGTTCTGCACTGGCTTCCTGGCCACTTCAAGGTCTGGATTCTGATCAGCAAGCCTTTATAAGGATAAGATTCAGATCTTCCTCTCTGTGGCATGCAGATAATCTGCCTAGGGAGTAGCAGCAGTTCTATCCCCCTCTTATTGCTCTATGCAGGCCCACCATCTGAGTCACAGAGAAGCCCTTCATATATTAGGAATCCCCTGGATACTTACCATTTCCCCCTCCATCTTTGGCTTTCTCCAGTTAGCATCAGCTGGATAAGACATTCCAATGTGACTCTCAATTCTGTTTTGTCTGTGACAATACTCGCCAGTAGGGCAGGCATGTTAACATGACAGTAACCAATGCCTGATATTAGAAAGGGAAGGGGTGGAAAAACTACTCCATACGTAACTAACCCATTATACAATGCTGTACATGGAGACGTGCTTCCTTCCTGATCTTCACAGCTGATCAGCTAATGCCCTGAAGCAATCAACTTGATTATGCTAATCATTCTCGTCTCTAGCAAAGCCCCAAACTTTTTTAGTGGTACCCACTGCCTTTGATAATTAGGGAATTGGATCAAACAGTTATACTAAATAGGACTATTTATTATATCCCTTGAGGTAGTTTTAAAAAAAAATCTCTGAATATCATTGAAATTAATATCAGCCCTCTCTACCTTGGTGTAGTTTTAAGAGTTTGTATATGCTGATATAGAATTTTATTCTTTCTGGAGTTCCTTGACACACTCCCACATCTTCTTTGACATGTTCCCAGCTGGGACCCATTGCAGCATTCCAGGCCCTGATATGTTGTGTCGTGCTTAGCACACCCTGTTGCTGGTTTTAGTCAGGAACACACTGCTTCCTCTGGCAGCACCCTGGCCATTCCAGCTTATTTCTTCTTTGGTGATGTTCAGGTATTATAACAAGGGCTCTTTCAACACTGCACTGTAAGCCTAAAACAGGGGTGCAGAACCTAAGGCCCCAGGACCGTATGCGGCCCCCGGATTGCCTGGTCCAGCCCCCTGAGGCTCAGGGCTCACTGCTAGCATTGGGGTGCCCACACTTGTGCTCCAGCCCCACTGCCATCCTCCCATGGGGCTGAAGCACACAAAAGCCACTAGCCTGCCCCCCCCCCCCCTTAGGCTTTGAGTTACAAGGGGAATGTGGGGGGGCGTGTCTTTTTTTCAGTGAGTGGGGGCTTGGTTGTGGGCCTTTTTTTTTTCCTTTTTGCTTCTCGCTTGTGTGCAGCCCCTGACTGATTTTTCTGCAAGTCAGAGGCCCCTCCCCCAAACCAAAAAGTCTAAAAGAACCTGTAGGGTACAGCTGGGTCCTTTAAATAATTATTGACCTCTGTACAAAAGGAAAGTAAGTGTGTGGGTGGGTGAGTGAGTGTTGGTGGTCAACCATGGGATCATGGCAGAATTTTTTTTTGGTAGCAGGTCCGTGACCCAAGTGAAAACCCCTGCCATAGACAATCTTTCCACATTTCTGCCATTGCCCAGTTCAGCAAACAGGACAAGGCAGGCTCAGTTCAAGGAGCTAACTGGCAGTTGATTTGCAGGGTCAGTAAGAGTGCTACCATGCCCATATGCAAGCATTTTCTCTTTCTCTTTTTACTAGCCAGTTCACATTGCACTCCTGGGAAAACAAATTGGTATTTAGCTCCAATTTAACTTCTCCCCGTCTTGCATGCAGATGTGTCTCGAGATGTTCTTCACTCATTACACAGGGCTACCACATTCTCTGACACTCCCATCCAGGTGCCTTCAGTGCTGCACACAGGAGAGCTAACGTGCAAATCAGCCAATTTTACTTTTACAATGTAGCCAATTGACATTTGTAGGAAACATTTACATACGAAAGACTGCCATATGCTCCCCAAAGATTGATAGTATGCGTAGAACATAAGAATGTTTTTTAAAATGAATGTTCGTGTGAATTAATGCCAATTATTACAGCTCCATTCCTTACCTTTGAGGAAATCTCCCAATCAACACTCAGCAACGTTGGAAAAGAAGCCCAGGTGAGTCAAGAGTGCCCAAAGATGTAACCTTTCAGCCTCTCTTGAGCCCTGTCTCACAGGAAACTGCTTTCCAGTTAGTTCACTCCAAACGAGTGGGCTTCTTCATTCTGAGAATTTTGATATAGAGCTATTGTCCATCTGTGCCTTGATTTTGTCCTACAAATTGCAGATAGCACGAGACAGTGAACTTGTGAACTGCAGTGTTACCATATTTAGATTCTCCATGGAAGATTACTAATGCCTAATAAATTACTCATCTTTTTTTGTCAGTGCTAATAATGCACGCGTGTGTTCTTATGCAATATTGGAACACATGAGGCAGCACCGAGACACAGTTTACTTGTATGTTTCTAAATTGCTGAAAGACTTGTTTTTTGTATAAAACCTTTTCAGTTTTTCGTCTTTCTAAGCTGAATAAACCAAATATTGTACTGAGGGGAGGGGACTTCGGCGAAGTCCACCAAAGCTGAGGTCATAACTGCTCTGAGTGAATGCTGTCAGAGAATCACTTTTCTGCCTGCTTCCTGTCCTAGTGTAAGGTCAAAACTCACTCCCTTTCACATCATTAACTACCAAATGAACAATAAGATCTAGTCTGAACCTTCTCCCTGACTTTGCTGCCTCTAGTCTAGCCCTTCTCTGTCACAGACCCAAGATCCCTCTGCCAAGCAGCCCAGCTCTAAAGTCTGCTTCCTTAATTTTTAAATCCTTTTTTCTGGTGGGCCCACCAGCCAATCTTAATCATGCTGGCAGGAACGGGGCAGACTATTCATCCCTTCCTGCCTTGCTTTGGTGTAGGTTTTCTCTTTCCTGTCATAGATGTTAAATACACAATTGAACTTCCATTGTTCAGCCTGCTATTTACCAGGGCTGTGTCTAGACTGCATCCCTTTTCCGTAAAAGGGATGCAAATTAGACACATCGCAATTGCAAACGAAGCAGGGATTTAAATCCCCCTCCCCCGCTTCATTTGCATAAACATGGCTGCCGCTTCTTTCCAGCTCAGAGCTTTGCCGGAGAAAAGCGCCAGTCTAGACGGGGATCTTTCAGAAAATAAAGCCTTTTCTAAAAGATCCCTTATTCCTCTTAAAATAAGGAATAAGGGATCTTTTGGAAAAGGCTTTATTTTCCGAAAGATCTGCGTCTAGACTGGCGCTTTTTTCCGGCAAAGCTCCGAGCCGGAAAAAAGTGGCAGCCATGTTTATGCAAATGAAGCGGGGGGATTTAAATCCCTGCTTCCTTTGCAATTGCGATGTGTCTAATTTGCATCCCTTTTACGGAAAAGGGATGCAGTCTAGACACAGCCCAGCTGTTTACTGGAGGTAAGTGCCTTTCTGGGGTGGCATCTATATATTGGCTCAATTTCTGATGTCCTTAATTGAGGGGTTTTTTATTCCACCTATATTCAAACAAACTTCCATTGAAATCAATGGGAATCTGGCCGAGGAACAAGTCAGTCATAAATGAGGGAAGGAATTCAGGATGTGGCCTATTCTTTATAAAGAGCACATGAATCCATAGGGATAAAGCTTGATATATAACTATAGATTACCATTTACAGGATATGGAGAAATTATGCAAGATATTAGCTCCCAGCCATGTACCTTAGTGACAGCAATCTCCATTAAAAAATTAACAGTGGTATCTGAGATCATACTGTTGACCCCACTTTATCATAGAACCAAAGGGCTGGCAGAGACCTCAGGAGGTCATTGAGTCCAACCCCCCTGCCCAAAGTAGGACCAACCCCAACTCAATCATCCCAGCCAGGGCTTTGTCAAGCTGGAACTTAAAACCTCTAGGGATGGAGATTCCACCACCTCGCTAGGGAACCCGTCCCAGTGCTTCACCACCCTCCTACTTAGAAATACTATGCAGCAAATGGTGTCAAAGATTAACCTTTCACTATGACCAGTGTATCAGCGTGCAATGCTAGGTGGAAGACTCTAGTTTTCTTAGTCACTGGATAGATATTGATTTTTTTCTTTGTCAGTCGACTTAAAACACATTATAAATATGCTTCATAAAAGTGAGACTATTGATCGGATTGTCAGTTTATTTTAAATGAATCCAAACATCACAAGATCTAGGTGCCAGAAGCTGGAGCAGCTGTCAAGCTTCTGATTGTTTTAGTCCGGGCTGTGCAGCGAACACACCATTTGAAGCTGTTGGTGAGAGGAAACCAAAATTTCTGATTCTGCAATTCACAGTCTAAGATTCCAGGTCCTTTACTTTGCCCTGGAGAAGGTCTCTTGCTTGAACAGGGTATGACAAAAGGAATACATAGAATAATAAACTCATAGGACAGGAAGGGATCTCAAAAGGTCATCTAGTCCAGTCTCCTATACTCATGGCAGGACTAAGTATTATTTAGACCATTCCTGACAGGTGTTTGTCTAACATGGGTTTCAAAAGGTTTAAAGGCCCACAAATTCTTATGTTGGTGGGTGGTAATGTCCAGAGCATGATTTAGCCTGAATATCTTAAATCCTTTTGCTTGAGTCTTTCCCCCTTTCTCTGGCTATCAGGGCCGCTAATGCTATGTACATGAGTTGTTCATGCCAGCTATTTGTCTTTGACAGCAAGACAATGTGGCAAGAGACAGACTCATAAATGACATAGCTGCCCTCATAAACAGAAATGCCAACCCAGGAAGTTTCCCAACAACTGTAGGCTATGAGTTCTTCAAGTACTTTTTTTGTCTGACATAGTAAGCCAGGAATTCATATGACCCAAAGTTAGAGCAGTTGGGGAGCTGGAGCTGTGATTGTTAATTGGTGTCCTCGACTTCATTCCCACAAACCCAGTTGGGGGTGGTCCTAAGAAGGAAGCAGCACAGAATTCCTAATGAGGCATTAAACAGCTGCTTATGAAGGGAAGAGCTCCCTCTGGAATCACACATAGCCTCCACAGCTGCTATCTCCATCTGATTCCAAGGAACTCCTACAAACCAGAAGCCATAGATGCTACTAGTGTCTGGAGAAGACCCCGTGTGTTATCAAAACATACCCAATGAAGCTCACGTTGGCTACGTCTACACTGGCATGATTTTCCGGAAATGCTTTTAACGGAAAAGTTTTCCATTAAAAGCATTTGCGGAAAATCGCGTCTAGATTGGCAGGACGCTTTTCCACAAAAGCACTTTTTGCGGAAAAGCATCTGTGGCCAATCTAGATACGCTTTTCCGCAAAAATAGACCCGATCGCCATTTTACCCATCGGGGCTTTTTTGCAGAAAACAGCACTGTGCTGTCTACACTGGCCCTCTTGCGCAAATGATTTGTGCAAGAGGGCTTTTGCCCAAACGGGAGCAGCACAGTATTTCCACAAGAACACTGATGATCTTACATGAGATCGTCAGTGTTCTTGCGGAAATTCAAGCGGCCGGTGTAGACAGCTGGCAAGTTTTTCCGCAAAAGCAGATGATTTTGCAGAAAAACTTGCCAGTCTAGACACAGCCGTTGTGTATTTAACACTAGACCATGATAATTCCAAATAGTCATTAAGTAATCTCTACCTACAGTGCTAGGGAAAGCTTATTAGGAGAAGTCTCACCAGAGTGCCAAGAGAAATAATTTTCTTTTGTGACCTAACATTAACAAACAAAACAAAAAGGAGCCTCACCGAACCTAAAGGACATAATGGTAAATGGCTATCTAAATAGAACTCAGGACATTCAAAGTTAGATAAGAAACCTCACCTTTTACTTGTCCTGTTGGACCAATATAGCACAGATAATAAGGTTTTGTTCTAGAAGAGCCACAGAACAGTAGGTGACCTTTTGCCCCAAATGTGCAGTGATTACTAGGTACAGCAGGGATAAGCTAAAGGTGGGGATTGAACCTTTAACTGAATTCCACGTGTTTTTCTCATTTTATATCCTCTACTTAAATGTTATTTCAACACATACCTTTTTAAGAACCTTCACAAAGACAGATGTATGTATTCTGCATGTTTATACATAGACACAGAGCTGCACATTATGCAATTATTGCAAAACCACCTCTATGGTCCCTCGTTTAGAATTTGCTCCAAGAGAGGAGGCAGCTATAAGTCCTCCTACAATACCTTCTCTATTCATTGCTTGCTCGTATAGCTGCAATAGGCAAAAACAGTGTAAAAAACATGTGGGTCTTGGCTAATTCTAAACCATTAGGGAAAATCAATAATTTTGTAAAACCAACAGACAATCATAGCACGTTTTATTCACAACGGGCCTCTCTGCATTTTTAATGTACTACTTTCTAATTAGCTATGCACAAGGTACACAAAATATTGGGTGAACAGTAAGCACAGCCCCAGTGTAGTTATGAGCATCCTTGATTTTGTCCAAGGCAGGGTTTAGAATAAAAGAAAACATGTAAAGATGTACTTTAGAGACAGTTGCTGCAGGAAAAAAATTAATTAATAAAGTGATTCCTTTCACTTTGAGCATTTTTGTACAGTATACACCTTGGCTGCACATCAGCTGTTATTATACGGCAGAAGCTTTATCCATCTGTAACTTTCATTAAAATAGAATGCCATTGAATAATTATAGCTGGATTTCTTTTTTTTTTTTTTTTTTTGCATGGAATACCAGTTAATCTTACTTTCTGTATTAAAAGAGAGATGAGATATAGGTTCTCAATTTAAATCTAGAAAATGGGTGGATAGCATCAGAACACAACCCGGAGACTAATTATGATAAACACAAAAGAAACACATAGTTAGAACATCAGCTGGATTTTACTTGATGTCTGCCACTTAGAGCTTCTTCAGATTAGCTAACAAATCTATAAGAGAAAATGGCTGTTTCAGAAAGATATACATCTCTTCCTCAGTCGGGGAATGTCTACACTACAGCACTAATTCGAACTAACTTAATTCAAATTAGTTAATTCGAACTAAACTAATTCAAACTAGTGCATCTAAACCTAAAAACTAGTTCGAATTAGCATTTTGCTAATTCGAACTAGCATGTCCACACTGAGTGGACCCTGAACTGAAGTTAAGGCTGGCCAGAACCAGTGCCAGCAGAGTATCAGGTTAGGACTTAGAGTATGGAGCTGCTGCCTCAGGCTAGCCGAGGGCTGTGCTTAAAGGGACCCGACCTCCGCCCAGGACAGACATTTCTCAGGGTTCCCCGCTTGCTTGTCTACCTCGATGAGGGACAACAAAGCAGTCGTGTCTTGGAGTGCCCTGATTGCCCGCACTCGGCACATCACAGCACTCGGCCATCAGCCCGGCTGCACTTGCCGCAGGCTGCCATCCGGGGGGGGGGGTCAATTGGGGGCCTGTCAGGATCCAGGAGGCCCTGCAGGAGAGCTTCCACTCTGAGGAGCCCGCAGAGCCACCCCAGTCCTCCCCATCGGGGGCTTGTGCCCGATTCCTCCCTCACCTCCTTCCATTTACCCCTCCCTAGCCACCCTTCCTGATGTAAAAAATAAAGGACACGTATGTTCAAAAATAGAAACTCTCTTTATTTAACAAAACTGGGGGGGGGGAGGGGATTAACCTCTGGGGATCCTGGGAAAGGAGGTGGGAGAGAGGAAGAGAGAGGGTGGGAGAGGGGAGGGGGACTCCTGGGAGGAGGGAGCTGGAAGGGGGAAGCCAGGGAAAGAAGGAGGAGGGGAAGTATAAAACTATGATACACCATATCTTCAGTACAGTGTACAGACGTGGTCTCCTCACCTCAAAAAAGATGTTTTGGCCTTGGAAAGGGTTCAGAAAAGGGCAACTAAAATGATTAGGGGTTTGGAACAGGTCCCATATGAAGAGAGGCTAAAGAGACTGGGACTTTTCAGCTTAGAAAAGAGGAGACTGAGGGGGGATATGATAGAGGTCTATAAAATCATGAGTGGTGTGGAGAGGGTGCATAAAGAAAAGTTCTTCATTAGTTCCTATAATAGAAGGACTAGAGGACACCAAATGAAATGAATGGGTAGAAGGCTTCAAACTAATAAATGAAAGTTCTTCACAAAGCAAATAGTCAACCTATGGAACTCCTTGCCACAGTAGGCTGTGAAGGCTAGAACTATAACAGAGTTTAAAGGGAAGTTAGATAAAGTCATGGAGGTTGGGTCCATGGAGTGCTATTAGCCAGGGGATAGGAATGGTATCCCTGGCCTCTGTGGAAGGCTGGAGATGGATGGCACGAGACAAATGGCTTGGTCATTGTCTTCGGTCCATCCCCTCTGGGGTAGCTGGTGTTGGCCGCTGTCATCAGACAGGCTACTGAGATAGATGGACCTTTGGTATGACCCAGTACAGCCGTTCTTATGTTCTAAGCTCACAGCTCAGGGTCGGGGGTCTCACTGGACCAACTTGATTTTCATGCAAACCTGCTCCTGGGTTCGCATGTGGCCTTTGGTGGCCAGGCTGGCAGCTATCCTGCCCTAGACAGCCACTTTCCTGTGCCTAGTGCAGAGATTGTGGACGTTGGAGGACTCCCTCACCAAAACCTGGATGAAGTCCACGATCTCCGCACTAGACCAGGTGGGCGCCCGTCTCTTGCAGCCCCCGGCAGGCTCCTGGGAGCCGTCAGCCTGGTCCTGGGAAGAGGCAGAGGGCTGGGTGGCAGCGGGTGGCTGGCTCATGCCATGCCAGGTGCAAGGTCTGCTGGCTGGGTGCTGGTAGGCTTCCACCTGGCACAGGCACCGTAGCCAGACCGTGGCCCTTTAAGGGCTTCGGGGCCGGGATGGAGGCAGAAGAGTTTCCCTGGCTTGGCCCAGAGTGGCCACCAGGGAAAGCTGGGGAGGGCTAGCCTCCAACTAGTTCGAATTAAGTGGCTACACAGCCCTTAATTCGAACTACTTAATTCGAACTAGGCATTAGTCCTCGTAGGATGAGGTTTACCTAGGTCGAATTAAACGCTCCGCTAGTTCGAATTAAGTTTGAACTAGCGGTTTGTATGTGTAGCGCCTATGAAAGTTAATTCGAACTAACGGTTGTTAGTTAAAATTAAATTTGTAGTGTAGACATACCCTCGTTTATGTACAGGCAGTCCCCGAGTTACGCGGATCCAACTTATGTCGGAGCCGCACTTACGAACGGGGCTTTTCTCGCCCCGGAGGATGCGGGCGGTGGGACCGCCCAGACGCGCCGAGGTCCCGCTGCCCTCATCCTCCGGGGTGAGAAAAGCTGCTCCGTGTCTCCCTGGTCTGCTGCGGGGGGGTGGGCAGCAGACCAGGGAGACGCGGAGCAAAGCTGCGGAGGACCCGGGCGGGACCGTGGCGCGTCTGGGCGCTCCCGCTGCCCGGGTCCTCTGAGGCTTTGCTCCGCGTCTCCCTGGTCTGCATACCAGGGAGACACGGAGCAAAGCCGCGGAGGACCCGGGCGGCAGGACCGCGGCACGTCTCGGTCCCGCCGCCCGCGTCTCCATGGTCTGCTGGGGGGGAGGGGCGTAGCTAGTGCATCCCCCTTCCTCTCCCCCCGCCAGCAGACCAGGCTTTTCTCAGGACTTCTGGGGCAGGGCAGCTGGGGCGCTGCTGGTTGGTCCCGCAGCGCCGCTCCTTGGCGCTACTGGACCAACCCGGCAGCACCCCAGCTGCTCTGCCCCAGGAGTCCCCAAGTCAGCTGCTGCTGAAACTGACCAGCGGCTGACTACAGGAAGCCTGAGGCAGGGTTGCTCTGCTCCAGGCTTCCTGGAATCAGCCGCTGAGGTAGAGCACCTGGGGTGCTGCCAGGTTGGTCCCCGCAGCACTGAGGTGCGGCGCTGCGGAGACCTACCCGGCAGCGCCCCAGCTGCTCTGTCCCAGGCGTCCAGATTCAGCTGCTGTTGAAACTGATCAGCAACTGATTCCAGGAAGCCCGGGGCAGAGAAACTCTGCCTCGGGCTTCCTGTAGTCAGTCGCTGGTCAGTTTCAGCAGCGGCTGAATCTGGATGCCAGTTCCGACTTAAGTACAAATTCGACTTAAGTACAAACCTACAGTCCTTATCTTGTACGTTACCCGGGGACTGCCTGTATTTCAAAATGATCTATACCTAGTTTCCAAATTAAACATGGATAATTCACGCTCTCATTGTTCTGAATAGTCTGCTTTTGGTGCTATCTTCTTATTCGAAGAGTGATGATCTACTTCAGACAGTCAGAACAAGGAAGAGGTCATAGAACAGGAAGAAAATTCTTCACATTTTGAGTTTCGGTGCTCTTGGAATTGGCTCAGTCACAAATAGTCTGTGCGAGTTTAGCACATTTGCAGGCTGAAAATAATTTACTCTGTTGCACCCTCTAGTGGGTTTACTCTGTATTAATCAGATCCCCTAATTTCATTGGTTTTTACTTGGTTTTCACGCTAATTCTGTTCAAACTGTGGAAATGCCTGTTAAATAAGGAGAGTCACAGAAGGTGTTTTAAGTGCCAAAATCAGATTTCTTTACTGTACATTGACATTTCACTTTTGTTTCCAATAACAAATAATAAGGCATGTAGTATTCTTTAGTGTGTACACATTTTAACCACTTACGAATGCCAATTCCTGATTTTAGCAAGCTGGCTTATCTTTTGAGTCTAAACTTGGGCTAGAAAGATTTTTCTCTGTCAAGGAAAAAAATACATTCTTTTATTAGGATCCAACCATATGTGTCACAAGGAGAAAGCCAGAGACAGAGGGAGAAAGTGCTTTTTTGTGCATTATTGATCTGCATTATGCTACACTAGCTGTAGTCAATCGATTTTTTTTTTTCAGAATAGCCAATGATAAAAAAAAACCTCATTATTAATTATGTAATTGATTCGGGTAATGTCCATCATGTTCCCATCCTAAAAAGCTCATATCCTAAAAATGGCCAGACATCTAGCCTGAGAAATAGGGGCAAAAGATGAGGGACGTTTAAACTCAGGCCACAGGCCTTCAAAGATTTAAACACATGCTTACCTTCACCTATTGGAAGTAGGCCTGTTGGAGCTGCTGCTGCTCCCCCTCAAGTCAATCACTATTTCAACAGGAGCCAAATAAGGCCCCAGCCCATTGGCCTCAATGTAACCATTCACTTAGGACTTACTGTCCAGCATGTGTTCATGGTACGGAGTGGGCATAGTAAAGCATTCAGATGGCAATTGACTACATGCTGATGGTACAAAGTTTAGATAACAGTGAATAAAGCAATTGCCCCAGCTGTGGCCCCCTTTATGCCAGTGGTATAAATAAACTCAATGGCTGAGTCTACACTGCAAGGTTTTTGCGCAAAAATAGCCGTGTTTGCGCAAAACCCTGCGAAGCATCCACACTACAAATGCGGACACTTTTGCGCAAGTAAATCAGCGGTAAAACGGGAGAACAGAGGGCTTTTGCTGGTGTAGGTAAACCTCCTTCTACGAGGCATAACTCCCTTTTGCGCTACAGCTATTGCGCAAAAGGCAAGTGTGGACGCTCCAGTCTTGGCTTGCACAAGAAAAAAGCACAAATGCTCTGTGAATGGCCATCCGAGCTTTCTTGCCCAAGAGCATCCATGCAGTGTGGACACTCTCTTGCACAAAAGCACATCACTTTTGTGATGTGCGTTGAGGTGTGAACGTGCTCTTGCACAAGACGTTTTTGTGCAAATACTCATGCACAAAAGGTTTCTTACGCAAGAACCCTGCAGTGTAGACTTAGCCAAAGGGTATGACTATACTATAGGGGGAAGAATGGCAGCAAATCACAGAGTCTGGGGCCACAGACTCAGGCTAGAACTATCTGTATAGACATTCCCATTTGGACTGGTGCTTGGACACTGGAGCCTGGGGGAGCAGGGAGTGGGTTTCACAGCCTGGGCTCCAGTCTGAGCCGCAATGGCTACAAAATGCCAACAGGCAGCACTGAGCCATGGACCTCTGGAGTTCAGTGCATGAGTCTGTACTACATGAGCTAAAAGCCAGCTGCCTTTTAACTAAGCTGTAGAGCAGACTCATTCGCTCTCTAAGTGGTCTCAGTGCCACTAGATGAGACAATGCACCACACCCAGTAGACATGTGAGTTACAGCTACACAGCTATTTTTAGCACCATAGCATAAGTCCTGAAATGTATTGCCACAGGGTTGGGGAGGTTTGTTTGTTTCTTTGTTTGTTTTGATGCTGCAAATATACCCTTAAGTACAAGATCTGGTTGGGAAAGGAGCCCTCCGGCACTGGAACTGAAGAACACAGCAATCCATCTGCTGTCTGAGGACCCCTTCGCATGTCCTGGTTTATGGGCATGGCGAGGGCAGGATGGAGGACTGCTGAATGTAGACAGCTAGGGAATAATTTAGACATTTCCCAGGGCTGTCTGTGTTAAATCAGGGGCAATAGAAGTGCCCATAACTGGGAAGGTACATAAATGACTTCAAGCCATGATCTATCTCTTTAACCTTAGCTTGTGGGTTCTGTGCAATACCTCAAAGGATCTCACTTGTGTGGGTGGGTGGGTGGGTTTTTTAGATAGATAATCCCAAATTATTCTACTAAACTACAGCTACACTGCAGCCCAAATCAATGCTCTGAGATTGATCCACCAGTGATTGATTTAGCAGGTCTAATAAAGACCTGCCAAATCAACCACAGATCATTCTCCCATTGACCCTGATACTCTATCCAGGACGAGAAGAGTTAGAGAAGTTGACAGGAGAGTTTGTCTCATCAACATCCCGTGGTGCAGACCCCACTTCAATTCAACTTAAGATATGTCAACTCCAGCTACGTTATTCATATAACTGGAGTTGCATAGTGTAAATCAACTTTCTGTTGTAGAGTAGCGGTAGCCTTAAGTACATTGTGATTTAAAACACCAATGTATTTCCAACAAGTTCTGACACTGGGTGGCAAAAAGGAGCAAACAAAGATGTCTAACTTACCTTTTATTCTTAGATGTGTTTTATAAAAGTATAAAGAAAATCAATAACTCTCTCATAACTCTTGCTTATTCTCATTACACACATGAGGTCTGACATCCATATGACAATATCAGAATGAAAGCACTTTTCTCTCTTGGAGATTGTGGTCAATCAGGCACAATATAGTACAAACAAAACTAATGTGAATAAATGAGCTGAGAATTTGAAAAATCACAGGAGATGGGGCCTTTCAGGTCCTGGCAGTGAACCTCTGACTAGTTACTTGTCAAGTACCCCGATTGACTTCTTGTGTGAGTCACTGTTCTCTGATATCAACACAGGGCTCATAATCCAGCTCAGGGGTTCTCAAACTTCAGTACATCGCGATCATCTTCTGACAGCAAAAATTATTACACGACCCTAGCTGCGGGACTAAAGACAGAGCCTACATAAGCCCTGCTGGCCTGGGTGAGAGGGCCAACATCCAAGCTCTACTACCCCAAGTGGGGAGGGGGCAAAGCAGAAGTCCAAAGGATTCAACCCAAAGTGGAAGGGCTATAACCTGAACCCTGCCACCCTTGGTCTTCAGCTTCGGCACCAGGCGGTGGGGATCCAGCTTCACCTCAGACTGCAACAATTCTAAACCCAGTCCTGGTGACCCCACTAAAATGGAGTTGCAACCAGCACTTAGAGAACTGCTGATCTAACTTTTAGCTATTTCCCCTAATACATTCACATTTAACATGGATTACATATCTTTGTTAACTTCAATTACTAAGTGGGGGAGTGCCCTGTAAAATAGAAAGGCTCGTTCTACTGCATGCATTGCAGCTAGAATATTTCACGATCCTTCACATTTTGTTAGGTCATGAATGTGAGACAGCTGTGACTGCAGCAGCAGCTGTGCTTTTGTAGCACTGTAATATAGCTGTGTCCTAGCTAGATGGAAGGGGGTTTCCATCAGTGGAGGTATTCCACTTTCCTGAGAGGTGTTGGCTAGGTCAATGGAAGAATCTTTCCATTGGCTTAGCCAGTTCAATACAGGAGATTAGGTAGGCCTGGCATGATTTTTTTCCACAGTGCTGAGCATTATAGCTACGTTGACCTATGTTTTAGGTGCAGATCAGGTTTTGGTGTAACTCACCTGATATCCACCGGTACTTCCAAAGATCTGAATCTTCATCCCGGAGAGCCTCCATAATGTGGACATTGTCCTTTTGTTTCACTATGCCTAAAATAGGGCATATAACATAAAACTTGAATTGCGAAGTGCGGTAAATGAAATGTAAAGCTTCCACAAATTCAATTATAAAATGTATTTGTGAATGCTGTATATTTATGTCATCCCGTTTTTTTTTTAATCACCATTACCAAATTGATGAGGCGAGTTGGAATTTCTTTGAATGAACTAATTGATATTAAACAATTTTAAAAATACCAATTGTTTCATTGTGTAACTGTGACACTGAAAAGTTACATGCAAGGTCAGGCCTGGGCAAAATGTGGCCCATGGCCTGGACCCATCCCACCAAACCACCTGCCAAGCTCCCCACATGCCTCGCCCCATACGCAAGACACACGGCTTTGAGGCGGGTTTTCTTTCAAAACTGAGAGTCTGGAGGGGATGGGGGGAAGTTTTAGGAGCTACTCCCACCCCCAAAACAATCCCATTGGCTGGTTTCTGGCCAGAAACTGGCCAATGGGAGCTGCTTGTTTCACTAACAGGCAGCCATGAAGCAAAAGGGTCTCCAGAGTACATGGCTGTAGCCTGTGCGGGGGTGAGGCAGGCAGGGAGGCTAATTCAGGAATGACTGCTGGCTGGTAAGTCTCCTGGCCAGATCCTGCATCTTGCATCCTGGCTCCTCCCTTCCCCAACCCTCTGCCCCCCAGTCCTGCCCCTACTCCACATACCTAAATCCTCTGCCCCCCTTCTGTACCCATATCTCCTCCCAGATCCAGCACCCCAATCTCCTGCCCCAGATCTTTGTCCCCTCCTGCCCTAGATCACCATCCAAATCCCTGCACCTCTTCTTGTACCCCAATTCCCCACCCTAGGTCACAATCCAACCCCATGCACCCTAGTTCAGTGCCATAGGTCACAACTGCCTCCTTCACCCAATCTCCCTCCCTTCCCCCAAGCTCCTGTCTGCACCCAACCTGCATCCCAGATGCTGCACCTTCTCCATTAATATCATGGAAGAGTGAGGCCCTCGACCACTTTCCAAATTCTTGGAGTGCCCCCTCCCATCAAAAATTATTGGCCACCCTTGTGCTAGGTACTAATTAACAACACAAAAATAAATTCAACCCATTTATCTGATGTATAAGAAGAACTTCAGGAAAAACTTACACAGATATTTTAATTAATGGCCATCTGCAGTTCATCAATTATGTTAGGAAAAGAGAGCATCAGAGTGAAAATTTTGTAGGAAATTGTTGATAACAGAGGTAGCACAAAGAAGAGAATAAAACTAATACTGGTTCCAGTATCCTGAAGGCAAAGGCTAAAACACAATGACATCAATATCCATGACATCTGTGAAAAGAGTCCTTATCACGTTAAAAAATATATATTTAATTTTCCCCACTGTGGTAAGCCCTAGAACCTTGCTCCTCGGCTGCTCACTACAACGCCGTCAGTGGGTGAAGTGAAATTCCTTCCTCTTCAGGACAAGGCTTAGCACCACTTCAGTTCCACTTTACACTACACAGACCCAGAAAGTGTAGGCTTAGCTGCTAAACATAAATGATGCTTGAGAGCATGGCAATGTTACATTTGCTGAAATGTGAATTTGATTCAGATCTGGGAGACATGGTTGGAATTTAAGGGCCGTGTATGGAAGACAGAGTCCTTATAGTTACTTGAATTTCATTCCCCATCAGGATTTTAATTTCAGGAAGCATTGTGCAGAAAATTGAGGCTCTGGGCCAGATTCTCCACCCCCTTACACCTCAGGCGGTCATTTCCACCTTTGCAAATGTAGTGTAAAATAATATCAAATTGAATTCCCCAGGCGCAGCTGGAGTAGGGTTCTACACTCACTTTGCACAAATGCAAGGGCTACAGAAGGTATAGCATAGTGGAGAATTGACCCCTCTGTACTCTTTCACCTACAAATCATACTAGGGAGAAGCCACAAGTGAATTAAGCTTGGTGGGCTCAATTTTTTGGACTCTCATGGTTTTTTGTCCGTATCAAAGAGCAAGCACATAGCTGGCAGGCGTTGTTAACACCAAGGCTGGAATAAGAGAGCTGATACAGCATGGAACCACATAGAGGTAGGTATTTGGGAAAGCTCCATAACACGTAACTATGTTATTAGCCTCCTGTTTTCATATACCCCAAATTTAGTGCAAAAATATCCTGAAAAAATCCTGGTTATGGAAAGTGTAGTTATGCATATCAATCAGGAAGTACCATCATCCTGAGTTTTAATGCCTGTTGAATATTTTTAGCGCACAGTGAAGCATTGCCTAAGTATTTAAATCTAAAAAGATTCTGCATGTGACTTGAACTTCATCTATGTGTAAACTATTTAGTGGAAGAATAACTTATCAGCAAATTAATTTGATATAAATAGAATGGTCTGATGTATTTTGTTTTAGCTGGCAGCAGACTCAGCACTCATAAAGTTGATCATCAGTATTATGTTATTCAATCAAATAAGGCTCTCTATACTTTGTGGCATTACAGAATATAACAAGAACCGTTATAATTTGGGCTTGAATCAGTTATCTTAGCTACCTTGTGAATACAGTATGAAAGAGTTACTGACAACTTAGGATGACCTTCTTTGGTTCAGTATGTTACAGGCATCATTTTTTTTTTTGTTTTGTTAGCTGGAAGGTGAAAATTACATTGGGCTAAAATGAATACTAATGAAACTCCTTAGTTAACTTTGTGATAAGAATAAAAAAAATGAAACTGGGTTTCTCTAGAATCTCAAGCAATTTTTGCCCTTTCTTCTGATCGAAAGATTACTGACAGTAGAGAAGGAGAGCAAAGTAATTTCATAAAATATCTTCATTTTTAAGAATGCTTTTGTTGCAAAAATGTTGGTATGCAATTTCTTCAATCTACTTTTTAAGGCTGTAAAGAAAAAGTACCTATTTGTTCTGCACTGCAACAATGCCAGCTGCATTCAATCAACTAAAAAGCTGCAAGCCATAAACCTTCCTCCACAGCTATAGAAGAAAAAAAGGCAGGGCCATAAAAATTCATCAGGATAATGTAGAGATGAGGCGCGTTTGAATCACCATCCCTGCAATCAACCAATCACTCATCCTGTGGCATTTACAGCACATCTCATTCCCCTG